>NC_143554.1:78967500-79325000 GCF_054136105.1 Typopeltis vanoorti | reverse complement strand
CAGGATGCTCTTATTATTTGAGTGGTAGGATGTTCTTATTATTTGTACATGCCACAGGCATATTAAATACACTACCGTACAATATAAAGATCCTAACTTAAAAAAAAGAGCACTGTCATTCCACTACTCAATATACCTGACAATTAATTTTTTCTCATATTATTAATTTGTCACGTTACTTCATTCAGTTAAATTATGATATACGCGCCCTTTTTAATCACACGTTCCTCACACACAAATACGATATTGTTCATCTGAAAGTGGAATATAGCGATATTTTCATTGTGGTTTTTGTTTATTATGAAATGTTCTAGTTTTCAGAAACATTTCAAGTATTGCTAGAAAACTTTCTTCTTATTTCAAATTTATTAATTACACAAAGGGTTCACAAATGAATTTTATAACGAGCTGATAGTAATATTACTTAAGTATAGTTATAATTTTCATATTTCTAGAATTTGATAAACAAACCCCATTCTGGATATCATGATGACGATTAACACAACCTGGATGTGTTTTGATATCAGGAAGGCAAAAACGGTTTTCTGCTAAACAAATCATATAATGAATCCCATTCTTTCATATTTGTTAATAAATTTTACATATATTTCATCTTAATTAAAAATATTTTAGCAAAAATGAATTGCACTCCTGTTTATTTAGCAATGTTTTTCTGCTGTATCAAGTGTCACCCGTATGGATCGCTGCTTTCGGATGTTTTACAACAGTGCTAGTTGGATAGCTTACAAGCTTCACAACAGGTAAGATTAGCTCATGTGGAAAAGACTTCACTGAATGGATTGAATGGATTCTTCTTTACCATACAGCAAAGTCTGTTTCATTAACGAATATTGGGAAATTATGTGAACATTAAATATATCACTGATATGTTTCAATTCATTTTATTTAAAATAATGTTAAAATATTAGAGGAAATAAACCTAATGTAATATTAGGTTGGTTCATCTAATATTTTAGAAATATTTAATGATTTTAGGTTTATTTTATTTACAGATATCTAATTTTTATTAAACTCTGGGATGTACGTCCATTAACAGCAGCGTGCAAAGTACCCTCGTGTGTAGAACCTGAAAAAAAAATACGAGTGCTTCTTTTATGGCAGTAAACTTTTAAAACACTTTTAACCCATTTAAACAAATTTTTACACACTCCTCCCTATTTACACAATCCTCATTTCCAAGCATTTTACTCTCTCTGCCTGTTCTTATATTTTGTGTCGTTACATCACTCATCTGATATGCATCAAGATGAGTGAGTTACCCATTATAAAAATAGTGAATATTTTACCATTGGCAATGCAGTTTATTTTGAATGAGTTGTCATATTTTCGCTGTAAAGGGAGAAATCACGACCTTGCTATGTCACTCGGTGAGCGCATGTCTAGTAGAAAGAGGAGCAGGTACTCAGTGGAGTTATCTTATACTACACTTCGTTTTAAACAGATGACTGTTATTTTTTTGGAGGGATTTGTTGTTGAACAGATCAAACTAAAATTGTAATGTAAGCAGCTAGGAGATAATCTCTTGTCTTAAGATCTATTGGAATCGATTTCTGCAATGGCCTGACGTCTAGTCAGGGTTGCAGATCTTAAAACGAGGTCTGAAAATTAAGAATTTTGTATGACGAACATCTTAACGTTGACAAGGAAGTACTTCAATGAAGTGTCTCAAAGAATTACAGAGGTGTGTTCCCTTATCAAAATATATGTTGATATATATGCGGTTGTTAGCTCTAATTCGCCTTCGCCTCGCTCGATATTGAAATTATGTTAACATAGGAATTTTTTTCTCGAAACTGCAGTGCTGTCTCAGAAAAGAGAACAAATGAATGCTTGTAACTGATTTTTAGTGAAAGCTAAACCATGATTTTATCATGCATATCATGCAAAGCACACAATCTGATGCAGATGTGTGCTTCTCTTTCAAACATTCGTACATTGAGAGTCCGCATTCACAGTCGTCATATAAAACCTTTTTTTTTTCTTTTGCAGCATGTTTACATCTGCACTAGACAAATAACAGGTACTATTTTGCAGACATAAGAAAGTTATGTGAAATGATCATTATTGTCCTGAAGAATTTTAGTACTCCATGAGGAAGTTTACTACTATCAATGTTAATGATTAATATTCATTAAAGTATGAATGCGGTTTGTTAAAGTATCGCAGAGGAGAAATATATGTTCAGAAGTGAAGTGATATGCCCCTATCAGAAATGGACATAACTAAGCGTATCAAAGATTTGTTACTTTTATTTCTTTTAATGTTGATTAATTAATGTGGTTTTGTTGCAATCCAGCTGAACTAGATGGTATACTGACTCAGACCACTTCATGACTACGTGTAGTCATGAAGTAGTCTGAGTTCAGGTTCAGGTAACGAAGTTCTATACATGATTTATTAAAACTTTCACTTTAAACATCGCTAAACTGTTTTAACTATTTTTGTTTATTTTAGAGGGCTCGTTGCTAGTGCATATGTAGCGATATATAAATGTACGTGTCAGCTGTTAGCTGAAGACACAAGCAGTTATATAGTACTTTCTTTTAGCTAAATCATGGGGTAATTGATTTAAAAAACAGATAAACAAAATCACTGTCTAGATAAGACAGCAATTTTGGTCGACTATTTATTAGAATGTTATTCTCTTTGACAGGTTTGTTTCCAAATACGAAATTTCATAATTTTTTTTTATGTAATATGAACTATGGAAGATTTTCACATTTAATCTGTTAATTCCTAGGTTTCAATAAGGAGGTCCAACCAGAGCTCGTGAGTCCGATTTTAAGAAAACGTTTGAAGCGCTGTGAAGAACCGATAATGGTGTAAGTAGTCTCCCGAAGAAGAAGTATCGAGAGGATAATATTAAGAAAAAAGCATAATTTATCAGGGTGAAGAAGTCAAAACTGACCCCTTATTCACAAAAGTATATTCTTACCATAAAATGAAGGTTATATTTTATAGTAAGTGCTGAAGTTCCCCTCAGAAATTATGAATTGCCTTCAAATTCACTGATGGGATGAAAGCTAGAGAAAAAAACCAAACTTGTGCACACCTGATCCACCTTCATGCTATTCCAACAGGGCATCGTAACCCACTAAACAAATAAAGAGCAGCCACTTTGGAGGATGATAAAACAGGCAAAATTATATCTCAAACAAAAACGCCATTTTCTTTCTTTATTTATTTTTTGTTTTGTATTTTAACTCTTTTCTTGAATTACGGAAAGCAAAATAGTAATTGCCATGGATCGCATATATCCTAACAACGGTTGCCAAATACGTGGGATTCTATAATACACGGCGATTTAAAAGAAAGCAGAATACTTTTCCTCTATGAAATAAGTTATTTCTTCAGCAGATCCAATGTGATAACGTAGATTTAATTCTTCTTCGAGAAATGGACATCAGCTTCTCAGTGAAACTTTCACCAAGATGTAAGGAATGCTTTCCATCATGGTGCCGAGATCAGACTACGCATCCTCCATAGATCCTACCCCCTTCAAACTATAGTTGATGAATGAAGTAACAGTATATGCCATATATGATCATCTATAAATGCTCATTCACAATATTCTCTGTGTTCAACATCTATATAATAAATCAGGACGGCTGGCAACCAAAAGCCTGAAATTCATACAGATGCAGTTTCTGCAGTCGACCTGAAACTCATACTATATGTATGAGTTTCAGGTCGAGTTGCCGGTTATATACCGGCAACTTCATCTTGACCAGAAAATTGCTATATTACAATCTATAGAAAAGCATGCTAATCAACTGTATCAGGACGTGTGTCAATAGTGAATAACTAGCTGTCTATCGTAGCCAAAGTGCAAAGAAGTTCTGGACATCTTATTACACAATCGGTGGTGGAACACAATACCAGTTCGAAATGTTTCCATTGCAGATATTCTGAGGAGAATAATGGTCGCTGATTAACTGGCATTATTAACGGAAGTTAATCAGCGAACATTAACTGACAGTTAATTAATTAATGTGAGTTAATGGTCGCTGATTAACTGGCATTAATAATCTTCGTAGTTCCTCTCAGCTGCAAATCTAATAGTCAGAAGATAACCTGTCGTCAAAAATACTCTACTAAACAGCCGTTGTTGTGCTTAGTGTTGGCCACAAGTTTGCAGTAGTGCCTCACTGAATTTGTAGTTTAGAAATTATATGGTGCATAAAGCGTAGCTTGCGCAACTTGCCTCCTAATGTTGTCAAAAAGATCACGCTAACGTAACTAGCATCTTATCGCAACCGTTAACGCCAAAAAGAAATATCTCCAATAGCCAACTCCACGCACTATATGAATCGTAAAGACAACAACAACAACAATATAATTATTACTAGAGCTGACAAAGATGATGCTACTGTTGTCTCAATAGCATTGATTATAATAGGAAAATAAATGTTCTGATCAGAGCTCGCACCACTTATATAGCAGTAAATAATAATCCTACTAAGTTTCATAAAAATAACATCAAAATGGTTTTAAATAAACATTCAGGTATAGTTTTCCAAGTTAAATTTGTATATAATATATTAATGAAGTTAAAGTAAATAACTTCATTAATATATTATAACCCTCTGAGAAAATGACCTGAGAGCATATGCCAATACAGATATAGAAACTAATAGTACACGTAGGTGTAGTTATTTGATGATGAAACAAGGTGACCTTGTCTCATCAGTCACCCGACGTTGCAACATTGCTGACTTTAATTCAGACATATTTCGTGGCAAAATGCTTTGCTTATTTCAAACGCGCAGAGACATTTCGTGCAATGTCATTCTCTTTAGAAACGTCACACTCAATTCATTCGTTTTATCTTACCACATTTCCATTTACAGCATAAAGTGAAATGCCAAACATTCTTATACGTATATGAGTCTCCGGTCTGTATTCTCGCTAACAGCTTTTCACAATTTTAAAAGCAATTATAGGAATTACATTTTTTTTGCTACTACTAACATAAGATCTCTGTAACTCTTGAGAGGTGTCTCAGTTTTTTACAGAAAAACATTCAGGTATGTTTCTCCTCAATTAGAAGTGCATAATTTGGAAATGTAAGTAATGTGATGTCGTAGTTCATCTTTATAAAATTGATTAAAGCCTTTTGTTCTTTACAAACCATTTTTGCATATGAGGAGAAGGTTTTATTGTGCCCGTTTCTTATAATCTTTCATTATTTAAATTATTTATTTAAAATATGAATGAAAATAATAATTTATAACATGTCAAGTCGGCATAGTAAGTCTACAATTGTCATCACGTTTAGACAATTATGTTTGCAGTTGTGTTTAAAGCTCAGCGATTTTGGAAATATCAACCATCTGGTTAATTTCTGAGAAATGTAGACTTCCCAAATCATCATTGTACTTTGAAGACAACCGCTTCAATAATTTTAGTAATATCAGGATACTTGTGGACTCATTACACCTGAACATAAAGGAATAGAAATTACATCATATAAAATCCAGCGTCAATTTCGGTGTTTATTCGGATGTTATTTGATAAGAACAGTCATATTTATTTTCCATATAACCTCAAAATGAATAAGTTTATTGTAGTCTATGGTTCGCCCACCGTTTTCAGGTTTCTCCTTGGCATTTTGCCAAGAATAGTCGATTCATGCTGAAGGGGAGAAAGAAATGAAGGATGTACAAACTGATTGCCAATATGCGAAATCACGTGCTTTCATGTCTGTCGCTGTACTTGTAGTAGCTTGATTTTTGTTGTCGCTTTTTTGCATTTTTTAAAATTATTAATTTGTATGATGGTTTAGTACAGTCAACAAGTTCTGTTGTTAAACGTTTCAGTAGCTCTTACTAAAGATTATTGAATACTGTGCTGACATTCTGCGAAAAATTGTCAGAAGGCCGTCTCCTTGTTCCCCTTTCTTAAGTCATAAAACGTGCAAGTGCAATTGCGGGCGTATCGGGGTCGACTGTTAAAAGAATTCGTAGGGAATCAAAAGGTGAAGGTAAGCCAAAATTTAAATCTCCTAAAAAAAGCGCCAGAGAAAGAAAACCATTGAAACTGTAGCTATGAATGATTTTGAAGTAGACGTTATAAGAAGAACTATTCACGAATTTTACATGTTCGAGAAAAGAGTGCCAACTGTTCCGAAATTGATTCCTGTGCTTAAACAAAATATTAATTTTCTTTGGAAAAGAGAAACTTTAAGGAAAATACTTCATGAAATCGGATTTTGTTTTAAAAAGTCCCAGAATAAAAGGAAACTTATCATGGAGCGAAGTGACATTGTTTTATCTAGAACGCAGTATTTGAGAGCAATAAGACGTTTCAGGGAGAAGAAAAGACCGATTGTGTATCTAGATGAAACTTGGATTGATAGTAATATAACATGGAAAATGTTGGCAGTATAAAGAAGACTCTGAAGATTAAAAGGATTTGGCAATGGTATTTTTTCCCAACATTTTTATTGCATGGCTTTGTTAAAAGAGTCACAACAAGTCATAAATAATTAATCGGTTTAGGACATTAAAGTGTCTCAGTTCTCTTAACTCTAAGTTTAGAATATCTAAGCGCATTTGAAAATATTTCTGTTTTTCTGTATAATTAGTTTTATTTTATAGAAAACTTTCTTAAAAATAAACTTATGTTTATTTTTGTTTTATAATTGTTTTATGCTATACCTTTTTTAATTTTGTTAATACTCTACGCACATTTTTCCAACTGTTATACAAGCAAAATAGTTACACTTTAAAAACAGCAACGTTCGTAAAAGAAAAGCTAAATTTTCCGACCTGTAATAATAAACAAACTCATCCCAGAAGACGGATTGATTACCCTATTATCGGAATGGATTCTCCTTTTTCTGAGATGCTCAGAAGTGTCGAGGGATCTCTAATCGATGGGCGAACTATAGCAACATTGAAAGTCTTCAGAATTTCCTGTTAAACAACAGCTGTCTGGGATAGTAAGAAGCTCATTACAACCTCGATCTTTTTAGTTGATTAAAATTAAAGCACCGGATTAAAATGTATGCTATCCATATTATAATTCAGATATCCAATTTTGTTATTCGAATAAAAGTAAGAATGAGTGATAAGAAGTTAATAACATGGAAGTTATTATCACTAATTTACTTAAAAACATTTTAGATGCAATTGTTATCTTTAGGTCAATAAAACTTGCTTAAATTATACAATACATTTATTTAGTCAATTATGATGATGATGATGATGATGATGATCATCATCATCATCATCATCATCATGCCCATCAGGGATTTAGGCCTAGAGTGGCCTGTTCCAGCTTTAGGAGTCATTGTCAAATCTTTTTTTACGTCCTGGTTTTCTTTTTACTAACGGTTTATAAGCGAAGGCTTGTTTTGGTAATCTTTCTGTTTTCATTCTTTGAACGTGTTCCACCCATTTATGTTCATATTTTTTAATTTCTTCTATCACTGATTCCTGGTTTAATTCTTTCATAATTTCTTAATTTCTTTTGTGACTGAATAGAGTATACTTTGCAGTTTTTCCTCATAAAAAGTTTCAGTCAAATATATAACGAATAAATGTGTTTGTACTGTTTTTCATAAAAGATAGCGAAACGCCAGTTACCGTTTCATATTGCAAAATGCAGATGTTGTATTTTCCTATACTTTTGTTGCAATATTAAAAAAGTGTTGAAAACTGCACTGTATAATGGAGCACAATGATGGATTAAAGATGAAGGTACTGTGCTACATATGTTACGAATGATGACAACGTTATCACCTTGCTATAATAAGTAAGAAGACTATTAAATAACGATCTTCCTTTAGCAAACCCATTCTTCCCATTAAAGAGAATTATACTGCTGACCCACTTCTGATTCCTTGTCCTCAATGTCTCCTCCAACACCTTGACCAACTCCAGAAAAGCAATTGACCCATAATTTGAACTTTAAACGTATCACCCCCATTATGAAGCGGAAAAATTTTGCAATTTTTTTCATTCCTTTGGGACCCGGACTAATCTAATACTCATGATGAAAATGTATGTTAAATCTGTTGTTAAATATGTATAAACATTTCCTCAAGACACATAGTGATATTCTATTAATTCTCATGGCCTTGTTGACATCTCGTTCATTCTATTCCTCAAATACCTTTTTTTCGCTCTCCATCAGTGGTTCCTTCCATTCCCACTAGTCTCATGGTCTGCATTATGTTAAAATCACAAGAATCAAATACTTTCACAAACTGCTCATTTAACACCTCTACAATATTCTCCTCAGTGTTTTTCATTCTCACATTATCACTGCCCATTATCATCGTCCCATTATAATTTTTTTTATTCCAGCCACATATACAAAAAACTCCACAAAATTTCTTTTAGCGTCATTTGTAACTGCTTCTCATATTGCTTATTTGCTTTCCGTATCGAGTCACCTTTCTTTCCTGCTCTTTGTACTCCTCATGAAGCTGTTATCTCCACTCATCTTGTGCCGCCTCCGCAATGCAATTTTTCCAACCTCCACACTTCACCTATTCAATCATCCATTTTATGCCTACTTTAATCTCCTGACCTTTGGAATACACTCAGTGATCTCCTCTGTCAGTTATTTCCTAAATAGAGATCAAATAGCAGTAATTTACTTTCCACGAATTCCTCACTCCATAATCGCCTGCTTTATAGTTCTAAATGTAACTCTCTTAAAATAGTCCTAGTATGGCTGGCCTCCAACCAAATGATCACTTCTTGGTCACTTTCACCAACTGCAGGAAGATGTGATAATCAAATCGAAGACACTCGACCCACGCGTGTCCTTTGTCGGGTACTGCTTAAAGTAATATCCCTTGAAACCTCGCAGCATTCATTCATTCCTTTGTTTTCCCTGATGCTATCTCTTCATTCCAGTCTATATTACCATAATTGAAATCGCCCCTATTACCAGGTCTATAGCAACACTCTCCTAAACATTTCATCCTGTCCACCTCTCACACTGTTTCAAAACCACTGAGAGTATTTGTTCCTTGCATATTCATCCTTGATAGGTACAATTCCTCTGCAATTCATCAATAACACTGCTATACTGCTATTCCGTTATTGTTTAGTCTGAAAGAATATATATCTCTCTCCATCTTTATTCATGTCAGAATGTCATATTCGGTCATCCATGTCTGACTTATACCAACAGTATTTCGGCGAAAACGAACTCATTTCTCCTCACACAACTCTGCTAGATACCATTCATAATCTTTGCTTGCCTTCTCAACTTATCATTATCATACTTAAGCAATACGCTGACTAATTTACTTACCACATTGTTATTGTTCACTCTCCTCAACTGTTTTTCTTGCGTACTTCTCTTATGTAATTCTTCAACCATCCTGCTCATTCTACCATCCGGAAAACAGATCTTGTGCACCTTTTCATTCACCATATCTCCTAACATCGTATCACCATACATTGCCACTCTCAAATCATTCGATGTGTTTCAAATCTTTCATCCTACTCACATTCCCCCTTGCAAATCCATAATTCTCCTCAGTACATTTCTCATGAATTTTATCTCTTTTTTCATTTATACCAATTCTGCTTTCATATCTTGAATTAATTTTTCAATGTCATCTACGCAAATCGCATTTTCAGTACCTTGGATATTCACCGTCTTACCTTCACTGACGCTAACTCACCGCCATCTACGCATGTGGACCGTGAACACACGGATCTACATTAATAAAACACATACTTAATCCCTCACGAGGAGGGCTTAACCAATCCTAAGGTCAGTCGAAGAACGGGGGAACCCACACAGGAATAAATATAATAAAGTATTCTGCACTTCTTACACACCCAGACTCTCTCTATTCTCTTGTACTATCTCTCTACATAATTATCTTCAATATCTGCCGAAGGATACATCCTGCATTCATGGCATCTGACTATTTTTGAAAACTCAATGCCACATGCATTCGTCTTTCGCTTCATCTTACATTTCACGGCCATTTCATCCAGGCTGGACAGAAGAAGCGACAAAAATATAACATATATATATATATATATATATATATATAAATTTCTCGACTCGGAATTACGAGCTATATATATATATATATATATATATATATATATATATAGCTCGTAATTCCGATTCGAGAAATTTTCTTTGATAGAAGCATAAAGTATATGATCAAACTGTAATGCGAATATTTGTGGTGCGATGAATAAAATTTATATATTATTGATAACGAATTAAAATTATATTCTGAAGCTATTCTGCTTTCTGCGTATCAAAAGTATTTAATCAGTTTTTATGATGTCTTTAAATGCCCACAAACCACATAACATATTTGAGTCCATAGATCTTCAAAGCGTTGTCGACATTCTCCTTCACACAAGGGCGTGGCTACAGGGGACAGTCCGCCCCGGGCGTAACTTTGCGTTTACGAAATCTTGCCGTACTGTCTATAGAACAGCAACTGAGTGATGAAATAGACTTCGATAATGCTGTCGACAATTTTGCTAACGGAAAAGCAAGAAAAATAACATTTTAGAATGTTGGAATTAAAGTTTTACTTCAAAAATAAACATAGTGTTTTAATTTATTTCCCTATATGTCGTTGTGACTTTTTGTAGTATATTTGATGTGTATTGAGAGAGGCGGAAAACTCAGGGACCGCCCTGGGAGGCAAAAGCTCTAGCTACGGCATTGCCTTCACATGTCGATATATTCCTAACATAAGTTATCCTATTGATCTGAGGAAATGGAAGTCTAGTAATAAGCTAATTTATGGTTATTAGATGTCTGGAGGATGTACACATTTGACGAAATATACAGAAATTGAAAGTTTTCCTTAGAACAGAATTAGAGAAGTCTGGAATCACCTATAAATGGATGACGAAAATACCTTTACTTAAACAGCTTTAAAGAAATTAAAGGCCTACATGCAGCAATACTGACGATATTGCCCTGAAAATTCATTAGGTTGCTCACAAGACAGAACAGGTATTACAAGGAGATTTACCTCTGTATTCTGCATGAAATAAGTCAAAAGTCTTTAGTATTTATGTCATAATTTCAGTTATGATATCCGAAGTATGTGTAATGTTCTATGAAATTACTAACTTTTCAATTCATACTAGAGATGATCTGCCTTATGATCTCATACAAGGAAATAATTACATAAAAATTATTTAGGCAAAACAAAAGAATATTTAGGGTTGACTAAATAAAATAATATAACTAATTTATTTAAATAAACTAAATATATTCTTATTAACTATTTTCCCCGTTTCTAATGTCGCTGAGGATACGTGTCAGATTCCTTCAAAACAATCTGAAACAAAACCGAAATTCTGAATAAAAATATGATACAAACTTTGAACATTGTGAAATACATAAAGAATAGAAAATGAAATTAGGGTTCCTTTCGAATTACTTGGGCTTTAAACCGTATTGATTATAAACTCAATCACCTACTGAATAAACAGAATTCTTTCAGACTAAGTGATTTTTCACATACGTCTTCTTGTAGGTGTACAACTTATATCTAGTCGTAGAAATATGTGAATCAGCATCATTTGAAGGAGGAAATAAATCCTGCGTTTCTTACATCATTTCAGACATAATATGAAATATTATGTCTGAAATGAAATGTTGAATGACATGAAAGGTCTTGCGTTGCAGCACATTTCACGTACCTTAACATGTAGTGCATGTGAAATAAGAAAGCATTTACAGGAACAACAAACAAGTGTTGTGTAACCTGCTAGTGTATCTTATTTGCATAAAGTAAACCCAACGACAGTAATCATTTTCGATTATTATTTTTTTTCTATTTCGTGAATTAAGCCATTTTACACAGTGCGTCCATTAATCAACGAGACAGCAATTATTATATCAAAACAAACACAGCTATATTTGGAAATGTCAGTTACAAAGATTCAAAATAATCTTTCTCCAAATCCACACACATGTTTTTCATTTGTCTTATAAGTTTGCGCAGGCATGGTGAAAGTTCTGAACTGGCACCTCCTTCATTATTTGATCGCCCAGCATTGGATGTCCTCAGTGTAGTTGAAAAGCTCCCCTTTCAAGGCACACACTTCATCTTTGGGAAGAGGAAACGTCTGTGGGAGCCAAATCTGGCTCGATCGACCTGGAAGTCACAAATTGTTTCACAAGCAGCGCAAAGTGCTCAGGCGTGTTGTCTTTCACAAAACTAATTGTTGTGAAACAGTTTTTTTTCCTCACGCGTGGCATTCGGGCTTCCAGACGTTGAATTTCTCCTAAATAATACTGACCGTTCACTGTGGTGTCCTCAGGAACAAATTCGTGGTTTGACAATTCCAGTTGCTTCGAAAAGAAACAATGATCTTGACACGTAAACTATCAAATTCATATTTCTTTGTAAAGTAAACCTCTTTGTCTTAAAGAAATTCATTCTTCCAGACTATGTTTGGGATGTTTTTGATGCTATTTTTCATCTAGATTTGGTAATGGTTTATTTTGTATCATAATAATATTTTTAGATGTCTATTTTCCGAAAAGATGACTGGTTGTGCTGAAAGGGAAAATGTCCTGATAATATTTCGTGACCTTGTAACCATATACGTTTCACTGTGGGAAGGAAATCTATATTAAACTAAGTAGGAGTTTAGACAGAAATTAGACAGAAACTAGTTGCACTTATTGGAACATATTTTCGAGCTTAATCGAGATCGGCTGTATATCTAGATATACAAACATGTCAAAAATGAACGTCTTCCAGCAAATTAAAAAAAAAAATTCACTCATAGTATACGTATTTTTACTGCTCTATCATCATCATCATCATCAAATTCCTGCTATGTACCCACAAGGGGGTTGTTCAGGATATGGCAGTACTACATGAAAAAATTACATCATTACTAACTTCCTATCTACAATTTTCCTCCAAAACCGTCTGTTTCTTGTCAAGACTACAACATTATCAGATCTTATATTTCTATCGTCTAAGGCACTTTGTACCATATCAATCCACCTATATCTTGGTCTTCCTCTGGGTCGTAATCCTGCCAACCTGGAAGAGAACACTTGTTTTGCTAATCTTTCCTCGCCCATTCTGTTTAGGTGACCATACCACCTGAGATTAGCTCTGCTAACGCATTCCTGGATGCTGACAATGTCAAGTTCTTTCCTAATATCCTCGTTTTTAATATGATATTGCAATTGATGCCATCTGTTCCCGCCTATAATCTTTCTCAGGACTGTCATATCTGCAGTCTCTAGTCTTTGGTCAAGTGTTTTACTTCTGACCCAGCTCTCAGATCCATAAGTTAAAACTGGTTTGAACACTGTCTTGTATACAGCTAATTTAGGGTTCTGAGTAATTTCTCTCTCATTCCATATGAATTTATTCACTTGACTTCCCACCATACCAGCTTAGCTGATTCTGTTGTCTATTTCTATATTTAATTTACCATCTTCAGTAAAAATCGTGCCTAAGTAGCTGAAATGTTTTACTTGTTCCACAGATTCTCCATTCACAACAAAGTTGATATTTTCAATGATTATGGCTATTTTCATTGTCTTTGTCTTTTTATTGCTGACCTTCATACCATATCTATTACAACAGCTATTCAATGTAGTAAGAGAATCTTGCAGACTTGTAGCGGATTTATTTAGAAGTATAACATCATCCGCATAAAGCAAAGAGCTGATATTAACATCTCCAATTTTGATATCATGTTTAATACCACTTTCCTTCATAATGTGATACATGTAGATAATGAATAACAGAGGGGATAATGTACATTCTTGTCTCACACCAAATTTAACATTAAACCACCTTCCTGTACTTCCCTTAATTCTAACTACTGACTTACAACTGAAATAAAGACTACGTATTGCTTGATATAATGCCCCATTGACACCATATAACTGCATAGTATTGAATAACTTCTCTCTTGGTACCTTATCATATGCCTTTTCCAAATCGACAAAACTTAAATACAGATCTTTGTTATATTCCCATGCTTTCTCGACTATTTGTCGTAAAGTGAAGATCTGATCCTGACAGCCTCTATTTGGCCTGAATCCAGCTTGTTCTTCACCCAGCTTTTCCTCCACAATTCTTCTCAACCGTTTCTCAAGTATACTTACATAGATCTTTCCAGGAATACTCAGTAGTGAAAATACCTCTGTAATTCTCACATTCAGTTTTAGTTCCCTTTTTATATATGGGTACTATGAGAGCTCTACTCCAATCATCAGGAATTCGTCCCTCTGTCCAAGCTTTCTGAACTATGCAGTGCAGCCACTGTAAGACTCTAATACCACCATACTTCAGCATTTCTGGTCGAATATCATCTACTCCAGCTGCCTTTCCACATTTCAAGCCTTTGATGGCTTTTTCTACTTCAAGTATGGATATGTATTCCTAACTGCATGCCTGGTCAGTGTTTTTTTACCACTGTGCTGTCATCACTGCTTGTTTTTCATTTAGCAGTTTTTCAAAGTAATTACTCTATACGTCAAGGATATATTTTTCTCCCGTTTTCATGTCACCTTTATCATCTCTAACTCCTTTTACAGGACTCTTTCCTCCATTCCTAAGCTTCTTCAACAACCTCCAGAATATTTTGCCACCTTCTTGGTATTTAATTTCTATATTCTTGCCAAAGTCGTCCCATGACTTTTGTTTAGCTAGTTTTACACAGTGTTTAGCAGTCTTGCATTTGTCGCTGTATTCTCTAAGAGCACGAACTGATTTATTTGCCAGGAACTTTTGATATGCTTTCTTCTTCTTTTCTTTCGATGCCTCTTTAAGTTCCTGTGTCCACCAGGGAGTTCTGATTTTTTTATCCTTGCAGACAACCTCACCACATTCCTCTCTGGCAGAATCAATCAGGATTTTCTTCAGAGTTTGCCACCGAATCTCCAAGGTTTGATTCCTTTTCTCAAAATCTTTCATTTTTTCTTCAATAATCTTTGTGTATTTTAGTCTACAGTTCACATCTGAGAGCTGCCCAACTTTTATTCGCTTTAAAACTTTCTGACATATTATTCGTTTCAATATAAAATTCAATTTTATCCTGCTCAAGACTAAATAGTGATCACTTCCAATTTCAAATTCTCTGTACACTCTGGTGTCTTGCACCAGGGAGAAAACATCACTATCAACAATAACATAGTCAATGAAACTTTTCTTATTCCTAGCCTCTTCTCTCCATGTGAATTTGTGCACATTTTTATGTTGGAACATGGTGTTTGTAATAACCAATCCATGTCCTGAACAGACATCCAACGAATATTTGCCATTATTATTAGCTTGGCTCTTTTCTCCAAATTTTCCCAAAATATTTTTGCATGTCTCACAATCATTTCCTACTCTGCTATTTAGATCCCCAACATGGACCAGCTTTTCCTTTTTCATTGTGTCAGTTGCTTTTTCTAAAGCATAAAAGAATTCCTCCACTTCTACCTTAGTAGAACCTTCTGTGGGACCATAAGTACAAATAAGTCTCATTGTCCAGTTCCCCATTCTCATATTTGCCCACATTACTCTACTTGAGACTGACTGCCATTCAAGAAGATTAGCTTCGTATTTTGTGTTGAATACTATGGCTACTCCTTCTTTTCCTTGATTGTCATAGCCTGAATATAACATTTTGTATTTAATGCTCAGAAAGATCTCACCAGTTTTGGTCTTTTTTGTTTCAGTCACCTCTATTATGTTGATCTGGTACTTATCTAATTCCTCAGCCAGCTCCATCTCTTTGCCATTTAGGCTACTTATGTTAATAGTACCGATCTTTAACTCTAGTGATGTTGAGTTGGGGTTTGTTTTCAGATTTGTTCCAGTAGCTGACTTTTCGCTGTTCGCCCTGGCTCCCTGGCGAAAACAACGGGGCCTTGTTTAACCGGGCGACGCCCCAGCCGGCATAAAATTTTCTCATATCGTACCATCATTTTTTATTTTGGTTTGACCAATAAGAATACAATTTGGTCAGCTAAATCCCAAATTGCCAGCCCATCCGCGTTCGTTCAGTGTCCAGGTAGATACCCACAGCGTGCACCACGAGAAGGTGAGGATTGGACATTAGGTCAGAAGCCCTGATCGGTTCTCCGCATTCCTTTAAAGGCTATGTGGAGGTCTCTTCTCAGTTATACAGCTTTGACCCTTAAGCACCCCTTACTGCTCTATATAAGTACTAAATAAATATTTTTGTATAAAGTACAACCATCGTGTAGACGCTTTGTATATTTTTACCGTTTTTTTTTTCTACCTATATCGTTTTAGCACTATTCTAAACGTCTTCCACAGTTTCCGTATTAATTCCTTCATTATTTTTGTATGACAGATATTATGCAGATATATTATGTACGTTATCAAGATTATTCCATGAATAGTTTTCTGGTTGTGAAAGCCTTTTTGTGTGACATGAATTCTTGATCCTTTAAATGGTAACTTTAAAATGGATCCTTAAAAAGGTTAAATGTTAAATAACAAACCGATATTGAAGAACACCGTTGATCATAAAAATAGTTGAAGTCCTGTACATAGCTCATACCTTCCTTGAAGAGTACAAATAGTTTGAGTCTGTGATAATCATACTTCATAATTAACGGTATTAAAATTTAAATATAGCTACGTCACTGTTGCCAGATTAAAAAAAACAACTTTTTTTTTCAAATCGGAATCTTCTTTATAAGAATACGAAGGCGAATAATGGTAGATATACGATATATTGTTGATCTTTCCTAAGCTTTTTTCCGGTTAAAGTTCCATAGGTTTGAAAAATCGTTTGATGAATGAAAATATTTTAATATTTTGAATACAAATTAACATAATTTTTCTTGCTGCATTGAATATTATAATCTGATAGTCGAGCGATCCCTGATAATTATTACGCTGCTATCAATTCCGATATTCAGCAGTAGAAGCAATAAAATTAATCTTTACTAGATAGTTCTGATACTGATATGTCATTTATGTGTTTTCTAAGAAATATTGATGTTCGCTTGGCAAGAAGGTTTCAATAAAATTGTGATTTTAGGTGACCCGTCTATGTTATCCATTACAGTCCTCTACTATCCGTTAATACATGCATTACAGGATCGTTTAAAAATTATAAATTAATACTAAAGTAAGATAAAAACTTCAATTTAAATTTAAAAAGATTAAAAGCAGTAATTCAAATTTTTATAATATTTAAAGGGCTTCTCTTTATGTTATTTTGTAGACACGATGGAATTGAAATATTCTCTAGGAATTACAGATTATCTTGTCATCAGCCAAACATTAATAATCTCAGTTGTGATTGGATTTGTTGCCAGAATCAGGAGAAAAAAGCAACACGCACAGGACGTTTTATTAGGTGGAAGAAGCAACATATTTCCTATATCGGCTTCCATGATGGCGACCTTTATATCTGGAACAACAGTGATTGGTGTTCCTGGAGAAGTGTACAGATTTGGTACTGAAATCTTATTCTTTCATTTTGCAACACACATTGGAATAGTAATAGGGATGTTTCTCATTTTACCAACAAGCTACAGAGTGATTATCTACACGATTAACGAGGTAAGATATTTTTCTATCATTTGGTTTATCAGTTTTATTCCACTGATTTGCACTAATGTGCCGATGTTTGTTTTGGAATAATGCAATCCATCTAGCACTGAAAGACTACCATAACCACTAATTTATAAATGTTGAATGACATACAATATGTAAAACGTATGTCGTATTCCTTAAATACCACAACAGACCTGAACACTCAACATTATATCAGGTTAATTTTGCTAGCTTCGTTCTGCTGCAGTAATGGTATGTAATTTAACATGTACAATGGTTTGAAAAAATAACGGAAGAACCTCCATATTAACATGGTATTGAACCACCTTTTTGCCTCCCCAGAATTTTTATTGTAATGAACTCAAATATGATTTAAATAATTTCTGTTGGGAATTTTTACTTTCTTCTCGATGAACATCTTCAAGATATTTTAAAGACGTTGGAGATGCGAATATGTTCTTTACACTAGTCTGCCAAACTGACAAAGTGATTCAATAATGTTCAAATCTGCTGATTAGGATGGTGGTGGACCATTTTGATATTCACCTCCATGCTCCTCAAACCACGACTATACAAGTCTATCATGTGTGAATGTGAGTATTATCGGCTTATAATATTGAATTGTTGTTTGTAAATGACATTTGGACCATAGGATGCACTTGATTACCTAAAATATTCAAATAATCATCTGCAATAATTTTGCCATCAAGAGTAATAATGGGACAAGAGAATACCTACGATATTGCTGCCCAGTCTATCATAGAACTGCCCATCCCTGAACCCTTCCGTTGGAACTAGACATTGCGGATGGCAGTCTTCCTTGCGCGATCTTGACTCACATAATCATATCATACGTTTCAAGTTTACTAACGTTCCGGTTTGTGATTGTGACACCATCGTTTACCCATCTGGATATTCTTTTCTATTCGAAGAAGCAACTGCAGTTTTAACGTGAATATTGGATTCATGAAACTCAGGTCGACAGTTTTTTTGTGGAAAACGGTTCAACAATATGAATATTCAGTTCTTCTGTTATCTCTGATGCAGTGGTTTTGTGATTTTTTGAAAAAAGCCTTCTCAACGTGCAACGATCTCTTTCTATCCTTTTTGATCTTCGGCCACCTGTTCTCTTCCATAGTTCATGATCTGTATATGCCGACATAACCTTAGAAAAAGCCGATCTCGGCACACTTCATAAATGTGACAGTTTTGCCATTGATGCTCCTGTTAAGCACGAAGCCAACGATATTTTCTTTCTGAGTCGAGCAAGTCTTCGTTTTCCGATTTCTAACACCACTTGGCACTCAGTACAATCACTAATGCACTAGCATGAGAGCTGCAGACAGAGTGTAATCAAAACCAATCAAGAACATTCAATGCTGCCACCGCAAGTTATTTTCTCTCAATGTAGTCAACAGAGACTATTTATATTCCTAAATATCATAGTGTTTCCATTATTTTTGTCAATCCTCTGTATTTGAAAATGTATTAAAATACGTTTTCAGAAAGCAAACATATTCTCTACCGATTTGGTTTAACGCAATAGGTTTTGTTGAGTGAATTTACGATTTAAATAAATTTTACATCAGAAAACATATCACTCCTGAATGTAATCGTAGTTTCTAAATATAAATATATTCTGATTATAATTTATATTTCAGTATTTTTGAAGCTTTGAATGAATGATGGGTACAGAGCTACAATTAACACTTAATCTACTGGATAACTGCGTCCGTAATATTTCTTAAATGTTTCCCTCTCTTTAAGATTTCAAAGCCAACATTTTTAAAAAAATTATTTTACTTTAATTACATACCTTCTTGATATTGTAAATTAATTTACTTCATTTTAAGGTTGGAATATTCACTAACATAATTTTGTTTTTTCTCAGTACTTAGATAAGCGATTCGGAAGAAGCATTAAAATTTTGTCATGTTCTGTATTTATTTTGCAAACGGTACGTAGAATTTTCAATTGCTTGAGAACAGCAATTTTCGTTAAGATTTTATTTTATGAAATTCATAAGTGAGTGTAGACAAAACTTTGATGTCACACTTGTGGCTTCAGCAAGCATTGTAATACAAGAATATTTATTTATTTATATTACATATAATTATTTCAAGTATTAAATATTCTATTAGCTTAATTTAATAAAATTCCCGATACTGTTTTTACTGCAGTAACATTTTTCACACAAGAAATGCTGAGCTACGTTTTCTGATGAACTTTTTATTACGTTCCACGCTACTCAGAGAAGGGTTTCAATATTTTCATCCTGACAATACAATGAATCATTAAGTATTTTATTGTCGCTAACATATTGACAGTTTATTATACATGAACCGTGAAACAGTAAAAACGTAGAATTTTGGACAAAACGTCTTTTTTTGGTACTTAAAGTGGAAATAAATGCAAATACGACTGAACTTGCGACTCCTATTCTCATAACTTTTACATGTTTTTCAGTGACGGATGTCGGCAATGTTTTGCATGTAGAGATTTTACTCCACTACTTACGAGTACAGTGCTCCAGGTATTAGTATATGTAACTATGATTTATATATAAAAGAAGACAGATCATCGAATATCAAAATCTCCTGAAATCTGGTCTTTATGATTTTGAAAATGCAGTCTCAATGTTAGCCGTTTTAGAAACCTTAAAAAATCCCTAAAAAAAAGCAAACATATTGATAAACACTATCTAACAATAATTTTCCGGATGTCCTGCTATTTGAAATTATGGAACATTCCATGTTTGTTAATTACATAAAAACCGGTGTACAGATAGTAGGAAATAGTATTTTAGCGCGGCAGTTGAATACAGGTGGTATGGCAACACGAAGCGAACTCAGTGACTTCGAGAGAGAGGTGTTATTGTGGGCAGTAAAACTGGTGTCATGTCCACACGTGCTTTGGCGTTGAATTTGGATGCTTTAATTGAGAGAAAAATTGTACTCTGGAGAAATGAATCAAGGTTCACCTGTTTCCATTCTGATGGCAGAGTGTTGGGATGGAGGCAGCCTGATGAATGCTTGTTACCGCAGTACGTTTTATCCACAGTAATATTTGATGATGGAGGAGTAATGGTATGCTGTGCAGTCAGCTGGTTTGGAGCGGCATCTCTCCATGGTTACAAGAAGGCAGCCCACTACCTTCATATTCTGTATAATCAGGTTCTGCCTACACTGTGGAATTTTTATGGAACGGACCTGAGTTAATATCAAGGAGACAATCACTTATGCCACAAAGCATCAGCTGTTATTGAATAGTATGAAGATATAGATGTTAAACGACTACCTTGGTCTATGCAGAGTCCTGACCTTAACCGCCTTCGAACACCTGTGAAATGAATTTGAGGGGCGACTGAGCTTCAGAGCAGCACGTTCTCGATCTTTCACTGAACTCATTGCTGATTTAATGGAGGAATAGAGAGAAATTCCACCTGATATCTGCCGCACAATGATGAAAGGTCTCGCTCACAGGGTGCAGGAGGTGATCAAAGCCAAAGTGGACATAACCGATATTAAGGTTTGTCTATTGGTAGCAGTTGTAAAGTGCTCAAATGTGCGGACAATTATTTGTAGATAGTATATACGCAAGCACCTCTGGAGCTCATTCAGTATAGAAGAAACCTTTACTTGGAAAGATATGGGTTCTACTCCTATCAGTGACGTGAGGAACCTTTATCTGGTCTCCTTCGACGAAAGGTGAGTTAATGGTCTCATACGGAGGTAGAGGGTTTTTTTCACTCGGAATCTCGGGTTTTTCGTCCCATAGAATAGGAAAACCGGCCCCGTGAACACACATAGATTAGAGTCATGTCCCAGCCATATGCCGGTCCTGAGCCCAAACATTTTTGGTGGGTTAGGGAAAGCATTGGTAAAGTACCGTATAAAAAATCTCACAAGAACACGTTGTGGGCAATGCTTACAAATTCACCTATAATCGGAAAAGGAAAAACCACCACAGTGTGTATGCACAACCACACATTCTACACCAAGCTACTTAGCGGCTGCTGTGAATTTTGCTAATTTTTTGAATTTCTTATATAAATGAATCATCAGAAGAGCCTGTGTAGCTCAGTAGAAGTGGCGTTGGCACTCTACAGCGCTTGATCGCACGAAGAAAGGATTTGGTGGTTCAAATCTAGTCGGCGACTAGAGGAAAATTTTTCTAATCCTTTTTTCGGCCGGTTCCCGAGTTAGTCGATCTCTGGCACGGGCCAGCCGGTTTTTTCCTGGAAACTCGGTTTTTCGTCTCGTAAACTCAAGAAAATCGACCGTAGAACCCACACTATTTTCAGACATTAAAAATATTGTTTTAGGGTTAGAGACCACGAGATGGCGGCACTAGCTTGCCGCCTTCTTCACTGCGTACCGATGAATCAGTGATAGCCTTGGGCTAGCTATCTCTCTGATTGGCTACCAGTGGAGATTGAACTGCCCACTCAGTCTCCAAAAGTTAGATAGTGTAAACGGCCCCGTCTACTCCCTATATAGGGAACAACATAGGCGTTAGCTGATTTTTTTTTGATGAATCATCGGAATTATTCATTACTAGACTGCACACTCGGTATGCAGGAAGATGATTGACGATTGTTTAATATTTAATGAAAATTTTTAAATGGTTCTCAGAAATGGAAAAGACAAATATTAAAATATTTTATTGCAAATGTTTCAACTAATAATCAATACTCAAGACATGATTTCTGCTATTTTAAGGGGTTCGTGTATCTCCTGCGAAATATTTATAATTCCGAACAAGAAGTATGAAGAAAGCCATTTATTAATACTGGACAACACAAGATTTGTATCTTGAATGAAAATAGCGACTCCTTACTAAATGTAATGTGCTGACCACGAAAATGACTATAAAAACTATCGATTGTTTAGGAGAGGAGCATTACGTACCTATGTATGTATTTGGCAATACTGTATTTCAATTTCCTGATTGCAAAATATTGCGTCAAAGTGCATCAGCCAATCATGCACAACAACACACCAGGAGCTATTACATTTTTTGGCTCATGCAATGCAGTTGAGTCATGAACTCTCTGCTGTAAGAAGATGCAGTCATTAGTATATAGTAAAGTCTCGTAGCGGTGAACAAGTGTTTGTGCGACTTCCTGCGCCATACTCCTATGTACTGTCGTGATGTATTCTCTTTTGATGTTCGAATCCGCCATCTTGTTAAAAGTCACTTTCATAAAATAAAGGAAAAATAAATGTAAATTGACCACTAATCTAAGGGTAGAGAAAATTTCTATTATACTGCGCCACTCTATCCTTAGATAAGTCTATATGAAATAGTAGGATCAATTCAAAATTGGTTAGCAGTCTTTTCACTCATTCAGGCCGAAATATTTATTTTCTCTCTTTGGAATTCCCGCTAGATTCGAATTTTTGTGAACGGTGCATTAAAAAGAATTTCAGGCAAATACAACAGTTAGGTTAACAAATAAAGCATTTAATATAGGTCATATAACACTTACATAAATTTTGCTTCTAATTTTAAACAATAGAAATAAGCCAAACATTAAGTCAAGTCAATTACATTAGCACAATCTTCCAAGTCTTCACATACACCTTCTTAGCTTCTGGGTTATAAAGTTTTAGACTTAAATGAAAAGAATAAAACATCCAATCTAATTAGTTTTCACACATTTTTCAGTCATGCTATAAGTTCAAAACATTACAGGATCTAATATCTGAAAATATCTTTCAAACAATTCCTATCTCCAACTCTCAATCACGAAGGGTTTCCACAGTTAAAGTTAATAATTTACTATGATAGACCTTACCGGAAATGGTTCCTAGAACATCTATTATGTTGTGAGCAAACTTCTGGAATTTACTTATCACACTTAAAGAATAAAAACACATCTACAAAACTTATCCGCAGTTATACTTAAAGCACTTTCAATTACGCTTCAGAATTCTTGACATCAATTAGGGCACTTCAGCTATCCTTATTACCACTCATAAATTAATTAAAACACTGTGAGGTTCTCTTTAGGGCAAATCGGAAATAAGCTGCAATACTAGATCAGCTGGGTTATTCAGAATTCTTCCTTGAATGCTCAGCTTTTTACTTTATCCGATTGTAGCATTAATTTTCCTTCTATTATTACTGCTGATTTCAATTTCAGCTAACCATAAAATTTGTTACGTTCTTGCTCACTTATAAAAATTATCCACTTAACTCCTACCCTTAAGAACCTTTTATTTACTTCTGCTTCTTTAGTTTATCACCTTACTTCCTTTTACTTCCAAGTTTCCATCCCAACTCTGTATACTTTTTATATATATATATTTTATTCTCTCCTTAGTCCACGCTCTGTTCCACTCGCGCTCATTTATTTCACGCATCTCCATGACAACAGACAAACATAAACATTCTCGCCAATGTTAGACAAGGCTATACTACTCCATTGAGTCATTACATACGTTAAGCTTTATACACAAAGAGGAATAATTAGAATATTTGCTTTTCAATAAATGCGTAGTTATTATTGCAAATATAAGTTTCTATAATATTGACATAACAATAAATAAAATAGCTTAATAATAATTAATACAGAATCTATTTACCATTAACACATTTCTTTGATTAAATAATTAAATAATTGATATAATTAAGCTAGTTATATGATATCAAATTATATTTACGTTATTTACATTAAATAATATTTACAACGCGGCCTTTGTGATGGAAAATCATGTTGGATTCTGAATCAAATAACATTTATTCTATTTTCTACATAATTAGAATCCAACAGTACACCTGCGTCATTAGTACTACACAGGTGATCCTTGCAGTGCACATACACCAGTAGTGATGCCTCGTACTTCGGTTAATTACGCAAATAATGTTTGTCATGTTTGCGGGGAAGTGACGTTTACAACGTAGATAAAACGTCCATCATTCCGTTATTGAAAAAAACGTCTGCTAAGCATCGATGCTGTAAATATATAATATTTACGGTATAGTTACTGTTTCTTATACACTCTCTGATCAAAAGTATTCAAACACTCTTGAAACTGTAATGAGACTACCTGTGACGCAGTTTCCAGTAGTGGACATTAATACGGGGTAGTCCACCCTTTGCTTCTATGACAGCTCAAACTCTGCCGGAGAGACTTTCTAACAGGTGTCGGAATGTCTCTGGAGGAATGGCAGCCCATTCTTCCTGAAGAGCTGTAGCCAGAGCATTTCGTGATGTGTTTCGTTGGGATCTGGAGCGAAGTCGGCGTTTCACACGGCGAAGGACTTCCCGTACCTGGACCTCTGAATTTTCTATCGATTCAGCGGACGACGAAGGCGAATGCGAATCGATGTCGGGTTCCCCTGATCGTTCAGCGTCTAATGCTGATTCATATGTCGGCTGTGATGCTCTTTCTGCGCCACACATTCTCACACAAGAAGAACTGAAAGATCTTGTTTGTGATCTGGTGCTGTCGGCCAAAGCGGAGTTACTGGGATCAAGAATTCTACAATGGAATCTTCTCAAGGAAATTTTCCGAGTGACTTCGTTTCGAACTCGTCATGAGCAGTTTGTGTATTACTTCCGAAAGGAAGATGATCTTGTTTTCTTCTACATCACGCTTTAATCTATTATATAAGAAACTATTGCGGATCTTTCATAAAACGTAGCCAATTTTGCATTTTCACTGTCTATTATGTTCAGGACCTTGAAATATATAAGAAATAATTAAATTAATCTGTTGGGGGGGAGGCATAACTTTCGTAAAGTTCTTTAAATTTTGGGAACTAGAAAATTGTGCACTAAAATTCAGTTATTTTTCATAACTCGTGTAATTTTATTAAACCTATCCTATCTAAATGCAAGAACAGTAATTTATTTCGATATGACTTTGCAGATTTTGTATACAGCTGCAACTCTCTATGCTCCAGCAGTAGCTCTTAGCGGCTCAACAGGAATACCAAGCTGGGTATCAATAGTGATAGTTGGATTCGTGTGTACAATTTATTGCGCAGTTGTAAGTGTTCTGTATCACTTCAAAGTGATTATAATATTTTTTAATCCTGCTAAAATCTGAAATTTTGGATGCTATAGAAATTACATTTAGGTATATATATGTTAACCATTTAAGAATAAATTGGACTGTGTTCAACAAAATAGACATAATCAGGACCGTCAATCCGCAAGTATATTCATATGCGGCTCTTCGTACATTAGTTGAAATATTTAATTAATTCATTTATTTTTAATATGTGCGTATCATTCAGCATATAAAATACGAACCACTTTTAACCAAATTAGACATGGATCACATGAAAATCTCGAATCTATCATATTTTAAATGAAACAACTATTAAAAAAGCAAAACAAAGATAGAGTCATTATTGAAATCAGATATATAGGGTAGCCACCATTAAAGAGGAAATGTTTTGAGTCCAGTAGCGAAAAATGTATTCGAAATTCAGCCAAACTTGGTGTAAGTACTCTCTGGAACATGGAGATTTTATTTACAGAAGATAAAAATAGTGCACAATTCTGCCACCAGGGGACATTTGAAGCTTGAATCGCGTGATATTTACATAATCTCACTGTTTCTCCTAAAGTGTTGATGGATATAAGGAAGACCGTACGGATTCGCGTTATTCTTATAAGACTGAAGTGTTATGGATCTCACTATACTATCAACAATGCAGTAACGCTAATGCCGAATGGATTCGCGAGAATTACGGCGTTTGAATGATAGGAGAAGAGGTACAATGACAATAAGAAATCTTAGAAAAATGATTTTACGATGTGAAAATAGCGTGAAGCAGTGAAGCCAGGACCAGGGCGCAAATGAATTATTCCTCAACAAGCTGACGAAGTCGCAAATGCTCTCGTGAAACACGGAATGAACATCGCACAAGGATCCAGCAATGCTCAGGTAATATCAAGGAGACAACTGGACATGACATTCTCAAATGTTTGGACAATCCTGCGCTAAATACTTGGGATTTCACTCTACATTATTTCCCATCTCAAACGTTGCTTCATGGTGATGTGGAAACTCGACTGCAGTTTGCCCAAACGTTCTTATATCGAATGGAAGTGGATGATGCATTGCCGTTGAAGATCATGTAGTGGGAAGCACATTTTTATCTAAACTGTAGTGTTAATTCATACACTTCCCGCATTTGGGCTGCGAATAACCCTCATGTGTTCCATCAGATCCCTGTACGGTTCGTACTGGTTCGACGAACTTCGTTCTCCAGGACCAGTAACTTCTATGATCTCTGTAGTTAGGTATTGAGAGTTGTTGGGCGACTTTATTGTTCTGCAACTGCAGCAATATACTCATAGATACCTTTACTTTTCCATATTCAGCAGGATGAATACTACCTCACAATGAACTGCCGGTACGGTGAATGTTACCAAAACAGTTCACTGAACATAGACCGATTAGTCGTGAATTTCACATTGACCACCTCGTTCGTCTAATCTCAACCCTTGTGACTATTTGGTGTGTGGGGGGGGGCCCATCTTATTCACGTCGTGAATAAGATGCCCCCCCCACACACCAAATAGTCACAATAGTATCTCTTTTAATAGCATCTCTTTTAAGGATGCTAAATCAGGAACAAAGCCTTCATCCATCACGTGATTTACTCAGTTTAAACAAGTGAGGCAGATCTGTTGCCTTCCATTGTAGAAAACGTCATTGACAGAATGCAGTTCTTAGAACATCTGAAAGGAGGACATACAGAACCACATCTATTTAGTTATACGATCGCGAAAATTGATTTGTTGTGTCTATTCTAGCCATTACTGTTTAATTACTCCCAAACCACGCTCTTATAACACCAAGTGTACCGTATTTTTTGTCTTGAGTAAATCAAAACCCCATTCCAGAATGTATCACGAAAGGTCTTAAAATCTGATACCAGAATGTGATGTCTGATCACCTTTAATGGCCTGGCCTTAGCGCATCTTACAACGGAAGGTCTGCTTCAGCAGAACAATGGGCCATCTCACATGGCAGCAATCACTCATGCATGGTTCGAGGAATATTCATCTGGGTTTGGGACTATCCGTGGTCCCCCCTCTAAGGTCACGAGGTTCAAATCCGACCGAATATCTCTGAGATGGTGTAGAGCGTGACATCAGACCAATGTATGCAGGACCGACGTCTAAGGCGCATTTGTAAACATTGCTGAAATAGGCATGGCTGCAAATACGTCCAGCAACCAGCTGGTATCTCGTGGAGTCAATGACTAGGAAAGAACAAAAAACTAGGAAAGAAAGCTGTTATTTGTGCTGAAAGAGTAAGACTTACACGCTATTAAATAGGCATCTCTAATGTTTTGTCTATTGTGTATAATATTAATGATTTCATTAGTGTACTACTGCTTTTGTTTTAGAAATTATCATGCAGATATATATCTGTTTGGCTGATATTATTTTTATGCTCTTCAGGGAGGAATGAAGGCAGTTGTCTGGACGGACGTATTTCAATCGATTATCATGTGTGGTACTGCATTGCTTATCATATTTAAAGGAGCTGCTGATAACGGAGGCTTCGCAAATGTATTTGACATTGCTTATAAAGGAGATCGAATTCGTATTCCAGGGTGAGTATGATATTTATTCAAAGTAAGTATTTCTGAAACATTGGTGATTAACTAAAATGTGGTTCATCGTTCCGCATATACTATAGTTTCCGTCCAATAGATTCTTGCAATTCCGTATCTCCAAGCAGAAAAAATGGTCCGATTATCAAAGCTTCCTTATATCGAAGTTTTTCGTCAAACATTGACAAATTTATTTATTTTGCACGAATATTTAATAATATATCTATAGACATTACTTCTGCAAAATAGTTTTAAGGAACATGCTTAAATAAATTAGTAAAATTTAAATGTTTGTTCCGAGAATATTCTCTTCATAGAATAGTGATGGCTCTACCACAGCAGAAGGCCACCAGCACTCATTCAGCGAGTTTGACGAGCTCTTTGTCGGAATGTTCCAGCACCCCGCAAGTCATCAGCGGCGTACCTCACACTCAACCTGGAAATTGCTGCAAGGAGTGTCAGCTCTAGAACTGTCCGCAGAGAGTCGCAAGCCTTATGTTGCCATGACAGAGCTACGATCAAGCTACACATCATCTTCCAACGACGCCAAACGACGTTTGGACTGGGTGTCTTTCAGACTGTTCCTGGATCGTAGCTGATTGGAAAAGGTTCTATGGAGTGGCGAATCCCGCTTCCAATGTTGCACTCATGGTTGTGTTTGGATTTGAAGATTCCGAACCGAACGGTTAAGGCAGGAATGCATCATTCCAGCTGTCAAGATTGGTGAAGGCTGGGTAATAGTATGCTAGTGTTTCTTGGATGGGGCGTCTTCCATTGTTGGATGTGCCCATAAAGAATGGGCACATCCACCATCTCATGGCTGCATAAATATCATGGACAACTTTTGACTCTGTGGAAGTACTTCGGCAGTGATCCTTGCATGTTTCAGCACGACAATGCTCCGTGCCGAATCCGTGTCCAAATGATTTCCACTAAACAACGTTGACGTTTCGGACTGCTCGGTAAAGAGTCCACAATCAAACATCTTTGGGACGAATTAGAACTGTGAATTATTTTCGGACAACCGCGGCTGTCATCGGCACATGCAATGGGAGTAGCTTTGCAGGAAGAACCAAAAATATTGCTTTTGTGACGAATTAGCATTTGCAAGCATTTCCCAAAGAGTAATTGCTGTGGTTTATACGAAAGGTGGTCCCACTCAGTACTAGAAATGAAACTAAAAATAAATGTATTGATATACAAAAAAACAACAACATTTTGTACCATAATTACGTGTCCAAATACGTATATCAAGTTAGTTTCTATGTTAAATATGTAAAACAAAAGCTGGGTATGTCCGTATAAGATTGCCAGACTTCAAAGATAAGATTCAAATATACAAGCGGGCATTTTCCCATTTATATATTTAAAGCCTACATACTATTTCAGTTATTGATATATTTTTGCTGAAACAAGCCAACATGCAATTTTACAACATCTTATGGGAATATATCTAAGCAATATTTAACGATACGGCTTTCTACGTAGTTTAAATATTATGCTTGAAGAAAAAAAAATCATGCTAAAAAACTATTAAAATAGTTATTAAAGTTTACAATGATACTAGTCACTGATTTGTTTTAGCATCAAGCAGGAAAAATTAGCATTGTTATTTTTATTTCAGATATCAGTTCGATTTCACTACTCGATACACTATTTGGAATGCATTGTTAAGTGGAATACTTTTTGGTGCATCAATATCCTCAACGAATCAATTGTTAGTTCAACGTATTTTGATAGCAAAGTCATACTGGCATGCAAAATGGTAAGTAAGCAAATTATAATTTATAAAATATATACTGGTGTGTGTGTGTGTGAGAGAGAGAGAGAGAGAGAGAGAGAGAGACTGAGATTACCCAAAGGATAATTTTATGTATATTGTAATAAGAAATATATATATATATATATATATATATATATATATATATATATATTAATCTACCAATGATGTTATTTATTTCCATTATCGAACATTTTTGTGCAAACATTAAACTGCAATTTTAAATATTTCGAATCGGTTTTTTAATAAACAAAATGGTCTGGTTGAATGCCAATTGAATCAGAATGGACAATTGGACTTTCAAATTAGATTAGATTACCTTATTTACTCGAATATATCTCGCACTCTTTCCCCAAAATTAAAGTTAAAAAATCGTGGTGCGAGATATATTCCGAGAATTTTGGAAAGTAAAGTTTTTCAGGAAAAAATTAAAGTGACGTTCATAATATTCTCAGTATTCGTTGTAATTTATAATAGTTCACATTATTCATTAAATGGATGCATTTAAATTTTAATTATGAACGTTGTTTACACGATATGCCGCTCACCATCATCATGTGACATATTTGAATCTTTAGCGACAAAGCTTCTGTAATTAAATTAGAACAGAGTTTCATTATTGTTTGGCTTTTATCAGTTAGGAACCATATGATCACCATGATTTAAAAAAAAATCCGAAAAGGGATATTACTTGCCAAGAATACACTATTTGCTATCGTTTCTACTCTTGCATGTGATTGGTGTGGCATTAACAAAAGATCGCGCAACTTAACAACAGAGGCAAGCTGACGATTGTTGAGTTCAGATGCTGATTCTATTCAACCTAATACCAAAATACTTGAAATTTCCGTAATAACATTCACATACAAGGTATATGCTAAACTTTTTAATTTATTTTTTTGGAAATTAAAATCAGGGGTGCGAGATATACGCCAGGGCGAGTTATATTCCAGTAAATACAGTATATCTACTAAACAAGTGTACTTTATCTCTGTTATTATATCAACGGTATATTTTACTCACGTGAAAAAGTTTTAGGTATATGTTTCGTAGTCGGTTTACAGAACATTTTAGAATGACAATCGGGGAGCTGATGAACACATCCATATATTCAATTAAATTTCAAAATCTATATTTCTTTCTGTAAATACTGTCCGACTTTAATGCTTATCAATATACAGATAACGTGGAAACTTTAATCACATCTAATATTCTTCGTTGGTAACGCATTTTTTAAGAAATTAATGGGCAAAAATATACATCATGAATTAAAGAAATGATATCGATTGGAACAGGCCTAAGTTCGATTCTCGTCATGACGGGAGGACTCTTTATATTGAGGTTTTCAATTGAAGGTGAGTTAGCCGATTTCATACGGTGGTAGCAGGGTTTTTCCTCCCGGAAACTCGGGTTTTTCCTCCCGGAAACTCGGGTTTTTCATCCCGTATACAGACAGATCGGCCCTTCAGAACACATGCAGTTTACAGACAGAAATACTAGCGGTAGTGATGGTGGTTGTGGGCAGTAGATGGCGTTGATGTAGGTGATTGGTAGTAGAGGTTCTGTGTAGTAGTGGAGACGAAGAGTTGTACAGTAAGTGTCCTCCCGCGATGAGTCTTCGGACTCCTTGTAGGTATCACGAATAATAATAATAATTTTTTTTAATTGTTCTTTCAAATATTTACATATGTACAATGATTATCTATTCAGTATATTATTTTACAAGGTTCTGCACTTTGTGCTACATATAATGAGATTTAAATAGTAATGATGATAACAGTTTTTTTTATATAACAATTATAATAATAATTTACAATTATATTGTTCAGAGTTACATAAGTTGTATAATATTACATGTGTGGTTTACTATTTTTTTTTCAAGTTTGAAAAGGTGTGATTATACAACAGTATTTACACATATGCAATCTGAATATTATGTGTCCTTCTTTTCACAAACATACGGTGTAAACTAATGATTTACTTTTAAAATAATTTATTTTTTTTTACATTGCATACATTTGTTACAGTTATTATATACATTACATACATTTGTTATAATTATTATATACATTACTTACATTTATTTACATATGATACATTACTTACATTTGTTTACATGCGATCTTTACATTACGTACATTGGTTTACATATAGTACATGCATTGGTTTTCTTCTGATACGTACATTTCATGCATTTCCTTACATATGATGCATCTTGGATGAGAACTATTTTTTTTTCCTTTCATCCTCGAAGCTTAAATGTAAGCTTATCTGAGGAAGACACCAGTTGGTTAATATGTATTGTGGTTTTTTTTTTTTTTTGCTGTGTTAGGATGCTACGGAATCTATGATTGAGAAATTCGCGCGCGCGCACTCACACGAACAAGCACGCACACATCACACGCGAGCGCGCGCTCACCCCACACACAATAAATTGGAATGTACTGATGCGTCGCTGAACTGGAAGCCTGAGCGAATATATTGTGTTTCATTAAGTTTGTATGGTATTTTGGGTGCGTGTTTCCTGTTCGTAGTATGTCCTTAGAGCTCTCTTCAGGCTATTGTAGTTTGTAAGGTTTCTGTATTCAAAAGGTAATTTGTTTATCATGTCTGGGATGTTGAAGTTTCGCGTGGCCTTTCCGTAGTGATTATTGTATTTATATGTGATATAATTAGTAGTCTGAGGTCTTGTTATACGGTATGTATTTCTAACAGTCCTGTAGTTAGCATCGAAGTAATGTTTTAGCAAGGCTTCATAGTGACATAAATGTTTTGCTGTCAGTATTTTGTGTTCTGCCATTGCAATGTTTATAAGGTCGTGATTTTCTCTTTGTTCCCAAAAGATCAGTTTTGTCATTTTGTACTGTAGCGACATTAATCTATTTAATTTGTAGGGTGAACAGAAAGCATACGTTGTTATAGCGTATCTTAGTATATTTTGGCATAGTGCTTTGTATATTAGTGTTTTTAGGCGTATGGGAACTATGTCTTTTAATCTGTAGAGTTTGCCACTTATTATTCGGAGTTTGTTGTGTAAATGTTTTATATGGCTATTCCAGTTCATATCTGCATCGAGGTAAATTCCAAGGTATCGTATTGTTTCAACCTGAGTGATTGTAGTGGTTTTGCTGTTCTGTGTGTTTTTTGTGTTGGAAATTGGATGTTGGATGGTTATATATTTGTTATCAACTGGTCGAATCAATGGGTTTTTGAATATCATTAATTTTGTCTTTTCTGAGTTTAGTTGTATGGAGTTTATCGTGAGCCAGTCTATGATCAGATTTATATCATGTTGCATATTTGTTTGGGCTATGCTTGCGTTATTATGGATGGATATTATTGATGTATCGTCTGCGTACTGGAATATCTTACCTTTGAGTGGTAGCTGATTAATATCGTGCGTGTAAATGTTGAATAGAGTTGGGGAGAGTACAGCTCCCTGTGGCACTCCACAGGTTACTGGTAGCTCTCTGCTTCGGTTTGATCCCATACGTGTGATATGCTTTCTATTTTGGAGGTAGTTTGTAAACCACCTGTGAAGAGGCCCGTCTATTCCAACATGCCTCAGCTTTTCTAACAAGGTTTGATGTGTAAGTGTATCGAATGCTTTGGTTAGATCTATAAAGACTACCATGGCTATTTTGTTTTTGTCTAAGGCGGTATTAATTACGTCTGTAAAGAGTTCCAAGAGAGATGTTGTTCCCTTATTTTTCTGAAAACCATATTGTGTTTTGGGGATAATATTAAAGATCTCAGTGTATGCTGTGAGTTTCTTCAGTATGATCCGCTCCATAATTTGATTGATAATTGGTAATGTTGCTATGGGCTGTAATTGCTGATTAAATTTCTTTTTCCTTGTTTGTATATGGGTGTAATTATGGCGGTCTTTAGCATACTTGGTATCTGTGCTGTTTTAAATATTTTATTTATTAGTTTTAGTAGGATAGGACTTAAACTAGTTGCATGTTGCTTTATATCTTTAGGTCTGATACCATCTATTCCTGTGCCTTTGTTTGGTTTGATTTGATGTATTGCTGAGAGAAGTTCTGCTTCTTTTATGGTTGGGAACCATAATGTCTGTTTTGATCTCGGTCCAAGTGGAGGGTCTAATAATAATATTTTTTTTATTGATCTCTCAAATATTTACATATTTAAAATAATTATATTGAGTAACAGTCAATATATTTTTTAACAAAGTTCAGCACTAAGCGTTGCATATATACTTCATTTTCTACAATGATGAGATTTCAATAATAATGATGATGATAACATAATTTTTTCTTTTTTTATAAATAATAAAAATAGTAATAATTTACAATTACATAATTCACAGCTGCATAACTTAAATAATATTATATGTTACGGTTCATTTTTTGTTTTCTTCTAAGTTTGAGAAAGTGTGATTATACACAGCTACACATATAGAACTGAAATATTATATTTTCTATTTTGCACAATAATAATAATAATAATAATAATAATAATAATAATAATAATAATAATAATAATAATAATAATAATAATAATAATAATAATAATAATAATAATTTTTTTATTATTATTATTATGTCTCAGTATAAATTACATACAATAATAATATTTACAATATTTACAATAAGGTTTATACAGAATTTTTGAATTTAGAATATAATAATAATAATAATAATAATAATAATAATATTTTTTTTTTTTATATATGGTGGGGGGGGGGGGGGGTGGGGGGGGGGGGGGGTGGGGGGGGGGGGGGGTGGGGGGGGGGGGGGGTGGGGGGGGGGGGGGGTGGGGGGGGGGGGGGGTGGGGGGGGGGGGGGGTGGGGGGGGGGGGGGGTGGGGGGGGGGGGGGGTGGGGGGGGGGGGGGGTGGGGGGGGGGGGGGGTGGGGGGGGGGGGGGGTGGGGGGGGGGGGGGGTGGGGGGGGGGGGGGGTGGGGGGGGGGGGGGGTGGGGGGGGGGGGGGGTGGGGGGGGGGGGGGGTGGGGGGGGGGGGGGGTGGGGGGGGGGGGGGGTGGGGGGGGGGGGGGGTGGGGGGGGGGGGGGGTGGGGGGGGGGGGGGGTGGGGGGGGGGGGGGGTGGGGGGGGGGGGGGGTGGGGGGGGGGGGGGGTGGGGGGGGGGGGGGGTGGGGGGGGGGGGGGGTGGGGGGGGGGGGGGGTGGGGGGGGGGGGGGGTGGGGGGGGGGGGGGGTGGGGGGGGGGGGGGGTGAGAATATAGGATTGAGGTGAGTACTGCTGATAACCGCAGATGCGACAATAGGTACAAAAATAGGAGATGGGTAGGATGATGACTGTTCATTTGAAGCAGCGTGGTGTGAGAACACGACCAGTAAGACAAAATATATAGTTGGCTGTTGCAATAGGCCAGAGGGTTCCAGGGAAGGTCAAGAAGACATGAATCAGCAAATTAATACAATGAGTGCAGGTCGAGTGATTATTATAGGGGGCTTCAACTATGGAGGTATAGATTGAAAGAGAGATCACATGGTAGGAAGGAAATGGAATTTATACACCTAATAAGAGATAATTCAGAGGTATTTCTCAGAGTATATTATTGGTCCGATCCTCGAGAGAGATCCCACTCGTGAACTCCACAACCGGACCAATAATTTACTGAGAACTATCTCTGAACTATCTAGAAACATTCGACTTTCTCTCCATCCGCTTATTCCACGATTATATGGTCTACCTAAACTTCACAAGGTAAATACCCCACTTCGACCTATCGTAGAAGGCATTGACTCTCCAACATACAAACTTTCCAAATATCTGGCAAAATCTTTCTTTTCCGGTAAGTCATCGTCTTTTATTAAAAACTCCGAGGATTTTGCATCATGTATAAAAGATATCATTATTAAGGAAGATGAAATCATGACAAGCTTCAACATAGTCTCCTTATTCATCAATGTTCCCACAGACGAAGTTCTTGTACTACTCAAGAATAAATTATCTAAACAGATCATGGCCTTACTTACTCACTGCAGCAACTCAGGATACTTCAAATTTCTGGATACAATCTATAAACAAAATCATGGTGCTGAAATGGGTAATCCGTTGTCTCGTGTACTTGCTAATATCTATCTAGAAGATCTGGAAGTTAAATCCATCTCTTCCTATCCTTTAAAACCAAGAATTTGGAGAAGATATATTGACGACATTTTCCTGATTTTGAGCCAAGGCCGTGAATCTCTCCTGAACTTCCTTGAACATCTAAATAGTCAACACACAAACATAAAATTTACGTCTGAGATTTGAAGCTAATGGATCTCTTTCTTTTTTGGACGTCAAACTGACTCAATCCTCAGAAAAACTTCAAATCTCGATTTACAGAAAACCTACCCACACCAACAGATATCTCCATGATCGTTCCCATCATTATCCTCCTCAAAAGTTTGGAATTATTTATACTCTAGGACAACGTGCTCGCTCTCGTCTTGACGATGAGATAGAACTTAATAAAGAAATCAATTTTCTCAGGTCTACTTTTCAACTAAATGGTAATTCTCAAAAATCTACTGATAAATTCCTATTAAATCCTCCTGGTCACCATAATGAAGAGACCAATAGTGTAAAAAGTAATATTTCTATACCATACATAAGCTCTGTCTCACCCATATTAGCCAAAATTCTCAGGAAATACAACTTTTTTTTTTTTTTTACTCCTCTTCCAAAAATCCGCTCCCCAGTGAGCCATCTGAAACCTAGACATAAGAATCTTACATTTCCTGATGTTTACTAGATCTGGTGCAACTGTGATATACCTTACTTTGACCAAACAGATAAGTCAATCGAGTTACGCATTGAAGAGCTCAAGAAAGACGTCACTTACAAGAGAACGCGAGTCAGTGCCTTGTCTAGTCATGTTCTATTCTCGGCCAATTCTGAAGAAGAAAGCATAGCCATACAATCCTATGGGACAAGTCTAATAATATATACCATTGCCATGATGAATTAGAAAGAAAGATAATAGAATCAAAGGAGATCATTCTCAACCCCCCTAAATCTCAACAACAAACAACCTGAGTTACAACCTCTCAGAATGTCATTGTGCTACGGTCAAATACTAGCGTTCACGAGATGCTATATGCATGCATACGCCCAACAATGAAGCCAACGAGAGAACAGTTTTTGAATGCGCAGACTTCAACGTTTCAACGTTGAAATACATATACGTTAACTTTCTGTGTTGTTTACTGTTATTTCCTCTATGTTTACTGGTTCTTTCTTTTTTTTTAATTTGCACCTGACGAAGGCTGATGCAAGCTGAAACTAGTTGTACTAGTACTAATAAACTTTGTTTTCATTTCTCTCGCTTCTAGTCATTCACTCTTTATATATATACTAGAGGGCACTGCCCCCTGACGCCTACAGCGCCCCCCGAGTTTCGGACAGGTAGGCCGATTCTCCTCGAATTTTGCTGACTCGAAAAGGGTTCCCCCTCGTGCCTACGGCGCGCAACCCCCGAGTTACGGACTGATAGCCCGGTTCTCCTTGAATTCTGATGACTCGAATTTTGATGACTAGAAAAGGGGATTTCTCCCCCCCCCCCCCCCACCCCGAGTGCCTACGGCGCCGAACTTCCCCGATTTCCGGACTGGTAGGCCGGTTCTCCTTGAATTCTGATGACTCGAATTTTGAAAACTCGAGTTTTCAAAATTCGAATCTTTGAAATTTCCCTGGGAGACACATCTCTCTGTGACATCAATGTCTTTTGGTTCACGTATGGCATTCTGAGTAATTGTTCGAGTATGGAATTCTGGGTAATTGTTCACATATGGAATGTTGGGTGATGGTTAGAGATAAGATAGAGTATGGAATCCTTGAAATATCCCAGTGTGACGCATTCTTCATTGACGTTACGTTGTGTCTTTGGTTCGAGTGTGGAATTGTGAGTAAAGGTTTTAGTATGGAATTCTGTCGTGTGTTGGTATTTATCAGTGATATGAGATGAGTGTTTTGTTTGTGTGTTGCATTATGGCTAATGCTTAGAGATTGGAATTCTGGGAGGATATTTGGTCAAGTGTTGTGGTGTTTGGGTCGATTGTGGAACTCTGGGAAAATATTTGTCTATAGGTGGCAGCACGAATTTTCCAATATAAATGGTGGGATTTCATTCCTAATTTTGACTATGGAAATTTTTAGTTTAGAGTCAAGAGATGTCATCACCAGTGGTAACTGGTGGTGGAATCTCTTGCCAGCAAGTGGTAACAGCAGATTCGATGTCTTCTTCACGAGTTTGTCCTGTAAGTGGCAGTATATCGAGAAATTATTCCTGAGGTCCTTGAGAGTTTACGTATCTACGAATAAGTACAATCTGTGCAATTTCATCCACATCGCATGATTCGTCACAGGCAATGGAGAATCCTGGTGTTGAATTTAGATCTGTAACCTGCTGATTTTTGTTATATCTTCTGCCATTCGTATAGTTCTGTCCCTTATAATCGTAGCAGATAATGGCATGTCTTTTATTTTTATAATTATTTTCGCTTTGTTTTTAAAATCGCAGAAGAGAAATTCGAACATTTGAATAAAACATTCTTTTATATTCGCCGTCCGTAAAAGGTTTTCCTCGTTTAACAACTTCTTGAGCTGCTAGAAAACTAGCAATAGTTGTATTTCTTAATGATTTTATCCATTTGGAAAATGAACATTTAATTAAGTTTACTTTGCGTTGCAACTCTTCTACTGCCTTTTTTTCTCTTTCATCTCCCTGTAGATATACTTTGTCAAATGTATCGTGTTTATTTAAAAAATGTCTTTGTATATTTGATTTTTTATTGTTTGAAAGCTTTTCATGGCATATTAAAGACATTGGAAATCCTGCTGTATTTGCTACAAATGCGTATGTTTCGGTATATTCACATTTGATTTTTTCTCCTGATTTTTTCTTCTGTCTTTTTCTTTTTTGCTGACATTTTAAATATTATAAAAATATTTTTATTTTGTTAATATTAATTTAATATTACAATTTAATGTTACAATATTCAATGCAACGTCCACTACAATACCTTTACTTATTTTTAACAAAGTGAGCAGATTTACAGACCAAACCTGCACTATATGCGAAGACAATCGGCGCGTTCAGACAGGCAAGCGCTATATGTTCTAGCTAAGCGTGACGTCTTTGGTTTAATAAATTAAAACAACATAAAATATAAATAAAGTAATTTTAATTGGCATGAATAATTAAAACAAATATTTGACAAATCACTGGGTTTATGAATTCTTGCATTATCCATGATAATCCAAGACGAATGAAAAGGATTATCGCGTATGATTTCAAAGAGTTCAAACATGAAAGTATTAAATTTTTCAGCATCGCATGTACTATTTTCAATTGTAAAATATCATTGACTTAATGTAAAATGACCTTGATTAAATGCAAAATGTCCTTAATTTATTGCGAATGCTATATTTAGGGTTTTTAGTTTCTAATTTAATAAATAACATTCATTTTGCATTATTCAAAAATAGATTGTTTAATAACGAAAAGAGCCGCAATTATTCATTCAAAGAGCCGTATGGGTTCCGAAGTCGCAGGTTGCCGACCGCTGATTTAGAGCAAGTGAATTATTTTGAGTTACGGACGTAGCAGCGAAAGCTATTATGACTGTTCATGCAGGAGTATTTGCTTTGTTTTGGCCTGTTTGTCTTTTCTTCGACACGAAATATTTGGTTTTTCGTGTCGAAAAACCAAAAATTGGTTTTTCAGAGAAGGAAAAGTATGCTACATCCGTATGCAAACATTTGGTTATCAACGCTTTTTCAAGACTTCCTGAGCATTGAAATATTTCATACAGCAAACAAAATCTCAAGTGCAACACGTGCTATTTAAGGATGAAAAGATTGATAAATATATGCTTCTTGAGAGAGAGAGAGAGAGAGCTTATTTCTTAATGGTTTTCTTCTACTGTGAATTCCTGCATGTGTTCATTTGAAAAGGGTTTTGTAGGAGAACCAGTTTCGAAAGACAACCTCCGGGACCGGAACCGGATATGGCTAGGTCGTATTCATGATTGTAATCCATGTGTGTCCATCGGACCAGTTCGCCTGTTCTGGGGGACGAAAAACCCGTCACCCACGTCACTCACGGGTATCGAAACCAGGTTTTCCCGACTATACTGAGTGAACCACGCAGGCTCTTAGGTTTCAAAGAAAGAAAAAGAAAAAAATAATAAAATAAATGAACAGTACACTCCTATTCTGGCCTGTTCACTGAATCCATTGATAAAACTCACTTTACCAGAAGCACAGCAGTTACGAGGAACCGACGTTTCACTTTGGCTGTTTACATCACCACGAAGATTAAAGAAAACGAATGTCATTCTTACTATGAGTGTGCACCTCAAATGTGCATCTTAACGTTAGTCATAAACGAATAAGGCATGTAACGCAAATAGTCTATGCTTATTTTCCTCAGGCTGCGTTTGTGTGAATGAATGAATGAATTGAATGAATTCTAGCTTCATTCTGGAAGAAGCTTCATTCATGAATTCTAGAATTCATTCCACTGCAACATTGGAGTCATTTTAAAACTGCAACTCAAGAGAAGCTTTTTTTTTTTTAAATTATTACCACGAAACTGAGACTTAAGGCCAAAATATTATTCTGCACATTATTGTTCCCCAGAATTTTTTGAATTTTGATGACGCACGCAGTCCATCTTAATCATTTAATATGTGTTACTATATATGCTAGTATATAGAATATCAAACTGGTATTCAAATCAATGATTCTTCGCATGGCATTTTACATTGATAGATGTACTGATATATAGTTAACATTAAGTATGAATTTTCAAAGTTTAAATAACATTAATTGTAAATTTTGTGATTCGAAAGTAGATTGATTACATAAAAATTCTCACTATAGCTACACCAGCACACAGATAAACAAAAACACAGAAGTAGATTACGTCGATACCAAATCTGTAAACCTCTGAAGAAAATCCCACAATACTTATGCTTGATGCAGAAGTAGCTATGAAAGAAACTGCAATGGAAAGAATTTTTTTTTCTATCTCGCAATAAGAACTCTTCCGTTTTGTTCAATCTTTCAGTAACGATTATAAATTTGTATTTTAAGCAGTCGTGTGGTGTTTGTAAGTATCTACTGAAGGAGGCGGCCCGGAAATTTGGGGTTTAGCAGACCAAACTGTATTTTTTGGTATGTATAATCTAAAGATAATGATGGTATATAAAAATGAAAAGTTATGCGGGATGAGACGTCTCCTGGTTACACAAGGGCCCTCTGTTTTGTTATCGCCAGGTATTCAGGGATATTAGTTTCCATTGCGAAAATCTTCCTAAAACTCTAAAATGTCTTAACTCATTTTTAAATTTTCCCTATTATTCTCCACTACCTATTCAGTTTTCAATCGAAGATATAACTTTGACACCTTGAAACAGTATTGGGTTTCATAATACGCACAGATATTTAAGAATTCAAATACACCCTAAACATAAACGTTTGCCACGGTAAAGAAGGTAATCTAACAGAAAAATGGGATCGGTATCAGATCGACATAATTCGTGTTACTGAAATGAACGAGGTATACATCATTATGTAAATATCATCTACAAGATGTCATGATCCGATAATGTTTTTGGATGTTCCGACGATAATGATGAATAATAATCGTAAATAGATGATGTATTTCGCTTCAGGACATGGACTGATAATTTCTAACGTTAGGTTTCAAAATAAACAAATAAAGAATTTTACACGCAGAGAAAATGCAAAAAAATAGGAAGCAAAGGATATCTTTGTGCTGGTTAAGGATAGAGGAGTATCTACGATTTGATATAGGATATGATCTCCATTTAGGGAAGAACAGGATAAACTTGCATACCATTTTGAAAATAACTAACATACCAGAGATGAAATTTAGATTTTAATATTGGAGGAAAAATGAAGAAGTCAAAAAAATCTCAGTTGTTTATGCATAATTTTAGTGAACTTATTAAATTAGTATGAACATAGATAACAGATAAACAGAGATAGTATTTAAAAGTCAACCGAATTAGTTTATAGAGAATAAGAGGGACATTGGTCAAACAACTACGAGTATACTAATAGTACACAGAAACAGTGTTAGAATAGATTTTAAGTTACGTATGGAAGAAATATATAATGATTTATAAGAAGAATGAATCATATTAAAAATAAAGATATTAGAAATTAGATTCTGATTTCAATGAACTCTTCAGATAATTGCTAGAAATCATACCTGAAGAACACTTTCAAAGTCGTATCATAGGTTACACTGCCAAATGTCTCTTCGCTCAGCTGGAAATCTAATACCAGAAGAATATGAAGAGAAAATGATTCTCCTTAAAATAATATGTTGTTCAGAAATTTTACGTACACGTTTTCTTGTATTTTAGGATGAAATATGTTGAAAATTTGCTATGACGCAAGACCCTTAATTACTATTTTGAAACTTCTATATATATTTTCCTTCCATGAATGTGCAGATTTTAGCTTCTGTTTAAATCTCGTAAAGACAGATTGCGATATATACTGGAAAATTTGAGGTAGTGGTTCTAAACACGAATCTTGAATAGCAAAAATAGTAAACCATTTTGTTCATAAGAAGCCAAAGTAGAAAGTTGAACAAAAGAATAAAGTACTGTTACAATAAAAATATTCAGCCTTCAGACACATGTAAGAAAGTCGCTCTTTGCAGTCGATGTTAGCATTCCCTTGCCGACTTCGATAATTCTGCTGCCGATAATATCACTGTCTCTACCGCTACTTCGAGTTCCGTTTAATATACAAGCGTCACATAACACCGGAACCAGATAATACGAGGAATCACGACAATGTATAGACGTAGAGCAGTAAAATTTATTAGAATCCCAAATTTGCCTAAGTAAGCTACTAATGACAATCGGATGTTCCGGTGTGTGTAAATAATGAGACTATTTAACCAACATGAGATATATTAAAATATTAATCAAATTAAAATAAGTATTAAGACAGTACTATATAGCAAGTAAATTCTTTGAGACTGAACACACTTTTTACAGCTTTTTTCAGGAGTGGAAGTTTTGGTTGGTGCTTGATGCTCCTCATCATCAGTCCATGAAGCAACATTGGACTCCGGAATGATGGACAGCCGGACGTACCAGCTCATTTTGAATTATTTGTTGACTTATATCTGACTCCGTTGACACCAATGAATTTAATCCGTATAATTTTTCAATTCATAACGAGGTATAAAATTATACTACATTACATAATATGAAGCACTGCAATATAGAAAGGGAGAAAAATGCGTCCCTTCCTTAATATCTGCAGATCAGGAATATTACATTATCGAAGATGCTATACGTGTAGAAAGGCGATATGAGTTTCTTGTTTTCTCTTCTAGTATACACCCAAAAATCAGAGTCAATAAAATATGAGAAAAAGCTGCACCGGAGTATTATAACATTAGAGACTTCGTACATAATGAGTTCCCAATACACCTGTCGCATTGATATTTTTATATGCGTTCGAAAAAGAGTGCTCATATTCGAATCAGGATCCGTAGCTTCATATCACTGACGGGCAACATTATATCGGCTGTAATGATTGTCATATTTCATGTTTCAAATATGCAATCAAAACGGTGATGCCCTTCTATAAAGGCCGAAATTATCCTCATTCTACATGATGTCCTATTATTTGTAATCTTTCAGACTCATCGAATTTCTAATTGATCCTTTCCAAATAGGACTATCAGTTTCGTTTTACTACTGTAATTTCCAACGGAACTCAGAGTAGTATGTTACAACGACAGCCGTGGCTGGCCTTGCTGCTTGAACATGGAAAGGAATCTGAGAGAACACTCAGATTTCCCTCACATGGTAATTCTGGTTTACTTTTCGGATTATACAGTCTTCTATGTATTCATAAGTCTGCAACATAAACACAGATTGCATCTGGTACGAGGGAGCTGTGGCTGAAAAGTTCTGATAAACAACTAGAACAGAAATGATGTTAAGCGTATCCAAGATAATGTTAATATCTCAGAAGAATATACAGTATATACCTTCTATCACCCACATATTGAAACAAGTCGTCTGCAATTGGAAAGTGATAACGGTAGCAGGATTCGGAATGTAGGAATTCGTAACAACAGACGAAACGTCAGTTGAGTGTTTGACTGAGTCTTGAAGCTCAACGACTAAAAGATTAAAGAACATCAAAGTGTTACTACCGACTACAATTTACGGTTAATGTGCAGCTTAAAACTAATTGTTCTAAGCTGCACATTAACCTCAAATCAAAAAGAATACCAACACGGATTCAACCTAACTTTCTCAGGAATGTAAATGGGGTCTGGCGTGAGGTTGCGAAAACACCCTATTAAGATTGTAATCTGGAACAAGTCGAATGGCTACATGCTGTTGTTGCACCTGACATAGAAATAGCGGTGCTTCTTAGCGTGAGAAGCCAATGTGATGTAGCTACCCTCTCTGGGGAAATCGTTGCTCTAAAAAAATAACCTTTCGGAGAGAGAGAGAGAGAGAGAGAGAGAGAGAGAGAGAGAGAGATCTGGGATGTGAATATAAATTTTACAGAATGAAAGAAGAAGAGAAATCGGTTTAAAATGCCGGATATCCGTCATTATCAGACTTACTGTATCGAAAAAGCATTTTCATTATTGGTCCGAGTTCCCGACATACTATATGCAGCTAACTCAGAAAAAATGTTATGGCAAATTCCACACTATAATATTATTAACAGCATCCCCTCTTCTCTAATTAAGCGATTTTTGTTTTGATTTTATTTCAAAGTTGGGCGCTGTATACTTTGTGGTGTTAGAAATGTAAACATTTCTTTGTCAAGAGAAATGCATTACCTGATATATCTACCTTTAAAAGAAACAAATTGCTGATTAAAAGATTAAATTCATATTCTGAAACAAATCAAATATTGAAAGTAAATTATGTCAATTGTGCTGGCGATTGTCGAAGCGATAATTGTCGCAATTGCTCTATTATAGTCCTATTAAAGGGATAAGATGGAAACCTAATCCCACAAACAGAGCTAAATTGCAAAGATGAAGCTCAGTAAATTCCTGCAAAACGCACGAATTTCATTTCCAACTATTTATGAATTATAGACCAAGATGATAGCAGGTCTGTGGAATGAACCGTATGAGAACAGGTTGAGGATTTGTGGGTTGCAAAAATTGGTTGATAGGCGGAGGAGGGGAGATATGATTGAGACATTCAAATTACTGAAGGGTTTCTATAAAATTAATTCAGAAGATATTTTTGAGAACAGGGCTGGTTGTGGGAGGACTAAAGGACATCCATGGAAACTGGGCAAAAGTGTGGTTAGTAAAGGTGTTAGAGCTGGGTTCTTTACTTTTAGAGTAGTGAATGAGTGGAATGCGCTCCCTGAGTCTGTAGTGGATGCTGTGACAGTGAATGAGTTTAAGGCAAGTATGATAGATACTGTATGAATGTCAAATGGTTGTGATGAATATGATTTGGGGCCTCCCTCGATGAGTCTAATGACTCCCTGGAGTTGCCCGTAATAATAGTAATAATAATAGTAATAGCTGTAAACAAGCGGCTTGAATCCAATACTAAAACGTACATGATCAATGACTTTGGCAGTTATCTGCTTCTGATCGATAAGAAACAGGATAAACGTTCCGTTTTCAAATAAACAGGCATATCAAAAATTAAACAGGGCTAAAATAAGAACGTGAATTCTTAAAATTCATTGGGGATACAGTAAAATGAAGGAAATGTTTGGGCACTGCGTTTAGTGTCCAAGCATTGTATATAGACGCATTCGCTGCTTTAACTCATTCATTATAACAAATGATGGTACAACCCTTCTAAGGAAGAGTACCGTGATCAGTGCTCATCGAGGATGGGAGAAACGAAAAAGACATTCATGCGGATGTCAATGTTTTTCTTACGCAGGAAAGCCTACTATCAAATTAACCTTAAAAGACTCCAACACAAAAGCAACCTAACTTTCAATTGTGGAACATCAGTAGGCGTACGCAATGAAGTTTTTCTTTCTAAAATTAAAAATGTAAAATTTCTTAGCCATTTCAGAAAAGATCTGAAAGGTGAACTGCCCTTAGGTTAAAAGCCAAAAAGATCTTTGTTTCAGCACAAATGCCGGCAATTCTGTTGGTTGGAGGTAAAGGTAAAAAGTATTGTACATTTTACTTATATTTCCAGGCATGTCTGAGGAAAAGCTCCAACCAAACTCTTGGTATACAGCAAGGAGATTCTGTCAAATTTTTTATAGATGAGACCAACAGACCGTATACTTCAAACACCTGAGAAACTGTGGAAATACCATTAATTGTGCTTTCAAAGAGTTTTTAAGATTAATTCTAAAGCAAACTAACACTGATTTCGAATATTTGATTGCTCTGATAACACAAACGCTATTTTCACATGTTAGGAATCAAAAGAAAGCGGTAGATATTATTAATAAAAGATTTCGCTAAAACATATTTAACCGAAATAGAAAACAAAGTGAGAGGTGTTAGACAGTCTTGAGATATGTGAAGAAGATTAAATATTAATTTATCGTAGGTACCATCTGATTTGGAAGCGGAGCTGCTTATTTTGTATGAGTCTCTCATTAACATCAGTCCGAATTTTATTGGCAGTTCCTGTATATTGCAGTCGCATTACGTGCACTCAGTCAAATATACATTCAGTGACATTAATTTATCATCAAATGGAATTTCAATTAAATCTAAAAATAAAGTGCATTATAATATCTATAAATACAACATATAGTTAGTTCGAAAACATTTAAATATCAGTGACGATTCCATACAGAGTCGCTTTGTGAAACTTGTATCTCATTAATTTCGATTAGAATATATTTTTTAAACTTAAAATATAGGAGTAAATTAATTATTTCTGTTCCAAGATGAAAAGATATATTTTTGATAACTTAGGTTGCAATTCAAGGAAGAATGGTCACACACACACACACACACACACACACACACACACACACACACACACACACACACACACACACACACACACACACACACAGTGTATAAGAATTGATGTATTTGTTCCATATTTTATCCATTTTATCCATGTATTTGGCAAAAGTTACCAATTTCCTAGGAAGTAGTTAAGGAATCATTCGTGATTGCTGCAAGTTGTCCAAGAGACTTATTATCTTTGGAAGCCTGGTTGGAAGAATTAGCTTCATGTCACCAGTATTACATCTCTGCGGCTTCTTTTGTCTGAAGCACCAGCCATGTAACACAAAGGTAACAGTACTGGGTGCGGGGGTCGGGAGGCTGTCTCATTCCCTCTACTCGAAAACATCAACTGTATTACCACAACCTGATTGGTGTGAATTTACCGTTGTAATCGTGAAAAGCAGAGTTGTGCTTAGATTTTGTTCAGTGTACGATTAAGTGTGATCAGTGAGATTTCAATAAAAAGGAGAATAATCTTCTGCATTGGAGTAAGAGGGAGAGCCAATATTGACCAATATTTGTTGTAGAGAGTTGCCATATTTTGAACGATAGTAGAGACAACGTGCACGGGAATGATGAATTCACAATCGTTCAACAGTAGTGGCATCCGAAGATTGTATATTGTCAAACGTTTGTTTAATTTATTTATTTGACTTTTTATTGAATGCATGCTGATAACAATGTAGATTAACGTGCCAGTTCGCTAGCTACCAGAACACTATTATTGTGATCACAAATGCTAAAAAAGGTAATGCTAATAAAGTAATGTGTTATCAAAAATATCACTGATTATAATCACAAAATTAATACTTTTTGACATATATTGTTTCTAATCTTTAATAACACAATCCAGTGTAGGAATGATATATGGACTTCAATAAAGGTGTATATTTCTAGTCAAAGTGTCAATATTCTGTTCGAAGAACTAAGAAATATATATTACAATAACTGAAATAAACTTGACTCAGTCTGATATAGTATCGATCCTCTGCCATTTACAGGGTGTTCGGGATAAATTTGACATATTTATAATTAATTATATTTTTCCGTAAGTTACATGTATTAACACACACTTCTCTTCATTTAAAAGTTTGGACCCTTCTTCATTCATATACAAGATGTCAGAAAGGATGGATAGCTGGAACCCACCTGAATCATGGAAGAGAATAACTTGTATCATGATGATTCGTGCCCGCCATCAAAATAAGGATATTACGACTGCTGCCCAATGCTCCCTGAATACAGTAAAAACAATCAGGCATGAACTAGAGACTTGCAATGGTGACTACGAGGATGTAGCAAGAAGGAAGATCCCTAGCAGACGATCTGATTGCGTTCGTACAGCAGAATTCCTCGCAAATCTGCAGGAACAGGTGTTGAAGAACCCTGGCATTGGAATTCGGGCTTTGTTCGTGGAGTTGCTAACTGTAGTCAAGCCCTGGATAACAAGGGTAGCCAATGGTAGGCCGTATGTATGGCAGCAGGATTCGGCCCCTTGCCACACCTCTGGGAAAAGTCAAAAATGGTTGTCTGAAAATTTCTACGACTTCACCAGTCCAAATGTTTGGCCTCCAAACTCCCCAGACCTTAACCCCATGGATTATTTTGTATGGGGCGCAGTTGAAAAAGACAGCAATCGCACTTCCAGTAATACAAAAGCCCAGTTAATGGATAAAATTAAAACAGTTTTTGCGGCCCTTCCCAGGGAGACTGTAGCATCAGCTTGTTCGAGGTTCCGAAGCAGAATTGAAGCTGTGATCGATGCTAATGGTGGTTATTTTGAGTAAATCTTGTTGATAGTATTGTAATTAACTCTGCCTGTAATGTTTTTTTGTCAATTCATTAAATTTAATAGATACAAAGAAGATTTTCTTTTTCCTTACGAAACGGTCAAATTTATCCCGAACACCCTGTATGTTTTCTCTTGATGTCAAAATATCAACATAAATCTTTAGATTTATTTGGTTATGAATAGTTAAATACGGATGAATATGATTCTTCCTGTTCATAATAGATGGCAGGGTAATGAAGTCCAGCATAGCAACAACATTAAAAACTATTTACAGTAGTATACTTTATACAGATCGGAAAGGAAACCCATGAAAGTAACTAGCTGCATTTAACATTACACATTTTTACGAATTATAAGTATGTGGTGCTAATAACGAAATTAATTTAGCAATTTTAATAGGAATTATTACTTCAGCGAATATTGCAGTTGTGTCGGAGTTCATACATTAATTAATGATGCCTAACCACTGATATAATTATTATTATACAAGGAAAATATTTAGTAATTGAATATGTCCCGTGATGAGTCCGTGGACTCATCACGGGACATCCGTAATCTACAATACCAGTCATATTTCACCTTAAAGATTTTCAATGAAGATGAACTCACAGTTACGTCTCGAGACCTCCAAGCAAGGGATCTAGTTTTAACATCCCACTAAGTATATTCTTACACTATTTTCATTGATAACCATCGTTATTTCTCTTTCTGCCATGCACGAAAATGTCTTCAGTGTCAGTCATATAAAACCGATTTAATAACCTATTTGTTTCTGTGATGTGTTCTGATTTCAGATTATCAGCTAGATTTTGTAGCCCACAGATGGACAAGCATACCATACGTCTGCCACAACCACTGTCACCTACGTGTGAAACATTTCCACCATTTCTTCATCTCCACGTTGTCTTGGTGTACAGATCTGGGCGCAGTACAGATATGACCTTATTAAGGCGTTACATAGGAGAACATAAACTCTTTACCCTTACTTCTTAGTGTGTTCTTCAACAACCAAATAATCTGGTGCTATTTTGGATACTTACGCAATATGCCTTCTAAATTTGAAATCTCTGCCCAGAGTAGTCCCACGTTATAAGGTTCAACAATTTCCTGAATTTTATTTACATCAGTACAGGACACATCTTATTATTTCTTCTCCTCAAAGTGCGTCAGTTTATATTTGCCCATATTAATATGGCAGCCATTTATCTTTCTAGTACTTCTAGCCCATTTAATACAGAATTTTTCGTTCACTTTCGTTTTCCATTTGCACTTCGGGGTTTTTGCATCATCTTAAGCAAACGATTGAAGATGTCTCTTCAAATGACTTCCATTATCATTGATCTACAAATTGTACAACATAGGAACAATTACTTATCCCAGTGGAATACCACTGTTTGCCTGCTCTCTTCATAATTGAAATCCTCTGCTAACCACTCTTTGATATCAGAACAGCCTTCTAATCCAAATAACTAGATTCATATCCCTACTAATTTGCTCCTTATGCTACGTACTTCTATGTGGAATACTCTTAAATTCCGTTTAAAAACCTAGCAGTATCAATGAGTGGCCATTTCCTTTTCCATGACTTTCAAGAATTAATTCCAATATCATAACCACCACCCGAATATTGTTCTACAATGTGGAGTTGATTTATATAGGTACTGTCATAAGCGCGGTTTAGAATGAAACATTGTGATAATCATTGAGAAATAACTAATGGGTGAACTGAACATACAGATTGTCGATGGAATTTGGAAAATAGATCTTCAATGACTTGTTACCATAGGAATTCAAACTATTGTGTGTGTGGGTGCGAGAAAGAGAGAGATAGAGAGAGAGAGAGAGAGAGAATAGTATCTCATCCTAGGAATGCTGATGTAAGTCCAGTAAGCTAAAAGTAAGAAAGCAGACGACGCGAGACTAGAGAAATCTTAGCATTCCGATAAGGAAACGAGAGGTCGCGGTCTGCAGGGAGGTTAGTACTTAGACAATATCTCAAAGAGTTCCACAGACATTGGGAATTTATGTTGGGAAGGGATGTTGCATTTAATACAAGGAATAACTGGCAAAATGAACAGCGTTACCTACATTTGTATGCATGATTAGGGAATTGCTCTCTCCATACTGTTGGCAAGTTGTAATATGAAACAATAATTCACAGTGGTGACTCTGATTTTTAGTTGTTCTTGGACCAGTAATTGGTGCCAGTAATCGGTTCATGCATTGTGGTTGGTTTACAGAATATATCCATATATATTTTTTTCGCTTTGTTATAGAATAAGAGAAAGCTCAAGAATGCGCTTTATTATAGAATAAGTGCCTCTGAGATATAGTTCGAAGGAAATAATCGGAATAAACTTAACAGGATATATGAAGTGAAAGGAACCCATTTGGCGTGAACTGGAACGCCGAATTGTATCCAGAACAGTGTATCACAAAATGATACATACGATTCATCAGAGCATAGCTGTGTGCCATGGCGAAGCGATCGAAAAGTGTGATTATTGCCTTCTAAACAAAGATCCTCGCCCTCTTAAGGTGTTCGCAATTTATTCATTCTTAAATTTTATATTATCCCATTACTTATGAATTAAATCGATTTTTATAGGTTTCAATACAGTTTCGCAATTCGTTTGCTTAGCGAAATAATCGTTGTAAAATGAACTTTAGTCGATGACTTATCTTGCATGAATTTATGGGAATATTTTGCTATATTGACTGCAATCTTTGAAATTTTATACTTTCTCCTGAAAAGCGAAACAAATGGAGATCCCTCAACTGAAACGTAAACTAAAATAATATGTATAATCATATCACATAATCAATAAAACAAAGTTTGAGTATTTCGGTTTGACAATGTAAGAGCGCCTGCGAGGAATAGTGATGATGCTGTGGAGTATATATCCGACGATACTGCATGGTACATTCGGTTATATACTCGATAGTATCTCCATTCTTGTGTATATAGCGAAATACGTCATTTTGCATTTTTGAAATATAACAATTACCATCGGAATTAATTTACATGTTACAAACCTGTAATTATCAGTATTTGATAATAACAGTCTTAACTTCTCCAATGGTTGTTTGTTTTATTAAAACATTTTATCTTGAAAATCAGATATGACAAACAGACATAATCGCGTCCTGATATCACGTCTGTAGACATCAGACCATTTTTTGGGGGCGGGGGATTACTGTTCTTTGACAACAGGATGAATATGTACCCAGATTTAATGCAGCATTATATATAAAGACATTTACGTCACATGTGCTTTCCTGCTGGCAATGTACTTGCGGATAATGTTTTGTTCGAATGTTTAAAAACATCTGACACATTTCGTGCGATATCACCTTCATATTCAATAAGTGTCGCCAGTTTGTCACTGCCGTTTATGCATATGTTTAACAAAACAAGTGATATTCCTATTCGTTCAGGTACGCTATGTTGATTGTTCACATTGTTACATATCAACATAGAGTACCTATGTTGTATATATGATTTGTACCTATTTTTGTGAAGGAATTTCTAGCATACAGATAATTCCTAAACAAGAAACGTGACAATTCTCTCACCCAAGTGAGTAAGACTGGTTAGCAATATTTTATAATTCTGTGCTTGTTTCAAGTACTTTGTTTAGTGTAACGAGAATGCCTTTTATCAAGGTTATGCTTTTTAGGAATCATGTCAAGATGGCATCGGACACCTACGGGCACTAGATCCATGGTTATTGTTGTTGATGATGATGATGATGATATGCTTTTTACTTTTGAAAACTGTATTAGATTTTATGTTTCAAAAGATTTTTAAGCAACTACAAATATATACGTAAAGAAATTTTATTAGAACTACAATCTTTATTCTAAGCTTTATATTATGTTACAACATTTCGAGTAATCATATGTGTAACCTAAGAGCAATCGCTCGTCCAGGTTACGAGATGCATAAAGTTACAAAATGTTACGAGATGCATAAAGTTACAAAATGTTACGTAATGCATTATCCTTATATACACATATGTACATTCATATAATATACATATTATATATCATTATAATACAGTCACATAATAAAATTACAGGAGACATGCTGATATGTACATAAAAAGTTGGATAACATTAAATATATTAACTAGTTTTGGAACCAAATAAAACAGTAGTTTGTTATTTTACATTTCAATTTTTATATTTTACATATGATACTCGATCTTTGAATACAAATATGATAACACAACAATCATTTATATAAATATTTTGAACAGAGCTTCCTCATTTCTGTGGCAAAATAAATATTCTCTAATTACAGTACAGTTTTGTATTTGTTTGAGATACTTTCATTTCTTATTGTTAACAGTAGTGTGTTGAAGATTTGTAGTGCTAAATAAGTAGAATGTTTGTGTATTGCTTCTTTATTTGCTTCAGAAACTATACTTTTATGTCCTCCTTAGGAAAGCATCTTGTTTGATATTTAAGTAATTCTTACCGTTTTTGTTTTTAATAGTACCCTATAAGCCTATAATTTTCTAATGGATATTAAGTTTAGTATTTTGTGCTTATTCCACATTCCAATATACTTGTATTTGTTTCTAGTTAAAATTTGATGTACTTTATTCTGTGTCCAAATTATGGGTTTAAGTGGAGGGCGACACAATCCTCCTAACTTAATATACCATCTGTAGTGTGCTTTGAATCTATGCGAAATATAATATGTTTAACATATTTCAATTTAAGAATCTATTTAGGTAGCATAGTCTGTTTAACTTAATCCTTAGTTTATTTTCGACATTTTCCTATTAATTTACTATGAAATTTTAATCCCAAGTTATTTATTACATTGACTTTTTCCATTTCCGTTGTAGCAATTTTAATTAGTCCTGTAATTCCAATCATGCAAAAATAATTGTGCAATGAAGTTCATTTTACTTCTCTTATTTCGCAAATGAAAATTTACATATTTAGTTTTTGAGACCTACAGACTGAGTTAATTTGGCCTGATTCGACTTGTTACTATTGAACTATTGGTATTCGCTATAGTGGTCATTTGTTCGGCTGCCACCGTAGAGTAATGAGGTCGGTACTATCTGCAAAAGCGTTTATTTTACCATTCAGTTTAAGAATGCAGAAGTCGTTCACATAAATAATAAATAAAATTGATCCTAAGTGTCTATTTTTATATTCTTTATAATAATTCATACTGATGGACTCCGCACTAATGCATATTTTTAATACTTAGAATCCTCAGCTGAAATAAGTTCCGAAATAACATGTGTTATTGGTCTACCAGATTCGTCACGAAATTGACACATTGATTTGGGAGTGTTGTCTTTAAGATGATGTTCTATAATTTCTATTAACATTGCAGGAGTTTGTGTCGGAGGTTGTGCTTCGGAATTCCAACCAAAACAACTTTGATCGTGAGGTCATTATTCCTTTTTGTACTGTAAAGTGCGAGTTTCGTTCTGGACAGGATACCTGTTTGGCTCTATAGAATGGCTAACAGTATCAGCTTACAAAATCCATAAAGATATGCACGTCGTATAGCGGTTTCCAACGCATGTCTTCTGAACCAAAAGGCATCGCCGATAATGGATAGTGAAAACAAATCGATTAGTCTTTTTAAGAAACGTCTCTTTGTGTTTGTAGAACAGCAGGTTCTGCTTACACAGTAGGTTTCTATATTTGCACTCTGAGTCGTACCATATACTTAGTAAATAATTGCTATTCCATTCGGAACTAAATCTTTAATATTAGTAGAGTTCTGTAGAGCTCCATTTTGAATGAATCGTGGTTTGTACTCGTTATTATGTAATTGACTGTTATTGTGTTGCACTGCTGATTTCAGGCAAGTTCTGGTTTCTAATGAAATATGATTAGCGGCTTACAGCAGCTGCCTTTCTCTGACCAACCAATTACACGAATAGCAAAAAGGCAGAAAATTATATACCCAGAGGACATTACCAACAGTATAAGGAATTCGATGGAATTTAAATACTGTTCCGTTTCAAACTGACTATTGTGGGCTTACTCCTGTTGGGGAATACCATTGAAAGAGAGTGGATCTTTCAGGAACTTGTGAAATCCTCTTAGAGAGAAATATTTTGATGAAAAGAGAGAGAGAGAGAGAGAGAGAGAGAGAGAGAGAGAGAGAGAGATTTCATCTAAGACCATACTTTTAAAGGACGTTCAACTTGCCACTCCTGAAAATTATGTCATCTGCAATTTGCATGACAAAGAATATATATATATATATATATATATAAAGGCTGCATAGATTTAAAACAAAATCATGTGTAATGGATGTTTCTATTCTAATTAGAAGATATGGTGTTCAATGAATTTTAAAAGGCCATATTTTGTCTTGGAAAAATATCCTTAAAATCGACAAAGGACGAAAATGAACATTTTTTAGTCAATGCATTTGCTACACTATCTATGCCCTTGAGGTGGAATACATACTATTGCATATACCTTTAGAGCTCCTGCTCCAAGTTTGATATATTCATCAAAAGTGTATTATTGCTTTGTGGATAATGCAGTCCTACAGATATGCTAAACATTTGATATAATATATCAATACGTTTTCGAAGCTTATGCTATTATCTACGAGACATTAGTATTCTATTTATGTATACATCACAATGAGTAGTTATCATTGCATATCAGCAAGGTTATTTCTAAAGTATGTATGCCGATACGTATTAGAACCCCATTTTTATATTGTACCAAAATATGAGTAGAAGTCAATCATTATATTTGGCTTCTTGAGAAGTTCCTATTTATATTCCAAAATAGAAAAAAAAAACAGCAATGTAATATTCACATTTTGTCTTTAATATCCAGAAGAGTAGTAAAAGTAAAATAAAAAAAAAGGAACGAAATTTTATGGAATGTGACCAGTGAAATGTTACATAATGGAAGGGCGTATACTAACACTAATTCATGCTGTTTAAAATCTTTTATTGTCTTCTGACATGAGACAGATGAGATCAGGAACAAACTTCCCTCACTCGACTGTCCAACAAATAGCTGAAGAAATTCAAACGAGACCTTGAGTATTATATCCAAGAATGAACTTGGCGCGTTTAGGAAAGAACTTTGACAATTATTACCCTCTCAGAGATCGAGGAACGGTAAACTCTGCGAAAGGATTTGCGGCAGTCATAGTTCAGTAGATCAACTACCATTTAATAAATTTCATTCACACGTAGCTTAAGAAAATGTTTTAACAAATTAACACATAACTAGCTAACACTTTTCTTCGTTATTATGTGGCAGTTAAAAAAAATAGTACACATCGAATTTCATCACTATAAAGACAAAAATCCGATGAGATGCTTTGCAGATGAAGTTGCCGTCAATTCGACTGAAGAGGAAGAGTAGCATCACTCAAGTCACTGAAAAATAAAAACTGTTTAGAACTTATAAATATGAGAGAAATATATATAACCGAAAATTACATTAATTTGCAACTATTTGTCTAATAAAGTTATAAAATTATATATATATATATAATAAATTTTTTAACTTGGGGATATTGTATATTAGGATAACCAAGTTGTTTTATAAACTTGGATATTTTAACTCATAATCCCAAGTATGCAAACAATTACGTTTGCTCCTGAAACAAAGTTCAAGTCTCAAGATGATAAAACACCAGGGCAACTCATTGTAAAGGTGGGTAAATCTTTGATCACTATTCTTAGTATTTTCCCACAATGTAAAGCACATCTCACTAGAAGATGTATACTGCAATGCATTATGGGTGGGGTCACTACCCAGACTGTATATTTTTTTATTAAAATTTTTATTAAAAAATTTATTACATCTATATCTACTCCAGAGATTTTATTAGAAATAAAAACACCTTGTTGCAACTTCTATAGGTAAAGTTGATAAAGCTCCGTATTAGTATAACCTTGGTATTTATTGTCTAGCTACTCACTGAGGAGATCTCGAAAAAGGTTGAAACCGGTCTGGGTAGTGACCCCACCCATAATGCATTGCAGTATACATCTTCCAGTGAGACGTGCTTTACATTATGGGAAAATACTAAGAAGAGTGATCAGAGCTTTACCCACCTATAATATGAGTTTCCCTGGTGTTGTATCATCTTTAGACTTGAACTTTGTTTCAGGCGCAAACTTAATTGTTTGCATACTTGGGATTAAGAAAAATAACCAAAATAAGAAATATTAGACACCAAAATAAAACTAAAAATGCAGAATAAATGTTAGTGACTTCTAAAAAGAATCTCTGAAAGGACAATGGAATAAAAAATAGATTAATGAAGCACCTCAAATCCAGTATGCAACCGTGAGTCGAGAGAAATGGTATTATCGAATGTTCGTGTTATCAGAAGGAGAACTAATATTTTTCTAGATAATTTATCACGATTTTATTAAAATTCAGTGCAGTTATAATTAAAAAAAACTGAATATAGGAACACCAAACGGACTCGTTTTCTGATCTTTGAGCGAGAGACACCTGATGGAAATATAAACTTCAAAGTAAAAACTTAAAGAACAAATATAACCAAAAGGTGCTCATTTCCTTTTACATTTTACGAACAGTTTTAAAGCCATTTTAGAATGAACATTCTCAATTCATCCTATCAATTGTATAGATTATTTTGAAAGTCTTGTGTTCGTATTTTGTCTAAGAGGTGAAGAAACGTGGGTTAGTAAAACAGTGAATGTGAGTAATCTGCTCTCACGTGGAGATCACACAGAGCTTCTGGGGAATCTCTCTAAACAACTAAAATAAACAACACGCATTACGGCTGGTAATTTCTGCATACGTCTGTGTTTTCAAGCATACTGTAGTTTAGATTTGTTCGTACTCAAATATGGAAGATATATTTAAATTTGTATGGTTGAAAATAATTTGAAATTTATGCTTAAATTCCAGTAACCTAATATTGCAAGACTTAGCGATTATACTCCTGAAGAAGGTGCCAATTCATCTAAAGGTGCGATAAGAATGGATGCTTGCCATATAATTAATGCCAAAATTTATTTTTAATAGAAATCGATCATCCATCCATCCATCGCGAGCGTCCTATTATTTTCAACCTCTCCGATATTCACCATATTATTTCCATTTATATTCATTATATTATGACCATCACTGAGTGCCACGATCTGTGCTGAGAGACGAAATTCTTTACTCCGATGTGCAAATAATTTCGAAACAGCTCTGAAATGATTCACAACCCCTCAATTAGGGGGAATCCTTCAGACGTCTAAATAAGTAGAAATAGTTGGATGTTGTCAGATGGATATTATGTATGCGAGATGCGATGATCACTCATATTTTACATTCCTTCACGTAAATTGATGTAAGTTCGAGTAACATCATATAGAGAAGATGACTTCATTTATGTAACTGGTAGGTCTAACGAATGTTCCGATTTTGTTCCATAATTTTGATACTTCTGAACTTAACATGAATCCGATCTCCATCCCCCCCCACACACACACACATCGTGGCTGTCTTGGTCATTCATGTACAAATATAAACTACTTCTCTAAATTTGAACTTGGATTCAATCGAAATTCAGGAGTATAATATAATAACCACACCCCACAAAAACCTCTGCAGAAAGGTTGCATATGTTATATATATATATCGCTACATAAATCACATATTTCATTTTTGTAATAAGCTGTACAAATCACCCTTTTTTATTTTTTTTCTGAGCATAGTTCTTTCGAAATTACTTGCTAGATTCTATACAATTCTTAAATGGACTTCCTTTTAAAATTATAAACTCCCGATCTAATTCCTAAATAACCAAATAGTAAATAGTAAATAGTAAAGTAAAGATAGTAAAGAACCAAATTGCTTTATATTTATGTAAGGAAACGCAATTTTTATTTTGAAACCTTGCAATTGCGTTCATAATTCCTATTTAATTGACAATCCAACTCATATTTTCATGCTTAAATGCACCTTTTCAGAAAATTAAATATAAACTATTTGATTATTTAATTACACTTATGATTTAAAAAAAACAAAGTAGAAAATATCATTGAACCTTTCTCCTTCATCTATATGTCCAAATGAATTGATAATCAAAATCTTTAAACTGACTATTCAAACTATGGTTCGTGTACGACGCATAACCACATGAGTACAACTGTTGAGAAATATTTTTGGAACCTTAAATTTGAATTATACACTTGATTTTCTCACGATAATATTTAATTCGTCGTTTTGCTGTAATAATGTGTTCCAGATATTTAAAATCACATTACGAAAATCTTTGTACGTACTTTTATTTCAAGAGAAACGAAGGATACTTACTCCATTTTCTGCTCTTCGTAACGGTTTAAACTTTTTCTTAAAAACGAACACACAAGCTCTGGTTGGACTTCTTTGCTGGTACCTAGTTAATTAACATATTAGTTAATTAATATATAACTAATTAATATTATATCCTTCCTATCTTGAATACATTGGAATTAATTTAGAAAAAAACTCAAACACAAATTATCTTGAAATTAAATATAAAACATTTTCTGCTGTCTATACTACAGCAAAAGTAGATCATGGAAATAAAACTCTCAAGGACAATATTATTCTGTTAGGTATGCTTAACATTTCTGTAATGTCTATTTTTGCTAATGTATATTTTAGGAATTACTCCATGATTTTAGGTAAAATTAGTTTCTGTTATATCGATGCTTCTGCCATCAACCAGATGATAACCGACCGAATCCAGATTATGTGCATCAGTTTAGAGATATACTGTTTTTATAACACATTTTTGAGATATTTCAACATTAAATAGAGATATTAAATGGTGCAACCAAGGCATAGCAATATCCAGACCATGAAGAGTTTCTCCGATAAAGACAAACTTGAAGATATAGAAATGACTTAACCTTCGAAACGCAACGTTAGTACGGATAAATCCTAATTCTAGTTCGGGCTAAGGACTTAAGTAGTAATAAGTTCAGTATCATAGTGTATATGAAATACTACTTGGAGGCAGTGAGATTGAAGAATAAGAAACTGATTATCATAACTATATCATCTAGATATGAAACAAATGAATTAGGAAAAAGTCCATGATGGCAAATGATTCGATGTGGAGTCTTTCGATGGAATGGATGGAAGTTTTCGGATATGTGGAGTGAGTATTGGGGAAGAATGTATTTGTATCAAATGTTAGGCCTCCACTTGAATTCATTTGGCATTAGGAGTCTTCAGAAATTATTAATTGATATGAATCCTACCACAAAGATTTATGAAAACTAATTATCATGATGAGAATTGTGAGAATCTGTTCCTAATAGTAGCAGTTTTAAATACTCATATGATAAAAATGGTAAAGGGAATGGAAATGGTTATGAGGAGAGAACGAGTTTTGTTCTTCCGTTTTGGAATTCACAAACAAATACAATGATTACTGCCTAAGCAAATTACTAGATAAGAACAGATTGTAAGTTGTCCAACTGGGTTACACATATTACAGAGAGGAAATTGCAAAATGCGCGCAGGTAATTTATTATTTCCGTATAATAATACTAGTAGTATAAGAAAGAAAGAAAGGAATAGCGTTTATTACCTTATTGAATGGGTTGGTACCTCATATTATAGGCATTAACTGGTATCGAGTATAAAAGGTGCAGGGTATTTTACTATGGATATGAGTAGAGGGGGTGTACTGGTAATGATACTTGATGATTTAAATCCAATTAGAATTGAGATCTATGATTGCAACACTAGCAACAATTTTATAAGTAGCAGTGAGTTTTGAAGTCGTCGGGAGTGAGATAAAGTGTATGATGATCAAACGCATGGTGTGCTGTTGTTAAACAAGCAGTAGATCGGTTAGTAGTGACGAAGAAATAAATGCATTTCCAAAAACAGTTCGTCGGTGAGTTTAGAGATGGACTGCATTGAATGGCTCTTGTTCTAATCATTTTGGAAGAAAGTAGAAGAATAATAGTGGCTAATTCAGCAGCGCTCTGTCCATGAGATTATCTGGACATGAGACGACAGGCAGAAACTGAACCTCATTGAATGAGAGATCATTAATTAACCGTATTACCCAATTCTGAATTGAATCGAGCAAAAGCTAAAGAGAATTATGGTCCAAATATGGAACATATTCTATGGTTGTTGAGTGGGTATGGGATTTATATATAGTTTGCTTTGCGCTAAAAATAACATAGAGTTTAGGCACCTGGAGAAGCTGTAGTTGAAATGAGTTTGTGCTAGGAAAAGTTTGAGGTATAGGGTAGTCCTCGAACAGAAACGCGATCGTGTTTGGATTGGATATCGATTTAGGGAATACTGAGAGCTGTTTATTTTAAGATTGCAGACAGAACTAAGTTTTGGTTGAACTGAAGTGTACATGGTTGTGATTACCTCATTGGATTATAGCTACGAGATCGATGTTCAGGTCATTAATAATGATGGATCCTGAGGATTCTATATCTAGAATACACGTTTTGTCGAGCGAAAAGGAGAAATGGAGTGTATTTTTTATCATCAAAATTTTTTTTATCTTGGATGGAATTGAAATTTTGTGAGAACAGAGCAGTTATATAATACACCTACGGGGTGCGGTTGAAATAACACAACCCTGAGATACTCCGGTATTAGTGGAGAAATCGGAAGTTTACTTACGGCATGTTTCTAAGTGTTTTGGTATTTGCAAGCGAATGCATTTTCGGAACCTGTCAGCTCAATCCAGAAGTTTGACTGTTTAGGACCTCTATCTCAGATAGTGAGGCTCTAATCTCTTCTTTCTGGCAGTAATCATCCTTGTCTGTAGACATGTGTGTTAATTTGGACTGTTTGCCAGTTTTCAGGACTAAGAAAAATCTGGTTTTCAAGAGAAAAAAGAAAACCTCCACCCTGATTGACACAAGCTAACCTATCACTGACTGAAAAGCCATGATAAAGGTTCCTCGCAGTAAAGACGGGATTTGAACCCAGGCCTTTCCGATCCAATGACTTTGTGCAAACCCTCTAAAAAATGAAGTCTCCAAAAGGATGCATAATTAAAAATAGAAAAGAAATACTTTTATTTTTTATTCTTCACTTGATACAAAACAGGATATTTTGCGCGAAATGACAATCATAATCATATCTGAGCGATTAATTAAAATTAAAAATATATAACTAAGATAAACATGAATAATCCATTTAAATAACAGTACAGAATTCAAAACAAATTTATGGATAAAGTGAGTGAAGTCTTTTTTTAATTGAATGAATCGCACCTGTTATGAAACTTGTCAGATATCCAACTAAAAATGATGCCAAGAACCCGAAAGTAGTGATCCATACAGTTGAAACTTTATAGAGAGGAAAGATATACCTAAATAAAAAGGAATGTTATTCAGTTCAAAAATATTGTTATAATATGAGTAAAAATGTTCTTAACATTTTGAACAGATAGGTATGAATATAATTCATTACGTGATTTCTTCTAAAGAAAATTATTTGCGATCTTAGTACAGTAACACATTGAAGGCTGTAATAATGATGGATATCATGGGATTCTGTATAATGTTTCAAAAGAAATTTGAAATCTATATCTATATACAGTATAAGTAATTAATTTGAAATTTCATAACATACTCTTCTTCCTCTACTATTCCTGTGGTTATGTGGGTTGAATTCGTCCTCGTGTTGTTTATTAGTATATTACCAGTAATTGAGGAGTTGGTGATTGTATAATTGCACGAATCCGTATATAGTGGTAAAACTCCTGGCGATTTATTTTTCACAGATAAAATTCCGATTCCAATCCATGCTGCAAATGCGCTTCCTGAAATCAGACCTACAAGTGCACCCTTGAAAGAAACAAAAAATATGAAGAAATTAATTTATTAATTAATGATAATTTGAATTTTTCAATGTTAATTTATTTTATTAAGGAGCCAATTTCAAGTTAAAGCAAGTTACTCTATGAAGATTTTCTTTTAATTTTTTTTTAAACTCGAAATAATAAAAAAAGAATCTTATTTCTTATTCCAAATTGAAGAGCATTTTCATGCATCAGTTATAGTAAAGGCTATATTTTCTGATTAAAACAACTTTTAATATATATATTGAGAGTTTACATTTTAGACAGTGAATACTGTTAATAATTATTACCTTTTGATTTGATCTGATAGTGAACGTGCAGAGGATAAAAACCCCTAACAGAGGGCCATTTGTTATTCCAGTGACAAAGAAAAATGCTTGAAGAACACCGTCAAAGGATTCAACTACAAATGCCATAGCGGTGCAAAACATTCCGAAGAACAACGCTGAATCAAAAAAAAAAGAAAAAAGAAAAGGAAAAAGCTATGTTATTGCGTCGTAATGAAAGAGGAAACAGTTTTGTCTCTTAAATTCTACATATTTTTAGCCGAAGAATTAAATTAGAAGATTAGGTCAATTCTCTATTATGTTCTGCAACCCAGATTCCTATAAAAATAATTAAAAATAAATACACCGCAAAAAGACAGCCGAAGGTCAAAGGGAATACAATCTACATAGTGCATTTTAAAATACAATGAAATTATTATAATTTAATAAAGAATATTTATTTGTTGGAGTTTGGTTTTTTTCTTGAATACATAAAAATTCCTATATTTCTAAACCTATTATTAATACAAAGTTTTACTTTGCTAAACATGTTTTCAGTGATTCTTATGATGATTGAAACAAATCAATCTAATATTTTGTTCATAAAATTGTCGGCGTTCAGGAAGATGCTTAATTTTTGTGGCAATAAAAACGAGATGGATGTTACTGTTATTCAGGTTCATATTATAATTCGACATTATATAAATACTAAAAATTATAATCCTGTGCATTTTATTTTTATGAAGTGGAAAGCGGCTATGAACATAGAAGAAAAACAACCGTGGCCAATTATTTTGAAACTTTGGCCTGAATCAACTAACACTATTTCTTTTTTAAGTGCATTTCCTAGAAATAGGTTACCATCCTTGTCGCGGAACAATTTTATTTCTTTTGCTGCTCTGGAACATTTATGGTAATTCAAGCCAGCCCAATCCTTAATATCAAATCGCAGATCCCTGAGTCTACCTTTCCCTCTTTTTCCATCCAATTTCCCTTCTAATATTAATTAATGAATCCCTTCTTTAATTCTTACATTAATGTTCTTTTCATTTTTGCTTTCTTTAAAACATCTTCGTTGTTCATTTTATCAGTCCATGGTATTTGCAACATTCTTCTGATAACTCACGATTCAAAAGCTTCTAACGTTTCTCTGCTTCTTTATTTAGAGTGCAAATTTCACTGTGGTAGGGCAGGCTTGACCAGATATAGAGTTCTATTCATTTTGTTTTTGTGTGTGTGTGTCTATGTTAATGTCTCTGGATATTAAAATATTTTTCATATCAATAAAGGCATTTTCTTGCTATTCTTCTTTTTATTTCTTTAAGGGAATTTCCTCCATCTATAATCATTTGTCTCAAATATATAAAAGTCTGAACCTGTTCAATTTTCTTTTTGTTAACAGTTATGTTTAGTTTCTTATTTATTGGTTCTTTTGATAAAATCATGTACTTTGTTTTCTGTAGTTTAATAACTAATCCCATGTCTAATCTTCACAATGCAGGTTTAAACCACAAGTGTGAGAGAAACATTTTTTTTTTTTTTATGTTTAACCCATATACGAGACGTTGGCTGCTCAACCTACAGCACGTTGGGGAAAGGAGAAACTTGTTTACATTTGATTAAAAGCCTGTATGTTGTATTCCTTGGGAAATACGTCATGAGGAAGACTGTTCCACAGTACCGCAGTAGTAGGGATGAAGGAGGAGGAAAAGAAATTTGTTCTGTGGGTTTCAAGGTGTACTCTGAAAGGATGTTGGAGGGCAGCTGTACGTGTTCCACTGGGCCCAGTACAGAGTGTGGGAATTATTGATGCTGTTTCAGATGCACATTCCCATGGAAATGTTTATAGAATATCCAAATTGCAGATACCAAGATCTATGTGGAAGTGATGGGAGCGCGTGAGTAAGAGATGGGTAAATATCAGTCTAATTGTTCTCCTCTGTATTGAGTCAAGCATTTTGAGGGAGCTTTAAGGAACTCCCCCCCACTTCCAAATGTGGGAGCAGTATTCGAAAGCTGGGCGATTTTGTTATTTCTATACGGTTAACATCTGTTCAGAAGTGAAAAATCGTCTTCAGCGAAAGAGAAAACCTAGTTCTCAGGAAGCTGAGGGATGCAGTGGTTGTGATGTGTTTTTGCTGTGAGGCTTGATGATGTCAGGGTAATTCCGAGAAGAGGGAGGGGATGGTTCTTTTTTTGAGAACTAAGACAGAATTCTGTTTTAGTGAAGTTGAAGTACACGATGTTATCTGAGCCCCATGGGAGGATGGCTTGGATGTTAAAATTAAGGGAAGTTGGGATTGATCTTCTGTGGCTTGAAATGAGTTGTGTAGGAGCCGTCTACCATCCATCACATATAGTGTGCGTCCAGATAGAAAGTTACCAATCCATCTGCAGAAGACCTGAGACAGTCCAAATGATGGAAAGTTTCTCAGTAAGCCTCTGTGCCACACCCTGTCAAAGGTTTAGAGATATATCAAGTGCAACTCCTTGGGAATCACAGAATTTCTCCATGGAATTTGTCCAGCGATGGGTCATGTATGAGAGCAGATCTCCTATTGAACTGCATCGACGGAATCTACACTAGTGGTTACTAATTCCTGACCACCTTTAAGGTAAAGGAGGAGTTGAGAGTTGATGGTTTCCTCCATCACTTTAGATAGGACTGAGGTGAGTGAGATAGGGCGGTATAGATGACAGTGATTTTTCACCCTTTTTAGGAATGGATTGAATATAGGCCAGTTTCCAGGCATTGGGATATATATATACAGGGTGTTCGGGATAAATTTGACATATTTATAATTAATTATATTTTTCCGTAAGTTACATGTATTAACACACACTTCTCTTCATTTAAAAGTTTGGACCCTTCTTCATTCATATACAAGATGTCAGAAAGGATGGATAGCTGGAACCCACCTGAATCATGGAAGAGAATAACTTGTATCATGATGATTCGTGCCCGCCATCAAAATAAGGATATTACGACTGCTGCCCAATGCTCCCTGAATACAGTAAAAACAATCAGGCATGAACTAGAGACTTGCAATGGTGACTACGAGGATGTAGCAAGAAGAAAGATCCCTAGCAGACGATCTGATTGCGTTCGTACAGCAGAATTCCTCGCAAATCTGCAGGAACAGGTGTTGAAGAACCCTGGCATTGGAATTCGGGCTTTGTTCGTGGAGTTGCTAACTGTAGTCAAGCCCAGGATAACAAGGGTAGCCAATGGTAGGCCGTATGTATGGCAGCAGGATTCGGCCCCTTGCCACACCTCTGGGAAAAGTCAAAAATGGTTGGCTGAAAATTTCTACGACTTCACCAGTCCAAATGTTTGGCCTCCAAACTCCCCAGACCTTAACCCCATGGATTATTTTGTATGGGGCGCAGTTGAAAAAGACACCAATCGCACTTCCAGTAATACAAAAGCCCAGTTAATGGATAAAATTAAAACAGTTTTTGCGGCCCTTCCCAGGGAGACTGTAGCATCAGCTTGTTCAAGGTTCCGAAGCAGAATTGAAGCTGTGATCGATGCTAATGGTGGTTATTTTGAGTAAATCTTGTTGATAGTATTGTAATTAACTCTGCCTGTAATGTTTTTTTGTCAATTCATTAAATTTAATAGGTACAAAGAAGATTTTCTTTTTCCTTACGAAACTGTCAAATTTATCCCGAACACCCTGTATATATACCAGTGGAGTAATAGAGTATGTACAGACGGCAAATCGTAAGAGTCAGTTCTGGTGCAGAGACTTTCAGGACAATTAGAAGAATGCCATCAGGGCCAAATGCCTTTTTTGTATCTAATTTAGACAATAGATTTATGATATCATTTAGGCAAAAGGATACAGGAGCATTGTATGTTGGTCAGTTGTAATAGCTGGAGGGCCTTTGCGACTGCAGGTTATGTGTGCATTGGAGGCAAAGTGTGAAGTCAGGAGGATAGCTTTTTTCTGTGTGGTGATGTTGCAAATGGGCCTTCTCGGTGTGATGGGGGTTGAGAATCGTGTAGAGCAAAAGTTACGACCAATTGCTTTGGCAAGAGACCACAAGGCATGGCTGCCATTTGAACAGGCTGCACGTTTCCTGGTTTTTTTGCCAGTTCAAATTCTGTTTTAGAAGCATTGATAATTTTCTTGCATCTCTTTCGGGCTGCAGTATAGGTATTGCAGGACGGTGGGGTTCTTGATTTGAGCCAGTTGAGCTATGTCTGATTTTTCATTTGTACAGCCTTTGCACAACTAGAATTTAGATGGGGGGGGATTGGAGCGGCAGTTCAGATTATTGTGTGGAATGTATGTTTTAATACCAGTGAGGATTACTTTGGTGATACATTCGCTGCATATGTTGGGACTGGAAGACCGAAAACAGTATTCCAGCCATGGGAATGAAGCATAGTAGTATCGGAGGCTGTCCCATTGGGCACTGTTATAATGCCAAACTACTCTTGTGTGTGAGTGACTGTGTAAGCGTTGTTTCATGAGGGAGGAGATGAGCACTAAGTAATGGTCAGAATTAATCAGGAAGGCTCACTACATTCACTGGATATTTGGAGTTGTCATTGGCATGGAAGAGATGTAGGGTATTTGGGGAGTGGTTCGGGTTATCTGTTATTCTGATCTGCTTTTGAATAATTTGGGTAAGGTCGTAATGTGTGTAAGAATCTGCCGAGTAATCACCGTTGTGTACAACAGAAAGGTATAATGACTTATCACCCAGGTAAATTTGGCTGGTAACTTCACGCCTGACTTTTTCCTCGTCTTCCTTCTTGAATATGTTATTTCATACTTTAAGATATTTAACTTTTTCATTATAAATATTTTTAATGAATTTCTGAAACACATGATATTCTCAATTTTGTTCATTTTCATTTTTCTATTAATTTCTGTAAAAACATGTTTTCATACTTAAGAGGAAAACATTAGCTTCGTATATATATATATTTTAAGAGTCTGCGTGGTTCAGTCATAATAGGCGGAGCTTTTTCATCGGGAAGACCTGGTTTCGATAGCAGTCAATAACGTGAGGAATTTATCTTGGACTCTTTCGACTAAAGGTGAATTGGCCGGTCTCATATGGAGGTTAGTTTTTTTTTTCCACCGGGAAACTATAGGGTGTTACTTCCCTCAGAACAGGCAACCCGCCTTATGGTGATCACATCATCTGAAGAAATAAGACACATCAGAAAATATAGGGATAACCACCTTATCCTCAATGCGTAGCGGTTAAGTGAATAGCAAATCCTCGACACAGCAGGGTAAAAGAGGAGAGATGGAATAATAATAATAATAATAATAATAATAATAATAATAATAATAATAATAATAATAATAATAATAATAATAATAATATATTTTTAGCTATGTTTCCTATCTTATATTTATCTCTTTTATTCATACACGCACTCGTAAGTGCAACCATGCTCTATTAGCCTATCCTATCCGATGCTGTCCTAATGTACGCATACCTACACTTTTTTACCGGAGGAATTCGGAGGAGAAATCTTACCGAATAGATTGGTTACTCCTTATTCCTGGAGGTGTCCTACCTCTGTAGAATTGTGTGAACGAGGCTGGTTTGACTAACATATGTGACAGTGGCTGATGTGGGAACAGAGGTGGATCAGTTGGAGGAGAAGGATATTGCAGAATCTCAATGTAAATAGAGCACTCCCTATGCTCTTCTAGCGTTCCAAGGAAGTGCAAATGGGGCAAAATAATTCTCTATTATAAGGTAGATTGTATGAAAGCAGTGAGTTGTACACACGATGATTCTACTGATTTTTCAAAGCAATACCAAACGGAACTCTGTGATGGATATCACGACAAATGGGAATGGATATGACAGTGGTTATGTGGATAAGAGGGTATCTGTTGGATAGATCTCAAAACTGATATATAGTGGGGTAAAAATCAAAGCAAAAACTCAAGATTTAGTGCTGGGACCACTGCTATTGAATTTATACATATATGGTGTAAGAAATTCCTGGAAGGAAATATTCAGTTGTTTCCTGATGATGAAATTAGGTAGAGTAATAGGCTAATTCACGCTCATAGTTAATTCAGGCGCGGGCAGCTTTAAGTGTGATCTAAATAGGCTCTCAATATGGGCAAAAGATAATGGGATTCAGTTAAATGTGGAATAATGTAAATTTATGAAATTTCAGATAAATAAATTACAGACACCTTTCAACATTGATGAAACTGTATTCAAGGAAATAGGTGAAGCTAGAGATTTAGGGTTGGAGACAGACAGTTAATGTTAAGAGGACATAATACTAAAGATGCTCATAATATTACTTGAATATTGAAGAAGGAAGTTATTATTACTTTATAAGGCATGCATAAGTTGTCATCTGTATTACTCCACTCAGACCTGAGCGGAGTAATCCTGGGTTTCTTGGGGGAAGAGGAGACAGTGGAGAAGATTCAGAGGTGAGCAAACAAGATGATGATTGGTCTGTGGAATGTTACTTAAAGGATTTTATAATTGGTGCACGGGAAATGTTTCAGCACTTGATTAGAGGGATCAGCAGATTACATGGTCACCCTTGGAAGTTGAATAAGGGTGTTGTAAAGAGGGATGAGAGGACTAGATATTTTTCTTGGATATTTGTGATTAAGGTGGTTGGATTACCTGAGTCAGTTATGAGTTCCTTGTCTGTTAATATGGGTTCATTCAGTGGCATGCGAATAGTTTCGGTCTCGCGCACGCATTCTTCGGACTGCATGCAGGTGCCAGTACAACAATAATAATAATAATAATAATAATAATAATAATAATAATAATAATAATAATAATAATAATAATAATATTGTATTTCGCTTAATTTCAGATTCAAGTTCAGTTGTGGTTTTTTTTTTTCTTTCTTCATTTGAAGTCGATATTGAGCAAAGCAATAACTGCTACGTTAGAGAATCGTGGTATTTCTTAATTGCGTTTGTTGTTGGACTGGTCTGTATATATTCATATAATAAAAACTAGAGATATTTGATTGGAAAATGGCCTGTTAAAAGGTTCTTTGCATTCGAAACGAAACCCAAGAGACTTCCCAAAGAAAGATACTGTCGTCACACACTGAGATGCAAATACCAGTGTAAGTGAACTCTCATATATATATATATATATATATATATATATATATCTTCCTTATATTAGAAATATATTAATAAAATGCAACATTTATATTATTAGAAAAAGCATTGATAGAAGTTTTACCGAAAAATCTGGCTAACACGACTTCGTTCTGTGAAATGCATTTAAACGATGAGTAATTCCTTGTTATATCTTTCAGGGTCACCGTGGTCAAAGAGTTGACTGCTGAAGAAAGAGTACTCAGTGCGCCGCTCATGAGTCCACAAACAGACACGCCCGGAAGTCCTGGAAATCGGGAGAACAAGGTCCCAGAAAAGTACGAATAAAGCTGAAAGAAATTTTTTGAAATATATAAAAAGATACCGACAGAACACAGATAAATGAAGTAAGTAGAATAAGATTAGGGAACCGCTCTTCAGAAGTGTTATTCTTCCCCTTATATCAAAAAGTGTTTGATATAAGTATTCTTTAAGAAATAAAAGTACTTACATGTGTGATACAAGTTTTTCAGGAAATGTGGATTTTGCATCGATATTGATAGGCTACGCGAAGTTCATGTAGCCTATCATGGATCGTTCCGGAAAGCTTATTTCGTATTTCTAGTATCTTACTGGAGGAACTTTTAACAACACTCTCTTTGACCAGTTCCCGAATTTGACCACTAGCACGGATTAGCTGTTTTTCGTTGCTGTAACTTGGATTTCTCCTCCAGTAAAAATTCATGAATGTCGATCGGAAAACACACAAAATAATATATTGCGTTTGGAACCACTAGATGGAGGCACTTGCCTTCCATCTTCTCTACATTGGCTCCAGTATAAAATTAGTCATTGTTATTAACCTTTATTTCTGATTGGCTAACGGTGCAGATTGACAAGTTAGAAAGGATTAACAAGGCATCGCTTATTCGCTATGTGAAAAGGAAAGTGTTAACGGAGATTTTTCAAAGTACAGTAGTATATCAGTATAGTATTTTGCAAAGTATAAGCCATTTAATTTTTTTACATATTTCATAATAACAGATTATAGGCCATTTCTTCACAAGCCATTCAATCCATGTATAATAATTTAGAACAAGTGAATTGCTTTGAGTTACAGACGAAGCAGCGAAAGCTATTAGGGCTGTTTATGTACACGTATTTTCTGTGTTTTGGTCTGGTTGTCTGTTCTTTAACACGATAACGTCGTTTTTCCCCTCTCTTGAATTTCTGCATGTGTTCATTTGAAAAGGGTTTTGAAGATTCAACAAATACTTGATGGATATAATTATGTATGCATTTTTAATAGTCCATATAAAGTACAATGGATACTCATTACTTGCGTGTCTTTTCAAAATGACAAAACCAAGTCAATTCAGTTTTGAACATTTCAACATTTTTATGTTTAAATGTTCAAAACAGTATAAGAGCAGCCAAAATGAATAGATTTAAATCTTAGTCGGTCATTGGCATAATAATTCTGAAATAACGATCTACGGGAATCACATACAGTCCAACATATACTTTCAGTAATAGAGAAAGGATGATATTATCTGTTAATTAGTAAAACATATATGACAATTAGTGGTGGCTGTTAACAATGAAGCATAAATATTTTATGCATTGCTTGCAAGGACACTCTTTAAAGTGCATGTTTTCTGCACAAGGAAATATGCATATATATAATGATATTCCTACATAAACTGTAAACAATTATTGATGACTTCAAGCATTGAACAAATATTATGGAATATCTGTAAAGATACCAGGATATCAATAAAAACAAAACCCAGAATCTATAGGAATTTGGTTTTCGTTTTGTATTATGGAGCTGATACAGAGGATTATCAAAATAATGGCAACAACTACAAATTTTTGGATAATGTTTTATTAATAAACTGCAGGCAGACTTCGAGCTTTTGAAATTTCAAAATTTCAACGTTGAAGTTCCTTAAGCAACAACACCGTCAAGGCAGTTTGACTAGATTGGATATCTGCCGATTCCATGCATGTTTCTCCTAAGCTTCTGCCGTTTTGAATGGTCCTAAATTTCATTATTCTGTGTACATGAATTGTCTATTGCACTTCTAATTTATGGTATTTCAAAAGCTCGAAGTGTGCCGGCAGTTTATTAATAAAACATTATCCAAAAATTTGTAGTTGTTTCCATTATTTTGATAATCCTCTGTATTAACTCCATAATACAAAACGAAAACCAAATTCCTATAGATTCTAGATTTTGTTTTTATTGATATCCTGGTATCTTTACAGATATTCCATAATATTTGTTCAATGCTTGAGGTCATCAATTAGTTTCTACACGCTTCATTCATCACTTCACCAATATCAGCTCAGAGTTTCCAAGGTGACCGAAAAATGAAGTTCTTTATATCACATTCTTTACAATACGATGACTCAAATTTATTACATGCTTCGCTCTTTCAGGATTGATAATCAACCAAGCTGATCACTAGCATCAGCAACTAATTAGTTTCATATACAGCCTTTTCGCATCTTTCTACATCGCAATGTCTCCCTCACAATCATGTAGGTTATGCCTTTCATAACACCTGAACAAGATTTCTTCACAGCAATACCCTTACTACTAAATTCTAGCAGTATGAGTGGTTCTAACTGCTTCATGGTATTTGGCTTTCGATTAAATGCCGAAACGTCAAGCGTAATGTGAATTATTGATTACTTCATTCACATATTTCACTGTGAAATAATTGTAGTATTGACATTCAAATCCGCTTAAAATACCTGTTATATGACCTTTCGTAGAAACTCTCTTCTTTCTTAAAAATAATAATAGCACAACCGAAATCTTCAGTTAAATCGTTTTACCTCAGATTAAGAACATTTTATGCACTACTTACTTGGTCTGGGGATGACACACCGCTTTCCGGATCTTGCAGTGGATCACAGGCATAAAAATTAGCGAAAATCACGAGACCAAGAACCATGCAGCTAAGATGGAAAAGGCATGTTAGACTAGTTCCTATTGAAAGAATCCTAAAAGAAAAGGAAGAAAAGACGGTATTAGGAAGGAACTTGTAAGTGATGTACGTAATTCAGATTTTCCCCGTATAACTCCGGGATTGTTTTTATCATATAATAACACTTATGTATCTCTAGAAAAACGCGTCTCTCTCTCTCTCTCTCTCTCTCTCTCTCTCTCTCTCCTCCATACATATATATACATTGTATTTATATCATAAAGGCCTTCTTCAGCTCTCAACTAAACAGAATACCTTTGATCGATTTCACAAGTTGTAAGAAAACTATTGATGCATTACTTTTAGTTTTCTATACCAGAGTGTTTCAGAACTGAAATATTCTTCTACAGTGCCTATTGGAAAATATTTGGTTAACAAATGAAAACTAAATCCATTACAAAATATATTTAAACATTTTGTGTAAGATAAAATTTTAATAAAAGACAATCCCAAACCGTTCATAATCACATCTTTGTTTCTGTACAACGAGCATGCAAATTCCTAGCACGAATTTGAGATATTTTACAACATACTTTCGGAATGAAAGTCTTAATCGTTCTGTAAAGATGTAGAAATAATATTAAGGGATTTAGAAATACCTTCCTTGAAAAAATATTAAACTGCAAATGTATAAGAAAATGGAATGAAATCAGAGATGGACAATCCGTATGTGACAGAAATAACAGCTCCAGAAGATGACTTTCCATCATTTATCTAGTACGATTAACTAATAGAGAAATCATTCATACATCACAAATTTAATTATGAAGTTAAAATTATAATGATAATATACATATTATAATAGTTATTAAAATGATTTTAATAATATTATAATATAATATGGAAGTAAATAAATAATATATAGTTTTAATATACGTTGTTGCAGTGTTCACAATGATTTGAACAATATCACTTACATTGCGAAAAAATATTATTGTTTTCTATGAAGAATTACTTAATAAATAAATAAATAAATAAAATAAGCATAACGATGGTATTATAAAAGTTAAATATATATATAATGCACAATGCATGAAAATGGAAAATCTCATAATATTGATAATTGAACTGTGTTAATACTATAGATACGATTACTGTTAATGCGCTTGTAACAAAATGCTGAATGACTGTGAACATTTTAAAACATACATATAAGCCGCTCACTTGCCAAGTCGATTAACTCCATAAAACAAAAAGTGGAGAAAATTGTTAAAATAATATACATTGTTTTTTAAAATTCCTTTTAAAATATAAATTCAAATAAACATTGTAGAATGTATTATTGCAGTTGTAGCTTTTATCTAACGACATATAAAAGGTATAAGATAGAATATCCTTGCAGAAATCATTATTATTATTACTATTTTTGCGTGACTAAGGGAGTTGATCGATTTGGCAAGTGAAAAAAAAAGTAATAACATCAAATTCAGTCTTCAAATTATTTTTTTATTACAGAAAAACTTCTTTATCATACATTTTTAGTAAAGAATTTCGCAAAAATGAATAATAACTATTTTGTTATTGTTACAATTATTATTATTAGTTTGTTTAAATTGATTCATCAGCAACATAAATGATGACTTCTACGGTAGTTGTATTTGAGAACCCGTCATATCGATTTGTTCTTAAGTTTTTATAATAATCATGATTTCAATAAGAGGATATTAAATCCCACATTGTTTTAAAACCGAATAATTTCGGTTTTAAAATAAATTCTGATCTTTGAGTTTCGTATTCGGTTTTAAAAAAAATGTGGGATTTAATATCCCCTTATTTAAATAATGTTTACATCGCCGAAATAAAGCCTATTGGCTCTTTATATTTTAAATAATTTTATGGGTGCACCTTTCTGACAACTCGTATGGCAGAGTATATAAGTTCTTTTCGCTAAACCCTTACTATTATTTGCAAGTCAGACCATAGCACAGCTATATCCACTTTTGAATAGGAACAGCTTCCTGATCATAAGCAACAAAATCCTCCTTTTCAAATCGGTAATCAGACCGCAACTAACTTACGCCTCTCCAACCTGGGGTCACATTACTAAAAGCAACATCAACAGACTTCAGATAATACAGAATAAATGCCAAAGAATAGCATTAAATGCCCCATGGTTCGTCAGAAACATCCAGTTACATCAAGAAGGCAATCTTCCAGATATTAAGACCTACATGACAGGCATTGCGGAGAAATTCTTCACAATCACGGATAATCACCCAAATCAGCTAGTTCGACAGGCAGCTGACTACAAACCCTCAGATCGTTTCAAACATAAAAATCCGAAATCCTCCATCGCAAGAGAAAGCTGATACATCCTCAATGTTCACAATGAGCAGGTAAATTACCCACAATGATCTCATCACCCACAATATAAAATCCAGATGAAGGGATAAAGAATCAAAGACTGAGTCCATCAACCAATTAAGTTCAAAGTTCCTTAGTATTATTTGGTCTAGCTACTCACTGATGAGATCTCAATAAAGATTGAAACCGGTGTGGGGGGGGGGCTGGCTCTGAGAGGCTCTGCTTGTGGATAGGTTTTTGCCTGTCTCTGAGTGGGGTCACCGCTGAGATTATAGCTCTGCTTGGTGGTGTGGTGAGCCTGCCACTGGGTAGAGCCAATGCTGAGAAGTTCTTCTCGGTGGCGGGGTGAGCCTGTCATTGAGTGGAACAACACGGTGTTGCCCAATCTTTCGGGAACGTCTTATTTTTAGAGCCCGTTTCACTTATTCAAAGATCGAAACCGGTCTGGGTAGTGACCTCCTGCCATAATGTATAACATCACACATCTCCTAGGAGATGGGTTTTCATTATGGAAAATGCTAAGAATAGCGATCCGAACTTTCACCACCTCTGCTACGAGTTGCCCTAGTTTGTACTACGTACTTGCATTACGTGTTTTAGCTGACGCTAGTAGCCGCCGATACTTTTATAGTTACTATATTATATTCGGCATGAAACTCTTTGATTCCGATCTTTGATTTTCTTATTCGGTTTTAAAACAATGTGGGATTTAACATCCCCTTAATTTAAATAATGTTAACATCTCCGAAATTGAAGCCTGTTGGCTCTTTATATTTTAAATAATTTAATAATCATGTTTAATAGGAGGAATGAATTTCAACAGGTCCATCATATCTTTCCTTTTTTCTCTTGTCACAGTTCTACCTGTAGTATATAACAAAGGCTGGTCTACATTTTTCAGACCTAGTGGTCTACCTGCTACAGATTTTCTTATATTAATGGCATGAAATTATGAATCTTCGTTAAAGTCATATTTGAATTGATGACGAGGCGTTTCGACCTTTCAAATTTTATCCATTGCATTTTAAGCCAATTTGCTGGTAACCCTGTAATTGTTACTTTTCTGCTAATGATAGAATTTTCTAACGGATTTGGTGAGAAAAAATCCTGAGAGTCGTTTGACCCACATTGCATGGTGTTTTTTTTTACTGGTTTTGATTATATTCTACCAATCATTTGATGAAAAAATGTTTTGAATTTGTTTCGCATGTGACTCCGTAATGGCAAAATTTGAATCATTAGGTAAATAACTATGTCCACTTACCAAATATTTCATTTCAATTGACTCAGTTGTTATTTCTGTACTATGAACCAATTTTGATAAACTTAAGAGAGTTTTGATATTTCTATTTTGTCAGGTACACGAATCTGAATAGGTTATTATTTTTTCCTAATTATTAGCATAAGTCTTTATATACTTTATCAGACATGATGACATTTCCTGAGACCTGCGAGATCCTTCAGTTTCTGGCCAAACGAAGATGTGGCTTATATTTTTATTAAAATTGTGGCAACCGAAATTATAAACATATAAATTTCGCTTATAATAAGCTACTGATGTAGTAAGTTTAGGAAAGGCTAAAGCTTTTCTAAGTAGAAAGAAAATATAAAAATTTCTTCGGATGCTGCCATTCCATCTGCAGCCATATGACTACGAGTCTGTTCAGCCTCTTGTAAGTGAGCGTCCTTTTGAAGTTTTGCCATCCGAATTCCTTCACTATCCGAAGACTGAATTTTTATTTGCAATCAATCACAAGTTTGGCATGTATCTTTAGACGGTTGCTTGAAGTGCAAATTAAATTCAGTGGAGAATACCTTGCAGTAATATTTTTCTTTCACCGGCACGATATCTTCATCTTCACATTGCGCGATGTACAGTTCGTACATTTTCTTAATATTTAGGTCTGGATTTAAATCTTTTCGTCTTGGATTGTGAGCTGTGTGTAGTGACTAGTGTAGGCGGGAAATGAGTCTATATGTTTTATAACGTGTGTCATCGATTTTATTGCCTGGAACCTGGCGACCGCGACTTTCAATCAAAGACGAAACTTGTTCTTTACAACAGTCGCGTATATTCGTCCGTCACTTATCTGATAAGTATCCTTAAAATATTGTTTGCAAATATAAGTATAATTGTTTCGGCTATTTCGAAAATAATATGTGAAAGAATGTGATCTTCCCATTTTACTGTTATCCTTCGAGCACATTCTTTTTATTTCGGTAACTTTAATACAACCTCTTAAAACAATATTTTGCTCAAGTTGACAGTCTAAATTATAAAATTCGTCCATGGCCGCTTCTCTTTCATCCGAAGTAACTTTTTCATTGCACTTCTGACGACATCGACGTATTACATCTACAAATGTTTTTGCAGGTATTCAATTTCCCTTCCATTTCTGTATTCGAAACCTTTTATTCTTCTATGCTTTTGGACATTTCCAGTCCATTTATCAGGATTACAACTTCATTTCCGCCCAATCGAATTATTTGTTGTAATTTTCACTGCTACAATCAGATGACGAATCCGAAGAAATACATAAACGTTTTCTTGAGCCGAGCTTTCTGCTAAAAAATCGTATTGAAGAACCATCAGATTCATCATTTTCCACATCCAAATAATTATTATTATTCTCATCCATCTTGATAAACGGTATAATTTTTATTTTTTCTAAAAACAACTGACACTAAAATTCACAATTACTTACTTCTGCGGCAGTTAGACTGTAAGTGATTAATTAGTTTACTTTTTTTGGTGATAAGACAGCACTAAACAATTTACCGTTATCATCAATTACTTGGTTCTGCGTTTGAATTGCATTATCCCAAAGATTTACATTACAGCATGGAGTTAATTAGATCATCATCATCACATCATCATCATCATCATCATCAAATTCCTGCCATGTACCCTCAAGGGGTGTACAGGATATGATATTACTACATGAAAAAAATTACATCATTACTAACTTCCTAACTACAATTTTCTCAAAATCAGTCTGTTACTTGTCAAGGCTTCAACATTATCAGATCTTATATTTCTATCATCTAAGGCACTTTGTAACGTATCAATCCACCTATATCTTGGTCTTCCTCTGGGTCGTTTTGCTGCCAACCTGGCAGAGCACACTTGTTTTGCTAATCTTTCTTCGCCCATCTGTTTAAGTGACCATACCACCTTAGATTAACTCTGCTAACGCATTCCTGGATATGGCAAGTTCTTTCCTAATATCCTCGTTTTTAATATGATATTGCCATTGATGCACTCTGTTCACGCCTCTATTCTTTCTCAGGACTCTCATATCTGCGGTCTCTAGTCTTTGGTGAAGTGTTTTACTTCTGACCCAGCTCTCAGTTCCATAAGTTAAAACTGGTTTGAACACTGTCGTGTATACAGCTAATTTAATGTTCCGACTAATTTCTCTCTTATTCCATATGAATTTATTCAATTGACTTCCTACCATACCAGCTTTGCTGATTCTGTTGTCTATTTCTATATTTAATTTACCATCTTCAGTAAAAATCGTGCCTAAGTAGCTGAAATGTTTTACTTGTTCCACAGGTTCTCCATTCACAATACAGTTGACATTTTCAATGATTCAGCCTATTTTCATTGTATTTGTCTTTTATTTGCTGACCTTCATACCATATCTATTACAACAGCTATTCAATTTAGTCAGAGAATCTTGCAGACTTGTAGCGGATTTATTTAGAAGTATAACATCATCCGCATAAAGCAAAGAACTTACATTAACATCTCCAATTTTGATATCATGTTTAATACCACTTTGCTTCATAATGTGATCCATATAGATAATGAATAACAGATAATGTACATCCTTGTCTCACACCAGATTAACATTAAACCATCTTCCTGTACTTCCTTCAATTCTAACTACTGACTTACAACTCAAATAAAGACTAAGTATTGCTTGATATAATGCCCCATTGACACCATATAACTGCAGAGTATTGAATATCCTCTCTTCTGGTACATTGTCATATGCCTTTTCCAAATCGACAAAACATAAATACAGATCTCTGTTATATTCCAATAATTTCTCGACTATTTGTCGTAAAATGAAAATCTGATCCTGACAGCCTCTGTTTGGCCTGAATCCAGCTTGTTCTTTTGGACTGAATCCAAACTTTTCTTCCACAATTCCTCTCAGCCGTTTCTCAAGTATACTTGCATAGATCTTGTCAGGAACACTCAGTAGGGAAATACCTCTGTAATTCTTAGATTCAGTTTTATTTCCCTTCGTATATATGCATACTACGAGAGCTCTACTCCAATCATCGGGAATTCGTCCCTCTGTCCAGGCTTTCTGAACTATGCAGTGTAGCCACTGTAAGACTCTTATGCCACCATACTTCAGCATTTCTGGTCGAATATCATCTACTCCTGCTGCCTTTCCACATTTCAAGCTTTTGATGGCTTTTTCTACTTCAAGTATGGATATGTATTCCTGCCTGCATGCCTGGTCAGTGTTTTTTACCACTGTGCTGCCATCACTGCTTGTTTCATTTAGCAGTTTTTCAAAGTACTTACTCCATACTTCAAGGATAACTTTTTCTCCCGTTTTCATTTCACCTTTATCATCTCTAACTCCTTTTATAGCAATCTGTCCTCCATTCCTAAGCATCTTCAACAACCGCCAGAATATTTTGCCAATTTCTTGATATTTATTTTCTATATCCTTACCAAAGTACTCCCATGACTTTTGTTTAGCTAGTTCTACACATTGTTTAGCATTCTTGCATTTGTCGCTGTATTCTCTAAGAGCAAAAACTGACTTATTTGCCAGGAACTTTTGATATGCTTTCTTCTTCTTTTCTTTCACTGCCTCTGTAACTTCCTGTGTCCAACATGGAGTTCTAATTTTTCTCTCCTTGCAGACAACCTCACCACATTCCTCTCTGGCTGAATCAATCAGTGTTTCCTTAAAGGCTTTCCACTGAATCTCCAAGGTTTAGTTGATGTTCTCAAACTCTTTCATTTTTCTTCAATAATCTTCGTGTATTTTAGTCTACAGTTCACATCCGAGAGCTGCTCAACTTTTATTCGCTTTAAAACTTTCTCACTTGTCATTCTTTTCAATATGATATTCAATTTTATCCTGCTCATGAATAAATAGTGATCACTTCCAATTTCAAATCCTCTCTACACTCTGGTGTCCTGCACCAGTGGAAAAACATCACTATCAACAATAACATAGTCAATGAGACTTTTCTTAATTCTTGCCTCTTCTCTCCAAGTGAATTTGTGCACATTTGTATGTTGGAACATGGTGTTAGTAATAACCAGTCCATGTCCTGAGCAGAAATCCAACAGATATTTGCCATTATTATTAGCTTTGCTCTTTTCTCCAAATTTTCCCAAAATATTTTTGTATGTCTCACAATCATTTCCTACTCTGCTATTTAGATCCCCAACAAAGGACAACTTTTCCTTTTTCATTGTGTCAGTTGCTTCTTCTAAAGCCTCAAACAATTCCTCCACTTCTACCTTAGTAGAACCTTCTGTGGGACCATAGGCACAAATAAGTGTCATTGTCCACGTTCCTATTCTCATATTTGCCCACATTACTCTACTGGAGACTAATTTCCATTCAAGACCATTAGCCTCGTATTTTATGTTGAATACTATGGCTACTCCTTCTTTTCCTTGATTGTCATTACGTGAATATAACATTTTGTATTTTGCTCAGAAAGATCTCACATGTTTTTGTCTTTTTTGTTTCAGTCACCCCTATTATGTCGATCTGGTACTTACCTAATTCCTCAGCTAGCTCTATTTCTTTGCCATTCAGGCTTCGTATGTTGATAGTACCGATCTTTAACTCTGGTGATGATGAATTGAGGTTTGTTTTCAGATTTGTTCCAGCAGCTGACTTTTAGCTGTTCGCCCTGGTTCCCTGGCGAAAACAACGGAGGCCTTGTTTAACCGGGCGACGCCCCAGCCGGCATGAAATTTTGTCATGTCGTACCATCATGTTTTATATTGGTTTAACCAATAAGAATATAATTTGGTCGGCTAAATCCCAAATTGCCAGCCCATCCTCGTTCGTTCAGTATCCAGATAGATACCCAACAGGGTGCACCCCGAGAAGGTGAGGATTGGACATTAGGTCAGAAGCCCTGATCAGTTCTCCGCATTCCTTTAAAGGCTATGTGGAGGTCTCCTCTCAGTTATACAACTTTGACCCTTAAGCACCAGTTAATTAGATTGGCTTCTAAAATAAATTATTTATTATTCGCTGGCCAACAAACATTTTGTCATTTGGTGTTAATCCTTTTTATTAGGGAAATTTATTATGAATATAAAAAGTTGGGAGTCAATCAAGTGCTTTGACAGTAAAATTTAAAAAAATTCAAAAAGTGGAGTTAATCGATTTGGCTTGTGAATGACTCATATATAATTCGAATGTTATGATTGGTATTAAATCGTTATCTCTCTCTCTCTATCTCTCTGTCACACACACATTTATTTATTTTCTCCGTATAGGGTTCGCCCCGTATCTCGACTGCCCTTTTGGACTGGTTGAACCCTCTTAGCGAGAGATTAAATATGTGCGTGTAATTTTTGACTGTAGCAGCATATGTTCACAGGACGTTGTGCTTGTTCTGAGGGACAGAAAAAAAAACGATTTCCGGGAGAAAAAACCCTCTACTTCTGTATGAGACGGGAAGTAGAGGGTAACCTAACTTAACTCACCTTTAATCGAGTTAAATGTTCCTCACGTCATGGACGGGAGTCGAACGTAGGTCTTTCCGACCAAACGGCCTTCATCTCTACCGACTAAGCTACGGAGGTTCTGTCTTACTCGATATGAACTTTTGAATTCTTCCCTCTCTGCCTCTATGATAAAACTGTTCAATAAGACATCACATTACTGTATAGAGCGCCATTCCTAAAAAAGAAATCTTGCCTATCAGCACCATCGATAACCCTGTACAGTTACCGTATCTATATAAAATATGATTAGATGTGGCCGTTGTCATTATTCCTCCGTACAGGACAACACCGCTTACACTTACAGTGTAGGCACTGGCGTCATGTGCGATTTGAATATGAAGCCCTTCGTCCAATTTCGAAAGGATAATATCACATATATCGTTCTCTTCGGATAGAACAACAGCTTGATTGAGAAGATAATTGTATCCGGTTTGTTAGGGCCATGTCATCATGGCACCAATTTCAAAGAGCTCTGTGTGGTTTATGGTTAATGGATTACAAACCCATTCTTCCTTCAGTAGAATCCACTTGATCCGACCTACTGAACACGGTTTAGTTGCAAATAGTCCCACATGTGTCCACAGCAACTTAAAGAGACAGATGGCATCAGAACGCCATATGATCAGTCTAGTTATTTTAGCCATATAGCTGTTTGTATGGTTGACGTATTCCTCAAGCGACCTTGAACATCTCTTCAAGAAACTGAAGCAGCATTAATAGTATGGAGGTGATACTTTGTGAGATCTTCCACTCATCCATCGACCGACTTATCAAGGAATCACATAAATGATGATCACTTGCCATCCTGAAGATAGTGCTGATGTGGATAACTCAATAAGCAAGCCTAAAAATGTGAAATAAGCGATAGTGTCACTTTTTTTCACAATTTTGTCTTCAACATTCGCCTTCGGAATCACTTCGGAGAATTGCTAAAATGAAATATTCACGAAGAACAATATATTATCTTAATTGTATGGAGCAGCATATTACATTGAAAGAATACAGATTCATATAATTTCTTCTAAACTTATCTCAAATATTTAATACCGAATTTCTTAAATATTGATAAAAATTTCATTTTTATATTGCTATATTTTTTTTTTACCATTTTGCATGAGTATATGACTTTGCCGCAAGAAGTCTTTGTACATAAAGTTGGTTTGCTCCTATCCCGAAAACGATCGACAGCGTATGGGAAATCATCATGGTCCAAAAGTTGTATCGAGCAGTCATATCAAAGTCTAATCTGCAAATGTACAAAGAAAATATGATGCGTTTTTAATGAATTATTTCATCTGGTTTTCAGATAGAAATACATATAGTTATCGGAAGCAAATACGTCTTATACCTCATCTTCAATTTGAGTGGAAGTTTTCCGCCTCAAATAATTTGAAGATTTACAGCGAGAGTACAACAAATAATACCGCTAACGCTTTTTCCTAAACCGTAACCATTATTATTATTATTATGATTATTAACTGAATGTTTTTTTTCATTTCATTTCATCATATTATTTAAAACATGCTAATTCTTGGAGTTTTTATTGATTACTTGATGACCGGTTTCTTATATTATTAATTATTTAGATTTTGATTTTTCTTCGTTTATTTCTAGATTTTTGTAATATGCTTTAATATTCTTAGATTTAATATTCTACTTATCCTAGCAGGTTTAGGAAAACCTTGCTTTAGTTATTATCATACATACGATTAACCATTCTTTATCCATACCGTACTCTTGAGTAAATGACACCATTGGTGATTATTCCGTTTCGCTAAAATGCTTGTACTGTGATAATTGACTCACGTATATTCAAACAGCACACTGTTTGAAATTCTTGGAAGTATCGTAAATTATATTTTATTTAATTAGTATCATTTACTGTAAATCACTACCAGATGGTGCGGACAACAACTGAAAGATACATGACCAAATGTAAAATTCTTTTTTAATTTTCAACTACGAAACCATTTCAATGAAATAAAGAACATGAAGAATTTGGGAATTGTAAGAAGCCCAAGTTGGACTTGTAATTGAATTTTTCGTGTTATTATTTCAAAAAAAATAATAAATTCCAATCTTAATTCAGATCACTTTGTAGATAAATAATCATGATAACTTTCCCTTTCAATAGACCAGTAATGTTGAAGGATAATTCGGGTAATACTTTTAGCGCTGAAGAATTTTGTAAAACCATCCATTCTACTTTTATAAATATGAAGTAAAGATAGAGAAAAATATCTGAACTATTATTATTTAATTAATGAAAAATGTAATTATTTATATGTGATTAATATACACAGTGTATATCCAAAGTCATGGATGTAAAATGTTAAAATGAAGTTAATGTGAATCAGCAAATATTAGTAAATGTTATTGTTTTAGTACATACTTCGAGAAAGTTAATCTCCCTCCTTTATATCCAGTATCGATTACTTGAGAAAAACCACCAACATTAACTGATCCTTGGCCTATCATCAGGAACACAGCGATGAACATCGAGGCAGCTTGATAGACATCAGCCCAAATCACAGCCTTCATCCCGCCCTGAAAGATACTTCGTTCATTTCTCTGACAATACTACAGAAGTATTATGTGATTAATCATTATGTATAAAATTATAAATTTTATTGTGTAATTTAAACAAAGGTTTAATTACTAAAACTAGATTCCGTGATAAAACAAGATAAAATCTGTGATTTATAATAATGCAAATCCATTTATCGTTATTCTGCACGATATAACTTCAACTAATATAAAATCAATTGAAATACTTTTATAGTGTTTAACAGTGTCTCTTTTATAGTGCCTGTATACCTTGATTGGATAAAACTGAGTATCGGGCGTTTATAAAATTCTTTGTAAAAGAAGGTTTAATGCCAAAAGAAATTCATTCGAAGTTCATTAAACTTTATGGGCCCACTTCACCTTCGTTTTCGACAATTAAGAAATGAACTGCCAAGTTTAAACGTGACTATACCAGAATTGAACATGATTCTCGTGAAGGATGTCCAAACTATGTAACAACACCAGAAATCTTTGATCAAGTGGTACTTGATGACAGGTGAGTCAAAGTGTGTGAAATTGCTGAGTGTACATGGATTTCAATAGAATATGTCGAATATATTTTGCATGAAGAATTGTAAATGAAAAACCTTTGCACAAGATGTGTGCCGTACTCGCACAAAACGCACTCCCATGACAATCTCTGATCAGTGGATGGAGCATTTTAAGAAGAATAAAACTGACTTATTACTATGGATGAGGCTTAGAGTCATCATTACACACCAGAATCTAAACAGCAATCAAAACAGTAGACAGAATCCGGTTGTTCATCGCCAAAGAAAACAAATTCGGTTCCATCAGCAGGAAAAGTCATGACATCGGTGTTTTGGAATGCAAAGTAATTTTGTTTATTAATTATCGTGAAAAGGGTAAAACAATAACTGGGGAATATTATTCCGATCGTTTAACACTAGGCGAAAAAATTCCCATTATTTTTCCATTGCCAAAATACCTGCTCACAAAGGTGTTTTGGCAATGGGAAAATAAAGGGATATCTGCACTATGAATTATTGGAACATCCACCCTATTCCTCAGATTTGGCTCCCTATGACTTCTGTCTCTTCCCAAAACTAAAAATCTTCTTTCGTTAATTAGCGTAGTTAACGCTAACTACGCTAACTTCTTTCGTAGTTAGAGTTTTTCTTCTAATAAAGAGGTGATTGCAGCTTTAGAGAGATATTTTGCATATCTTACTGACAACCACTACATTGACGGGATAATGGCGTTGGAGAATCTCTGGAATAAATGTATTTGTCTTAAGGGAGATTATGTTGAAAAATAAAAAAATTGAAATTATAAATTCTTGTTTTTTATTGTTAGGTCAAGAACATTTCAGAGTATCCATGTATGTGGGAAGTAGGTGCAGCACAATTTTTCATGGGTCGTTTTTGAATGTACACTGCTTGGAAAGAAGTCGTTGGGAAACCGAACCATCGGGAACAAACAGCAATAGCGCCTATCTTAATATGTAAGAACTCCTATTACTGAGATGATTGCAACATCCTACGGGACAGATTTTCCACAAGTGTAGTAAAGCGTTCAATTGGAATTTGCGACCATTCATCCTGTGGGTATGTGATCAGGTCTGGGTCTTACCTGGGGTGGACTTCCCTTAGGCGCACATGACGGTCCACTTACTGCAATAGACGTGCAATAGGATCGAGATCAGGGCGCTGTGAAAGTCAGTCAGTTGTGGTGAGGTTTATGTGACAGTGCATAATCTTGTTGAAAGTGACAGTCGTCAGTTTCGTTGAAACGGCACAACGTAGGAAGCATTGACCAGAATGTTCAGATTCCTCTCGGAATTCAATTTTCGTTTCACTACAAACAGAGGTCATAGGCCAAACCAGGATATACTGGACATACCCATGCAACTAGCGCATCAAATTTTCACGATTCACAATTCGCACTCTGGTAAGAGACATTCAACAGGAAGACCCTCACACTCGTCAATCTATTCGGTAGACGATATAGCGTGATTCAACGCTCCATAAAACAGCTTTCCAAATTTCCACGCCCACTGTAGATGCTCTTCGCAATACTAACGAAGACGCTGCATGTTCATGTGGAAAATATTGGGCTTGGGAATTGTACTCCTCTCACGGAACAGATGTGGTGAGGCTCGGTTCTGAAGGCTTTGAGAACATTCTTGTTCCAGACGATGACTGGAACTTTTCATTCAACGTGTCCATCAAAGCATGGCAGTATTTAAATATTGTACTTCGTAGTATCTCCAGGGTCACGTTCGGGGAATTTCATGGATGAACCACTGCGGGTAGTAGAACTTTCTTCCGCTTCCATCACCGAATTGGCATCACTGATTTTTGACGTATAATAGCCCATTTAATCAACAATTTGTAACAAAAAGGGCCTTTGACATCATATCCTGTTACAATGATTCTTTCAAACTCCCGTCAGTTCCCTTCTCGCAGTCACTTCACCCGGACACAGTTGAAATGAGAATATCACATTCCTCAGTTTTTATCGACTACAACTACATGTCTCGTCACATGGTACAACGCACTTTATTCATGGTTGTGTCTGTTGACGTCTTGCCAAACAATGTATCCATAAATTGCATATGAGCAGCAAAGGCGACAGGGATGTCGGAAGTGTATTTATTCTAAAATAAAATTTTATTATGATAAGCAAAGAGAATGGAACTTTTGCGTATTAGCATACGCAAAAGTTCCATTCTCTTTCCATTCATTGCAATTCTTGGTTGTTGTTTTTTCAATGACTTTTTGGAAGTTCCCGTTGTCTCATTCTAAAGAGCTCTGACACTTACTCAAAAAAAAACGGGTTAATTTCTTTAGCTGAAATTTCACAGATAAATTTCAGATATAGTCAATTTTCCAGGATGATCATTGCGGCTTGTATTTACTAATTTGAGAAATATTTGTTTATATATCTGCTATGAGAGGATTTATTTTGATAAGGCAATCAAATAAATATATTTCGGTTTAATATATTCTGATTAACGAGGGTCGCATTTTATCTATTTCTGCCACCATAAATAGGGATCTCAGAAAATCACCATTATCAGATTATTATTATTATTATTATTATTATTATTATTATTATTATTATTATTATTATTATTATTATTGAGAGGGCGCTGTGTAGGCATACGAACGGTCGCACGGTGATATCGCTGCTCCAGTTTTTTTATAGTTCTAAAGTGGTTCCAACTCCTGTTTTAAGTTGAAAGTGTTCCCAAGTAACCATACTTATCACGCCGAAGACAGTGATATAAAATTCAACGAGATCGGCTAAGAAGAAACCACATTTTGAAGTGTTGAAAAGGGAACAGAGAGGACCGTGGTCAACAACCAGTGAAGAACAAAGGACGTCGCCATTTTTATAATCACGCCTCACTGCCAAAGGGAAGAAAGGTGAGTCATGAAGTGTATCTAATGCCTGGAGGAGTTATTCCAACGGAAATATTATAACGTGTACGAAATGAAGTAGGATTCTACACTTAAAATGTGCCGGCTTTTCAGAAACAACCGGGCAACATAAATATGAACCCGATGTAACACATGAAGAATGGAAGTGTGTAATCTGCATGAGGAACAAAGAAACGCACGTAAGGCAGCCACCTACGATGCAGCGGATTATACCGGAGGCAAAATCAGATGAGGAACTGAACAGACAAAAAAACGCAAGTAAGTCCTATAATTTAAACTCTTTAAGGATACTAATAGAAAACGGTCTAGTGACTATAAAAGCCAGCTTAGTAGATCTTGTGCAAGAACTCTTTAAGAAACAGAACGAACAAATAACAAAAAAATCTAGCGAATATGAAGATTTGGTAAAACAATAATTGGGCAGCAGAAGTGTTGCAAACGGTAAAAGACATTAAAATGAGCATTAACGAACTAAACGACAGGCAACACAATTTGATGAAAGAGACATCGGAAGTCCGTCAAGAACTTCATTCTCTAAAAGTACAATACGAACGTTTAAATCAGCAACAGCATAAAAAAGGTCTTGTCATAAACGGTCTTCCTGAAACTGCACCTACAGAAAACCTCAGAGACGTAGTTTTAAAATTAGGCCATGTAATTGATATCCCCCTACAGCTTAACGACATTCAGACCGTAAATCGGATTCCTAGGAAGAGCAAAAACCAAGGCTTCCCACGACCTGCACCAGTCATAATTCGTCTTAAGAGCAAGTCCACAAGAGACAATCTCATAAAAGCCAGCAGGCAGAAAAAACAGTTGCCAAGGAATTGAACGCACAGCAAGACAATATACCAATCTTCCTATTCGAATATTTAACACCATTCAACCAGAATCTGTTGTACCAAACAAGAAAAGCAAAAATGGAAAAAAATTACCAATTGTTGGGGACCAGAGATGCCAAGATATTCATAAAGAAGTCACAAACTTCAAAGCTGATACAAATTAAAAGCACACAAGACATAGAAAGGGTGCCACTGTGAAGAAAAAAGCCTCTAAATAGTTCAAAAAGAAGCCCACAATAAAAAAAGAACGTGAACCATCAGGACAGATGCAATAACACAGGATATATCGGCAATTTCACTTTGATCCGACCTTTCAGATCATTCATTTGACCTCCCAAAGATCTGCCTACTTCCAACACAGCAACCAAATCAATAACAAATATATATATACATATAACCAGTATCACCCTCAGATAAGCTAATTACAAAGCTTTGAGGGTGCAGTTGAGTTACATCCCAGTAGTAGTATTTATCTAACATTATTCACTTAACATTCTGTAATGAATTCTAATAGTAAACAGAAAATGTGATAGTAATACTTCAGTTATATATTTAAGTTTAAAATTATATATTTAGTTTACAATTTAAATTTAAAAAAAATATCATTATGTAAACTGCAACATAAGTAATATTGTTTAACTTGTGAGTCATTAATCATAAACACGATTATTCTGATTATTATTAATGGTAATAATACACACTTGTGTCAATGAAAAATTCTGCAAAGGATAATGATATTAAGAGTAATTACAATTCTTACTGAACCATTTTGCAAGAAAAAGATGCATTGTTGCCTAAATATTAGTATATTCATGTATTTATTTGAGAGATAATAAACTATACAAAATTATTATTATTATTATTATTATTATTATTATTATTATTATTATTATTATTATTATTATTATTATTATTATTTCGTGCAACTCCAAGGAGTCGACAGACTCATCGAGGGAGGCCCTAACATCATGTGAAGAACAACTATTCCATATTCACACAGTATCTATCATACCTCGCCTTGAACTCATTCACAGTCATAACACCCACAACAGACTCTGGCAGCTTATTCCACTCATTTACCACTCTCCAAGTAAAAAGTATTTTTCAGTAACCAAGTGATTTGATGAGCTGATTTAGTCACTTTTGCAATGTGCCCCCCCTCCTAAACTGCAACTCCCTATTCAGCAACACTCCCAATTCCCTGACCTCATCAATCTCCTGGAGTACGGTTCCACCAAAGTGATATACTGCTGCTAATCTTTTCACTCCAAAATGCATATCCTTGCACTTTGCCACATTAAATTGACATCTGTTTTCCCTAGTCCACTCTTCCAAGCAATCCAAATCATCCTGCAAAATTTTGACATCCTCTGCACTCACATCATCAGCAAACAAGAGAACACTTCCTCTCAGATCTTTTCCTATATCGTTAATGAACAAATTGAAAAGTAGTGGTCCAAGAACAGAACCCTGCGGCACACCACTAATCGTAAGCCGTCTTTTGGACTCCACTCCTGAATAAACCACTCTCTGGTATCTCTCTATCAGCCACCCTCCTATCCATCTCACCAATCCTATATCCATTTCCATCTGCTCCAGTTTACTGAATAGAGTTCCATGTGGTATTCTCTCAAAGGCCTTGGCAAAGTCCAGTAGAATCAATGTAAACCCATTACCCTTATCGAGTTCAGCTGTCACTGTGTTATACAACGTGAGCAAGTTACTGAGGCATGATCTACCCTTCACAAAATCATGTTTCCCTTCCATATAGTATCCCATTATCATGTATCCAATCCTGTATTCTTCTCTTGACTAGTTTCTCCAAGACCTTGGCAACAATTCCTGATATGCTAATCGGTCGGTCATTTACAACAGTAGTCTTCGAACCTCCTTTATGAAGTGGACCTGTTTTCCCCTCTTTCCACTCCCTCGGAACTAACCCAGACCCGAGACTCAGATTAAACAAAATGGTCAAGGGTACTGGCAATTCTTTAGCCGCTTCACAATCGACACGATCTGGTATACCATCCTATCGCACAGATGTATTGATATTGAGGTTTTGCAATAGACTACTCACCTCCACCTCATTCACCGCAATTGCCGTATAATCTATTGGTTCATTCATTTATGCAGTGTCACCATCTGGATGATATACTTTTTCAAAGTGCTCGCTCAGAAATTCAACTATATTAACTGATTCGGTTACCTCACTACTATCGGCATTCTTTAAAATCATTCTGCCATAACCATTTTTTCTTTTACTTGCAAGAAATCGAAAAAACTGTTTCGAATTCTTTAGCCTGCATGGCCAATGTCCTTTTGTAATCATTTTTTGCGTTTCTTATCACACTCGTTACCCTTCTGGCCTGGACCTTATACTGTTGATGTGCCTGAAGGTTACCTTTCTGCTTAAATTCCCTTCATAGTTGTTTCTTTTTTTGCAGCTCAAGCTTAATGGTGTTATTCATCCATTTAACTCCTATTTGATTTATTATTCGGACTCTGGGTATACAGTCAGCCATTGCTTCATGCAAACAATTTTTACCTCCTCCCATGCACGGTCAACTTCTTTCCCTTGCAGTTGTACATGCCATGGCACTGCACCAATCAATCTCCTAAACTTGTCATACTTACCAGCCCGAGAAGTCCACATGTACCCTGTCTTATTTGTAAATTCCCCACCTTTAGCCACCTCCCAACTCAAGATCCCATGATCACTCTCACCAATTGGTGGCAACGTGGTCATATTCGTTACAGCCAAATTCTCAGATGCAATTACCAGGTCAAGCACTCTCTGACCCCTAGTATTTTCTTTACATGGTGTCGCAGATAGTTATCCTTTAATAACCGCATAAAATCTAATTCCTTCCTCCCATGTGACCTCTCCTCCTTCCAATCAATGTTATCATAGTTGAAATATCCCATAATAATTACCCTCCTTCCACTCATTTCTTCTATTTGCTTATATATACTATCTCCACCATCTACTTCATCACCTGGTCTATAGCAGCACCCAAATATATATTTTGTTCTGCTAGTTTCAATCTCACACCAAATAGCCTCAAATGTGCGTGCTCTTTTCTCTGTCCTGCACAGTTCCATTTCTATTCTCCTTGGCTGTAGCTCATCGGCTATCATCAATAACATTCCTCCCCCATTTTATTCTCCCTATCACTCCTGAACACACCATAACCCTCACATTCAATCCCACTAGTTGTGTCATCTTCTGTGAGCCATGTTTCACTAATGCCAATAACCTGTGGTCTGGAAGTGCCAACCAAGGCCAAAAATTCTTCCCTCTTGTTCCTAATACTTCTGGTATTTGTATACTAATTTATACTAACTATCCCGTTCTCATTCTAATTCGTGGTCTTTCCTACTCGCTCGGGCATATTACACACATTCACCCAACTATCTACTTAAAATCTGCATATCTACTCCCCCCCACTTAACATCTAGTTTCCCTGGTTCTGAACATTTATTTCCACTACATTCGACAATACCTTTTCAAGTCTACGTACACCAAATCCATTCAAATGTTAAACCATCCATATTATATAAATCCTTTCGCCTATCGAACTGATCCACACATCCACAAATTCCACCCCACTCATCAAACATGATTCACGCATAAAGTTGATAATTATGGACCTCCTTCTATTCTCCTCACTCATACCGCGAAAACAGACTCAGCATCCTAATTCTCTCACTCTTTTCTTTTGCTACCTCAAGCAATTCTTTCAATACCTCATTCATATTGCCTTTTTGTTTCTTTTCAAATCATTTGTACCTCCTACCACTATTAATTCCTTCACCCGCTCTTTTTGCATTCTAATTGACTGGCTTACATTCTTTACATTCGCACTGGGTTGGTACGATTTTGTTACACTCTCAACTAGCACACCTCTTACTAAGGAATCCCCATACAACACACGCTCTTTCATTTTGTTTACACTCATTTTCATACCCTTATTTCAAAAGTATTATCATACTTTTGTCAATTACTAGTCGGTACGCTTGTTAAAAATTCTTGTCAGTGCTCCAGCTACTGATTTACTCTATCTATCGCTCCGCGTAATAGTGCTATTTCACTCATTGCGTCAGTGTCATCATTTTTGTTCTCCGATGATTCTCTCTTTCAACGTCACTCTCACAGCTTTCAGGTACTACCTCGCAAATATCATCATTCATACCTCGAATATCGCTGTTATCTAGTTCCTCACTTTCGACAACGATATTATTAATCACACGACCTGAAACACTCTTTAAAATCCTCACATGCTTTATACTTTTTGCACACATTCACTCCACATTTATACATTTAGTTGTTTCATATTTATTGCTTTCGTGCAGTGTGTGTGTGTGTGTGTGTGTGTGTGTGTGTGTGTGTGTGTGTGGAAGGGGAATGAGTAGTTGAATTTTTGCGTTAAAGTGAATATATATCGAAGGAATTTCTGATTTTTTTTTTGAAAGATAAATATTCCTCACTCTATGGGATACTAGTGCCGTATACCGTAACCCGCTAAGATCACAAGTGTTGCCCTGTATTTTGATCCAGCTAGTGGACAGAATAACTTACGGAAGGTTAGCGGCATACTGCTATAAGCATGGGGATGCTGCGTGGTACATGATTACAGAAATATCTGATAACACATTTCAGGTGAATAAGATGACGAATGACAAAAAGAGGGAATGATTGGATATGTGCATTGAGCAACTCAATACATGTCTAATGCGAGTCTTTTGACCACACAGGCATTGTCTTGATAGTAGAGTACAAAGGCATTTGGGCGACTATGGCGAAATGTCTGTTCCGAAACAATCTCCTATATGTCGTAGCCGTCAAGGTGTGTTTGGTGGAAAAGAAAAGTTCATGTCATGTACAGGACCAGCTGGATAAATGTATTGTTTTATCTTGTGTGTGTGTGTGTGTAGAGGGGAGTTTGTTTATTTTTTTGATTAAGGCAATTTAAGTGTAACTTATTTCAATCATTTTTAATATGGCACAGTCTTAAGATCATTGTATAAAGAATAAAAATACTTGCTATAGAAGAATAGAAAGTGCAGGTAATCCCAATTATCAACACCAACACCCAGTTTGGTATTCCAGTAACGCAGTTCAAACTCACTGATGCTGCATACAAAATTATACCTGAATACAGAATCTGCAAAGAGAGAAATTATTTGCAGTGAAATTCACCGAATGTTCAGTTACTTACTGGAAAATCTAAAATTTCACAAAATAAATAATTTTGCACTCCCTTTTATTTTCATTCCATAAGTTCGCTTATTAAGAAATATACTTACCATTTTCATCAGAAAAAGAAGCGAGCATAATATCCTGATCCAGTTACCAAACCGTTTCTGAAAATACTGAATAAAGATAATCTCTGAACACAGTTTCAAAATTCAAACTCAAGTTTTCTAATATTTACGAAGCATAACCTTTTCATTATATTTGAATAAATGTGGTAATTATTACCATAATTTTACATTGTATTGGTTGAAAATATCGATAAATGAGATTCATTCAATCCTTGAAGTGCTGAAAAATGAATTTATCTAAAATGAGAGTAGGTAAATATCATTTAGCCAAATATAACGATTTGCAGAATCAGAGCAGGTTTTCGCCATTCGATCCTGTTTATTTTCAACAACATCTCTTATCATTTAACATATTTAAAAATATCAGAAATCGTGTTAGCAAATACTTCCAAACATTGGCTAGAAAAAGTATCCGATTTCCTTTTCATGGTGGCCCCATTCTAGCTATAAATGCTATTGAGATAATGTATGATCAAAATATTATTTCGCTTGCAGATATATCATTACAGTTTGGATTTCTTGCATATTTCTCTAATATGAGTTGTTTTCTTTTCCCATTATTGTTAAAATTGAAACAAAAAATAAACACCGTATATCACTCCATTGCTGATATACAATATTCCCCACTGTAAATAGCTGAATTTTCGATATTATTAAAAAATAAAATAAAACAGAAAATCTATAATAAAATATGCATATAATATAACCTAATATCAATTTCGTGTATTTAATTCTTATTAAAAAAACTGAGAAATATAACAAACATCTTATAATTATATCAGACATTTCAGAAGGGCAGCACAGTTCTTTTCGTTTTTAGTAATACGAGTACGTTATGCTAAGCTCTGCTTTTTGTGGTTTGAAAGTAAGTCGTGCCTCCGAACAGCAGTTGCTACTAAGTAACACAAGAAAAAAACAGAAAAGAAAATATGCTGGATCCATAATAAACATCGAATTTTAAGATCTTATTATGCGAAATAAATCAGTTTAAAGAACTGATAGATTAAAAGGTAACCACAGTAACCAAGTTATCTTTATATTCTGTTTCTGTAAAAGACGTTTGTAATTTTTAAGGAAACAATTTAACTTCACATTGTTAAGATTCTGACTTAATGTTTGGTATAGGTCATAAGTGATGAGCTGCATGACCGAATAGATGTCTTGGATTGCCTTATTGGATGACTGAAGTAGCTTAAAAAGGTCCATGTGTGTTCTATAGAGTAGGACTTTGAGCTATATTGATATATATTTATTTATTTAAAAATCATCTAAATCCTTTTATTCCACTACAGGAAGAACCCGAAGACATTTTATCCTTGTAGAAGTTTTGCAGAATGACTTGTCATTTCAGTCTCCACAGGTAGCGTGGATGAATCATTGTAGGTTCACAGAAAGTTTTAATTTTCTGCGAATTCATAGATTCGCTCTGTCCCTTCGAGCTTCACCATCGGTGATGGAGTGCCTCGAGGCTCTCTCCTGTCATGTACTCTCTTGCTTCCGTACATGAATAACCTATTCAAAAACGAGTAATGCTATCCCGAACTTTAGAGACGATAGAACTCCCGACGTATTCTGCTCATTTGACAAACCATGCAGTAATCTCACTATCAGGCTATAATAGCGTCTACAACTACCAATTTTACGAGGTCAACCTCGTAACTACTAATGCCAACCAAAACACAGTTTCGCATTTTCATATAAAATCCTTGATGCTCTCCAGAAGCTATCAATTAGGCATATTGATTATCTCTCCCTCACAGATTCACTTCCACCGTTATGTCACAGGAGCAGTGTTTTAGCACCGTCTGTTCAATGAATACTATCATCAGTGATCCAATGAATTACCACCCGTCCTTCCTTCACTTCCTATTGCATCCGATAATTTAAGAGCAGATGCCAAGCATCCGTTTACTGCAACCACAAACACACCTGCTTCTCCTCTTCCTCTTTTATTCCATCTCTCTGTTTGCTGTGAATCATTTTTCCTGATAAAATATTTCCAGAAAACCGCAAATCTCAGCTTTTTAAATATAAACTTCAATATATTTCTATAAACTTCAATATATTTCTATCTAAGTCGTCAACTTCACCTCACGTACAATAATATGCTTACAGGACTCTAGACTTGTCAGGTATGGGATCAATAACAAAAAACACACGCAAAACACACATCGTGTTTGCGCACGCACGCACACACACACACACACACACACACACACACACACACGCGTGCGCGCACCCTTGTGTAAGCGTCAAAATAAGAATGCATTTTATTTAGCATAATCCACTTTATAACGATGTGCAAAACGTCCTCTGAGATGTAAGACTCCTGCATTTGTCTAACTGATGTGTCTAGAGTTTTTTTCTAAAATTCGACTATCAGATGTTAATCCTGACTTAGAATATTTGCCATTTGTCTTCTGCCGCAATTTATATTATGCTTGCTGCTAACTTGTCTTCGTATCCGTAATGCAAAACGCACTTCCTTTCGGACATGTATATTTCTATGTACTATGGACAGGATCAATACCAAGGACAGTTTCGACCAGTATTGAGGTCTCATCAGTGGGAACTAGACCCAGGTAGACACTTCGGTTAAATCAATGCAATTGATGAGAAGTAACCAGTCTCTATATACAAGTAAGGTAGCCGAAAATTATTTCATGTGAAAATTTCATTTGCTTTCACTTGGAAAAGATTTAAAAATACAACATATTTTCTTGTATATTATATTTAAAAATATAATATTTTCTTATATTTGTTAATTTACTCAAAATATTGAAGAAAAATTGGAGAACTGAAATTGGAACTCACACTCATATTCTGCACTTCTCACTGAATCCATTAATAAAATTAACTCTACAGGAAGAGCTGCAATTACGACAAACTGAGTTGGTTGTTTACTTCAACACGCACGGAAAAATAAAAAGAATTTCTTTCCTACTTTGATTGTGATGTGCATCGTAACGCTAATTTTAAGTGAACAACACATGTAACACGAATAGCAAATGCTTGTGTTTCTCAGGGTGGGTTTGTCTGTGATTATTATACATATAAGATAGAATAGACTTCATTACACTAGCTACCTGGAGTCATTGCAAAACTCAATTTAAGAGATGGCTTTTTAATTATTAAGTTATTACCGACAAACCGAGATATAATGTCAAGGAATTCTTATGGAAATTATTGTACTCAAGAATTTTCTGAATTAGCGCATAATTTTTATGACACAATTACAGTCTATTTTAATCATTTAATATGCTGTTACTATATATATTAGTATATAGTAATTAAACTGAAATGCTAATCAATCATTCTTCCCATGACATTTGAAATGATAGGTATGCTAACATATAGTTAAAGTAAGTATGAAATTTTCAAAGATTAGATACCTCATTAATTGTAAATTTTGTGATCCGAAAGTAGATTGGTAACATAAAAATTCCGACTATAGCTACCCCAGCACACAGAGAAACAGTAAAATAGATTATGTCAATACCAAATCTGTAAAGCTCTGAAGTAAATCCCACAATGCCTATGCTTGATACAGAAGTAGCCATGAAAGAAACTGCAATGGGAAGAATTCCCGTTTTTCTATCTCCCAATAAGTACTCTTCCGTTGTGTTCAATCTTCCTTTTGCGAATCTAATACCAAATCCGATAGCAGCAGATATAAACAAGGTAATGACAATTATTATATAATCAGCAATTCCCAGTTGATAATTCGAAGACATCTCTTCTGATGTTTGCATGAGATTTCTCCAGTTCAATGACCTGTACGAAAATAATCATATATATATATATATATATATATTTTTTTTTTTGGTAAAAATGAAGTAAAACTTCGAAATTTCTAATCACAAACATTTGTCACCAAGTATTCTTGGTGGCAAATGTTTATAAATAAAAATTATTTTCAATAAATATATAGAACATTCTCATTGTATTCAAGAAACATAAAACTTAATAAAATAGTGCTTAAAGTCATAATCATAAATGTCCATTATAAGCAGTGGATATTGTGCACCCATTACAATATATATACCTGGATAGTAAATGAAGGATGATGGCCTAGCAACTAGACAAACGTTCATTCTTTGTTTGCTTAAATTTAAAGAGGATGATGGTACAACAAGATGAAAAGTCAGGCTGGCTGAGACGTCTCCTTGTTAAACAAGGGCTGTTCTACTTGATATCGTGGAGGATTCAGGACGATTACTTAATTTGCAAAATATATTGATTCCTTTTTAAATTTCCCCTGCTATGCTGGAATGGATATTCAAGATTAAAGCGAAGATATGTCATCTTTGATGCTTTGAAGTTGACAATCGTATTAGGCACAGATTTTCAAGATTCGAAATACACCATAAACATAAATGTTATCATCGAAAAAGTGGGGATCTGGCAGAAGAATTAGAGAAGGCTCTAATGGACATAATTGTGTTACTGAAGGAAACAAGGCGAATGTTGTCTTCTAAATATCCTCTACAAGATGTTTTGATCAATCATTGATATGCCTTCTTCAGACAATTACGATACGTAATAACAGTAAGTACACGGTGGATTTCACTTCAGGACATGCACTCATAATCACTAACGTTATGTCAATATATAGATGTATACAACATTACATGAAGAGAAATAAAAAGGAAAGGTATCATTTCATTGACCACGTTATTGAGGATATCTTCGGGATATAGGATAAAGGAGTATATAATATTTCATATACGAAATTATCCACGTTTAGTTTAGAGCAGAATCCTGATGGAACCAACTTTGTCTCTTTGGCGTTGTCCAATGTCTGGTGAGAAAGGGTGAATCGAAGTCTCATCCATAGTAATAAATCGACGCACAAAATCAGTTTCATTCTTGTTAAAACCCTTCAAGCACTGTTCAGATGTATATTGAATACCATATTAAAAATAACAACCATAACAGAGATGAAATGCAGATTTAAATATATAAATATTATTGGTGGAAAAAAATGAAGTTAAAACAAAATCAAATTTTTGAGAATTATTGGCAGAAATCCATAGAAAAAAGTGATAATCAGGAAGAGACGAATTTGGTGAGATTGAATACAATGATAGAAAAATTGAAATTCCCTGGTGGATCAAACATTACAGACTATTCATGGAAAGGAAGAAATCATTTTGTGAGTTCCTAGCACCTAAGACGGAATGTTAATTGAGAAAATGCATAGAAAAAGAAAGAAAGCCTATCAATATTTAAACATAAAAAACATATCCCGGTAAAACTTTCGTAAGAATATAAATGATACATTTAAGGATAAAATGTTCTGGACTCTGTTGAAAAATTGCTTCACGTTATGATGAAAGTTTTAAACCTCATATCACGATTGGCAATGTTAATCTCAGAGTGTGTGTAATATCATCTTTGTGCAGATGATATTACACACTTAAAATGTAGTTAGCAGGATTCCTTTAGTAAATTAAACAAATATTGTAATAAATATGGTTTGAAATGGAAAAGAAAAAAAATCTAAACTATGAGGATAGGAAGGAAAATAGAAAGCCTCCGGTATATTTTGAACCTGTAGGCAAATTACAAGAAAAATTTACACATCTTAGTTATTTATGCATAATTGTAGAAAAGGTATTGTTAAAATAGATAAGAAAATAAACGTATCGTGAGAAGCCAACAGAATTCATTTATAGAGAAAAAGAGAGAAATTGGTCAATCGACTAAAATTAGCAATATAAGACGATATCTTAAGTTATGGATGCGAAAGGTGTGATGACGTATAGGAGGAATGAATCACATTAAAAATAAAGATACTAGAAATTAGATTATAATATGATTTCAATGAAGTCGCCAGATAATTGCTAGAAATCACACCTGAAGAACTCTTTCGAAGACGTATATTAGGTTACGCTGCCTAATGTCACTTCGCTCAGCTGGAAATCTAATACTAGAAGAATGTGAAGAGAAAAATGATTCTCCTTAAAATAATATGCTGGTCAGAACTTTTACGTGCACGTTTTATTGTATTTTAGGATGAAATATGTTGACAAATTGCTATGACGCAAGACGCATAATTACTATTTTATCGTCAATTACGTATATACTTTTCATCCATGAATGTGCAGATTTCCGATTTTATTTTAGTTCCGTAAACGTCAGAATATTCGAGATGGCGGTTCTATTTAATGAGATTGACTAGTAAAAATACGAAATCATTTTGTTTATAAGGAGGCAAAGTAGAAAGATGAAAGAAAGAATAAAGTACTGTTACAAATAAAAAATATTCAGCCTTCAGAAACAGTTAAAAAAGTTGCACATTGTAGTCACTGTTAGCATTCGCTTACCAACTTAATAATTCTAATACGGATCTACCAAGGTTACTACCATTACTTCAGTTTACTTCTAATATACAAGCGTCAGGTAATACTGGAACCAGCTAATAAGAACTATGATATTGTATAGATGAAAAGAAGTAAACTGTACAAGAATCCTGAAGTAAGCGAATTATGAAAAGCGGATGTTGCGTTGTATTTAAATTCTGAAATTATTTCACTAATACACAACACATTAAAACATTAACCATAGTGAAATAAGTACTGGGATGGTACTATATAGCAAGTGAAGTATTTACTCATGATCACATTTTGTATAATTTGTTTTAGAAGTGGAGGGTTTGGTCCATTCTTGCTGTCTCACATCACCAATCCATGAAGCAACATTGAGCACCCTGGTATGCAAGGGAGCCGAGGTACAAGTTAGTTTCTAAATTATTTTATTTGACTGAGATCTGAAGCCAATGGGGTAAGTCCAGATATTTTTTTTCACTCCATACCACACTAGCACTTACATTATATAATATGTAATATAGAATATGAGAAAAAGGCATCTCTTCCGTAATAGCTTCAATACATTGCGTTATCGAAAATGATATACACGTGGAATGCCAAATTACATTTCGTCTGTCCAGGATTACATTCAAAAGTTAGAGTTAATAAAATATCAGAAAAAAATTAACTCCTGGGCATTATAACTCAGGCAAACTTTACCGTTTGGAAGACTTATTAGGACTTAATGCATTCCTAATACATCTGTAACATTTATATTTTCATATATGCGATATAAATGTTCGAATCAAGATCACTAGCTTCATCTCACCTACGGCTCACAATATATCGGCTGATTAAAGGCCAAGAAGGCCAATGATTGAGTACAAAAGTCCAGCTATTCTGTTGGTTGGAGGTAAACGTAGAAAATGTCATCCGTTTTACTTATATTGGCAGGATATATTTAGGCTGATGAGGAATAGTGATATTTGAAATTCCCAAGTGCAGCTTTTGGATGACAGAAAGAATGAAATGGAACCCCCCAAGCTCCACCAAACTCTTGGCGTACAGCGAGGAGATCTCTGAAATTCACTGTTCCAACAGTAAAGCGCAAGGACTGTTCTGTGATAGTCTGGGAAGGAATATCTTGAAATGCTGAAATCTTGAAAAGTTCCGTCTGGATAAGCCGACTAAATTTCGTGATTCACATAACCTGTCTTGAAACAAACAGAAAATCAGTGTTTATTGAAGCAAATTATTGGAGCGGCGTCAAGATAAATTACGTGTATTCTTTATGATTCACGGTTTCATTTCGACCAATTATATTTAAGGACCGCATGCCATTGTGCTCTGTATAATCCTCATTGATGTAGGTTTAAAACGCGTAGGGGAAAAGTATGTGTCTGTGAAATATGACTTCTTTTCTTATTCTCCTCTTGGTTTCTTACTGTGGTTGTCGTTTACTGTGGATTCAACATAATTGGATTATTGTAAATAACACCCTTTCATTCATATAAAGTGATAAACAACTCTCAAATAATTGTACTGCTTACTGAAGTCTATAGATCGGTTAATAACTGATAAGTTTAATAATAGCAGACAAAGCCTAGTCAATCTGTTCATTTTTCATTTCGTGTTCTTTGGCAAAAAGAAGATCAAGTTGAATATCTTCCTTGTCTATGATCTTCAGCTCATTGACATAGAGAGAAACTAGCTTATTGGTGACATGGTGAGAAGCAGGTAGATCAGTGGTATGCATTTAAATGCCCAAGTTCCAACAAATCGTTTTTCACCGCTGAATGGGAGTCCTATTAAATGCCGATATTCATTCTTAAAGATGCAATGCACGGTGTTTCCATATAGCTCATCACATACAGGATTAGCTGAATAGATCCTCAGAGGGTGATTCATCCGCCAGAAACTCTTTGTTTCCTTAGTCCTCTATACTGGCACCTGAGTCATGCTCAAAAAGCGAGCCCGATTGTAATTAAAATCTTATATATTTAGCGTCCAGCTCTCGGCACCGCTTAATGAGGATTTCAAAAGATATGTTTTGGGAGTGATGGAAGATACCTGAGCTTCATTTATAGCAATACTCACGGAGCATTGATTGCTTAACGTTAATCTCGTGAGGGCAGAGAGCATGTTCAAAGTTGTTCTGTAGCTATGTTCCACAATTCTTCCACGCATGGATTCTGTCAAACGTTTTCACATCTGATGAGCGATTTTGTCTTTCAAATCTACGGGTGAAGAACTTTTCCCCGAAGAACACCACAATTTTGAAGCAATCCCAAAGCAAATAGTCACAGGATTAGTGTCTGGAGAAAGAGGGTGGCCATTTCGTAGAAAATGAACCTAATTAGTGAGTCCTATCTGGGAGAGTTCGGCATCTTGCATCAACTCTGCTGTTTTCAGCTATCCTCTTTTCTGCAGTTGCCGGATGACAAAACCACACAGTATGAAGCGATAACGCTCAGCGTTAATCAGAATGTCAAAAGTCGTGGTTGATTGATTTCTTCCAAAAAAACACGTCCCATTACTTTTTTACAAACGTGTAAATAAGCTTCACCATCTCATAGGATGTCTAAAGGCCAATTATCGTCTACGTGCATTTAATTCAGAAATGTGAACCCAGTCGTTTCTCATACACTGGTAACCAACTCCTGGCGGTGGCTGGGTTTATACCGGTAGCATCTCAACGAAACATGGGTCCATATTTTGTGTATGGCAATTCATGCTATAGTATATACACTACATTAAGCCACAGCATTTATCATTCGACTGCTGAACAAATGAAGTTGGAATATCTTCTCTTTTGGGGAATTTCAGATTTATTCCATCTTTCTGTTGTAGTTTCCAAACAGCCTGGCTTTTCAAATCAATGATCCGTGAGTCGGACTGAATTCACTGTGATTGGACGTTTTCATAAAGTCTTTAGTCCTCTGTATTCGCGAAGTGCAGCCGCATTATTTTCGCGATTGGACGTTCAAGCAAATTGTGACGCATCGCGCAAGTCAATTGACGGGACAGTGGATTTCTTTTTCTCTTTCAGGCGCCACATGTCCCCTAAGGGTCATTTTTGAACTTACTATTTATTGTCACATCATTTCCCTATGATCTTGCTTGTTCCCACCAAGTCTGAAGATATTTCGTCTACTAGTTCGCTCTCTGTGTCTCTGTATCTAAAACGTCTTGCACATTCTTGCCAAATAACAAACCTCGCGACCTTGATGGTCTCACGTCAGAGTTTTTCCAAGTCTTCTGGAATCAACTCGGACCACTTCTCCTTAAAACACTGCAAGAAGCCTACTTCAATGGGCTCCTATAATCCGTCAGAACCTCAGTAGCACGAGTGATACCAAAGGAAGGAGACCACACGGATATACGAAACTGGCGTCCAATCTCCCTAATTAATACAGATTGCAAAATCATTTCCAAAGTTATATCAAACCGAACGAAACCAACACTGCCTGAAGTTATTGGCCAATATCAAACATACCCTGTCCCAGGAAGATCAATACATGATAACCTCCATTTAATAAGAGATCTCAGTTGGACCATATGGCATTCAGGAGTGCCCATAAACGTTTATTAATTTCGAATTATTAAATTTTGGCGTTAAATCTTCTTTAACAAAGAAATTTATGACCGCACTCTATTTTATCCATTTCAAGGGATGCAGACGACAATTTTGCTTCAGACAGCTATATAAAACAAACAACTTGATGGGATGACTTGCAATTTCATATGGATGCTTACGACAGATGTACCAACTTAGGGGAAAAGAAAAACTTGACGATAGTTTTGCAATCTATGGTCGAGGCCAAGAATGCTTCAGACCACCCTCGTATATCATAAAAGAAAATATTTAAATATTAATAAAGAGCCAATAGGCTTCCTTTCGGCGATATAAACATTATTTAAATTAAGGGGGATATTAAATCCCACATTTTATAAAACCGTACAAGAAACTCATAGATTGGAATCAGAGAGTTTTATGCCGAATATAGTATAATAAATTATAAAAGTATCGGCGACTACTAGCGTGAGCTAATGCAAGTAGTCCAAGTACGTAGTACAAACTTGGGCAATTCGCAGCAAAGGTGGTAAAGATCAGATCGCTATTCTTGGTATTTTTCATAATGTAAAACACATTTCCTAGAAAATGTATGCTGTTATTACATTATGGTAAGAGGTCACTACCCAGACCGGTTTCAGCCTTTATTAAGGCTTCATCAGTGAGTAGCTAGACCAAATTATAACCGCAGTGAGTAGATAGACTAAATTTGGTCTAGCTACTCACTGATAAAGCCTCAATAATGGCTGAAACTGGTCTGGGTAGTGACTGGGTAGATTCAACTTACAATCAAACTTTCATAAACAATATGTCGTTCAGCCTTTTTTCTTTCAATGCAAGAGGATGTGCCTCTGCTTTACGCAGTTGAATAGTCCTTGATGACCAGGTACAGAAATACCATATAGAAATAATTCTTCTTCGAGAAACCAATAACAATCCCTCATCCAATTTATCTAGAAAATGGGCAGAGTGGCCTAATTACCTACATCACTCTACAACACCATGGAGCAGGGGCTAGCTTAGGTGTGCATCATCAATTCCCCCCCTACAAACTGAAAGTGATTGCAGATATACCAGGATTCGCCATGCATGCACATATTACAGCACCCAATCATATGACCCTGCATGTGTTCAATATCTACATACCACAGCAGGATGTTCTGGCATCATAAATCTTGGACATCGTTCAAAACTATCTTTCTAGTATTGACCAAGAACATATCATAATACTTGGAGACTTTAATTGCACTCTTGACCAAGAAAACGACAGACTTCAATGTGCTGAACATTGTAGCCAATTAATAAACAAACTTCAAACACTGGTAAACGAGAATGAACTCATTGACGTCTTTTGGCATCAACATCCAGATAAGAAGTCCTACACGTGGAGGTCAACAATCACAGCAACTAATAGGCCACTCTACCAAGCACGACTGGGCAGATAATACATTTCCAAACTCATTGTTCTCTCTAGTTAGAAACATCTCACGTATTCCTTCCTACATTTCAGATCATTGCTTCATCAAGTTGCAACTTTAATTATCTTTGGAAGTATCTAAATCAGGAAGTCGCTATTGGATCTTCAACAATACCTTCCTGAAAGATCGAGATTACATAACAAACATTCAGTCGTTAATAACTAAACTCACTCACTTGAAAGGGAATACAGAACCAAAACATGGTGGCCCCACTTAAAATCACGAATAAAATCCTTTATGCAGATCTACAGTCACCAGAAAAATCAACAGAGGAACACAAGAATCCGACAACTTGAAGAACAGCTCAAGTATCTCCCAGAAGAAAGCGAGCGATGAATATCATTTAGTCTTCCAAGCCATTCAAACACACTTAAAATTATCTGCAAAATGTGCCCTAATTATATCGCGTAATACATAAATAAATCTTCCAGATACCGCCCCGCAAATATTTTGTCTCTTTAAAAAAAAATACTGACTCGAATATTGTCGCATCTAATGTGGAGCAAAACTGTTCGTAATGGATTAAGAATAACGAAAACGTAATCATCTAACACTATATAGTATTCTCTACATTTATACACCTATAAAGTGATGAACAGTATATTATTTTTCATATAAATTAGTACATCATATGACAATAAGTTTATAACAATGAAATATAAAATGCACTAACCGAAATAGTTATCAAAAGTAATTTCCCCCCTCATTGATATGTAAATTACGTTTCTAGCAATTCGCTGAAGAATAGCGAGAATAAACAATTTCTAATGTGTTGTTCATGTTTTTTCTTTGGAAATGATACCTGCACATGTCCGTCGAAGTGAAAGGGGTGTTTTGCTCTGAAGGAAGTTCGTTCGTATTCTAAATACTAATTAAGTTTGAAGATAAAATAATTCTTCCCCAAAAGGCATGTTGCTCAGAACCATTAGATACAACGTTTTATTTTTTTTAAGAATGTTACTTCATTTCGTTACATAAATAAGTTTTATATGCTAATATTAAACTCTAAATACAAAAATTCATGTCATGTTAATGTACACGTTATATCAATCGACTCGAACTGAAAATCGAAGGAGGGAGCAGAAAGAAAACGATACGGGAAAAGTAATAAACAATGTTTTGTTATATCAAAGTGCTTACTCATTACTAAAATTAACTGAAACAAAATGTTTTAGTTTACAAATAAAAATATTCAGACATTAACACAATTAAAAAGTAATATATAAAAATTAATATATCTCAACGACCTATGTCATTGTAGTCAATTCATAGTTACTTCGCTGAAAGCGATGTTAAATATATAACATCTCCTTTGGAGAGTTGTTAAGTAAATAATTTCGTTAACTTTACAAAAATAACAACCAATTCTTTAAAAAATGCGACATGTATTAGATTTAACAAAATCAACTGAAGGAATAATTATATAATTCGATTAATGAAACAAGAACTGCTCACCTGTTCGTTTCCGATGATGTATTCTTGGAAGGTTCTCACATCTTTTAAATGTTTCGTGGCCAGAAATATAAACTTGTTTAATGACGTTGAAATACTGTACATGATGACTAATCAGAAATCATATCTGTGTCTTGAGGTTTTCGGAACAACTCAGTTGCACATACGTATTGCCTATAAAGAGGATTTATTAAAAGACAGATTTTTATGAAGTCATTGCTTTTAATCTTTACAGTGGTATTTATCAAGAAGAACAGGTTAGACGTTATGATGTTTGGCTCTATTAGTATTCAAAACGTTGATTCTACAATGATTCATCCTCGGATTGACAAATTATGAGTAATTCTATTCATTAATCAAAATTTACTTTCGTATAGAACGGATGCTAGATCTCATACATCTATTTATACAGTGAATGAAAGACGAAAAAATATTATGTATAACGCAAGGTAAGTCGGAGATTCTCCTCCAGATTCCAGCATGCTTTAAATCTCCTGACTAGAAAATACTCGTGTATATTCATTTTTTAATTATTACTTCACACCTCCAGGGAGTCCAAGGACTCATCGAGGGAGGACACCTGCTCTACAACTCCATCTCCATAATTCAATAACCGTAACTACACCAACTCCATCTACCGCCGCCCACCACTGACACATTCCGCAGACAATCTCAAACATCAGTTCCCGCGGTGGGATTCCAACCTGCAGCCCTTTGGCTGGAAAGCGGATGTGCTATCCACTGGGCCAACCAGGTCGACATATTTTAATGGAAAATATTTTATTTCCTTATATTCCTCTACTTTATGCAAACAGGAGGCATGCACAAGAGGCTTCATAAATAGTGAACAGAATTTTTAATATCTGTTCTGATTGTTTTCCAGAGAATATTTGAATACAAATTTAAATGAATATAAACGCACTGATATCGTTATGTAGAAAAACGTACTACTTGAAGTTTTCAAACACACTTAGTTGATGTCTGTCTGATTATGCAGTTGCTTGGACACAGAAGATAATATTCTGAAGTCAACGATGATCCTCATAACGTATCTTATAACAACCCTATTACTTTACGATTCATCTTAAAGATTCTGATGTCGTACTCGATATTCTTCATAGAAACTCATTTGCTAAAAGTTTCACACGCTACTTAAACTGAAATGTATTTGGGATTCCATGAATTTTCAGTCAGTTCAAATTCGAATGGACTTTCAAATTCATTATAAACGCCATTTGAAGTTAAATTCACTTTTGTGTGAAGAGCATTATTTTGCTTTGATTCGGGAGTTCTGGATAAACTTCAATCTTATATATAGCTATACATAACTTTTTCTAATTATATGTATAACATTTATATCATACATTTTTAAATCGGATCTCTCTCTCTCTCTCTCATATACCTACCCTACAGATAATGTACTGTGCATGACATACTAAAGTCTGTAAATAAAAACAAAACCTGTTGCCAAATATAACGTAACAGTAAAAGTTGTTTACTCTTAGTAAACAACTCTTATGTCGGACTGCTTCTACTTTTTGATTGTGTAAGGCGGCGATTGTGAACTTCAGCACAAGATTTTATTGTAAAACGTTTCGGTCAGAACACAAACCAGCAGGAACTAGCAGACTCATTCAACCATGCCTTCCCAAACAGTATCACACAACACAAAAAAGACAAACTAACAACTATCAACTAAAACCTACCGACAAAAAAGTCACCAAGAAACTATGTATTTTCCACCCTAACAAAACAGGAACTGAAAGAAGCACTCTTACAACTAAACCCCACTCCAGGAACAGACAAAATAAGACTCACAGACCTTATAACACATTTTGAACAAATAAATCCAATAATTGTGTTTCTTGTGAACATAAAAGTCGAAACTGGCATTATTCCACAACAACTAAAACTGCAATAATTACACCAGCTTACAAACATGATAAAAGAAACGATACTCGGAACTACAGTCCAATAGCTACCTAACAGTCATTTCAAAAATTCTAGAAAAAATAACACCCACCAGACTACAGAATTATTTACAGAAGTACAGCATCATCTTACAAAACCAATACGGCTTTCAGAAAACAAAAAGCACCGTCACAGTATTAGAAGTCATCGCCGAGGCAATCAACAAAGCTCTCGACAAAAAGAAGTACGCCGTCCTTATACTGCTTGACTTAACCAAAGCATTTGTTACACTTGAACATGACATTCTACTCACCAAATATACTCAGTAGGTATAAGAGGAACACTGCATACGAGGTTCAGGAACTACCTCTCTAACAGAACACAAATAACAAAAATAGGTACATGTCACAGTCGGGGGGGGGAGTATACAAATAAAACACGATGTCCTTGAAGGCGCCATATTATCATCCACTCTATTAAACATTAACGATGTTTATAACATGCCCATCAGAAGTCAAATTACTACTATTACTAGAAATCCACACAGCCATCAACACGGCTCTCTCGAAAGCACAACAGGATCTAAGTGAAATTACAACATAGTTCTACCAAAACGCAATTATAATCAACGGTACCAAAACACAGATGCTTATAATACACAGCCCAAGAATCATGCACCCCGCGCAACTATCGATAAGTGTTGCAAATTTAGCTCTTTTAGAGCTAGATGTATCTCTTTTTTTTTCTTCCCTAGCTCCAAATATTTAATCTAGCACCTAGCTCCTTCAGAACAAGTTTCAGCTATTTTTAGTTGTTTTATAACTTACTGTTAAAGAAACTGTTTTGAAAGTTTTCCAGATGTTCGCATTTGATAAGGGATTGGATTGTACGTTTGGCGCGAGAATCCTACACGTTTCAAACGCATGATGACGTCATTCAGTCACGTGGGCCAACAGTCTGCCATTTTGTCGCCTTAAAGTTGATAGCACCCCTACAAGTTAGTATTTTGCACAATGTTCTGGTTGGTAGTTACGATAGGGAGTGGGAAGTTTTCAAAGACTGATCGTAATTCGTTGCAGTAAAGAACTGTATAGCCTCCTTCAAAAATGAGCAAAGAGAAAAATAAAGCTGACACGCAAAAATTTAGGAGTGAGTGGTTGCAAATGAGAATGTTTAGAAAATGGTTGTATGAACTTCCTGGTGACGCTGCAATAGGCCACTGTAAGTTTTGCAGATGTGTTATAGCTGCTACATATTGTCAGCTTGTAAAGCATAGCGAAACTAACAAATATCTTGCTGTAGTTCCATATAAGGCTGTTCCTATTAGAAATATGCTTATGAAAAAGTCTGATGAGACAGCGAACTTTGAAGGTAGGTTATCATTATTTCTTTGTTGTCACTCATCATTCAACAGTTACGATCATCTAGTATATCTTTGCAAAAATATCATCCCAGACAGTCAAATTATGCCAAAGGTAAAAATGCACCGAACTAAATGCTCTGAAATAGTAAAGAATATTCCAAGTGAGCATTTTGAAAAAGGTCTAATTGCTGACATTGGAGATGAAAATTTCAGCTTGCTAATAGACGAATCGAATAATATCACAGTGAATAAGATTTTAGGAATGGCTATCATTTATTATAGCAAGAAATTCAACAACATTATGCATAATTTCTGAGCATGGTGGTTCTAGAAAAGTGTGACGCTAGTGGTGTTGTGGCTGCACTGAAAAAAGAGCACTTGACCAAGAAACTGGACATTAAAAATCTCATTGCAATTGGTACAAACAACGCCAGTATTATGTTTGGTGTCAATAATTACAATTACAATTAAGGAGGCATATATTCCCTTCTTAATTTTAATTAAATGTGTAGGACATTCATTACAGCTGGCAATGTCTCACACTTGTGCAGAATCTCTCCCAAGAAAATTAGAATTTTTAGTTGCCTGCTGTAACCTGCAGTAGACAGAATTGTCAGCCAGTGGATGGAATTAAAACCTCACTTCGAAGTCGAGAGTATGACTGAGAAATGTTACATAGCTCTCATTTTGTTTGAGATGTACAAAGATGTACAAAGATTTTTGCATCCTATTCTAAGTTTGTTCAGCAAGTTAACAAACTTTTCGAATCTTAAAGTGCGGATAAGATGAGATTATTTGAAGCCCTTTCTCGTTTTTTTGGCTCGATTGCTAATATGTTAGTGCTACCATCATCCACTGTCGACCCTATAGAGTGAGAGAATTGATGACTATTTGGATTCCAATCCAAATCTTGTTTAGAGAATTGAACGAAAAATTTCATAGTTGATGATACAAAAGGAAAAAATGCAAAATGATGACCGAAATATTAGAATTAGAGCAAGACAGTTTCTTCTTGGTCCCTTCAAACAGCTTAAGGAAAGGTTGCCGGAAAACTTGAATATTTTAATAATAATGTCTTTTATACTTTTGACAATACCCTACATGGCGATATACAGAATTCTGAGTATTAATAATCTGAAACACTACATAATACTAATAAGGAATTACTTCAACATCACCTATCGAAACAACAGAGACACATATCGACCTACAACAACTCTCTACATCCCTACACCCTTCAACAACTCATACGGTTCTTTTGTGAGAACACATCAGATACCCACGCTACTCAACACTTACCAAGAAATTTAAAACACATAGAAAACTACAGAACATTAAAACACGAACTCTGGAAAATATACCAACAAACTTAATATACCATTAACACTAATATACACATCAAAAATCACCAGTATCCGTTGCCTACATCCCATCCATAAACAGTAACAACAACATAAATAGTGACGGATAATCTCACTCTCTTCAGAAAAGCTAACCCAAGCTTCGATGTAGGTGGGATTAATCTGTCTCATTCATCTAAACGTAATCCTCATAATCAAAGACTGCAAATATGAGTATAAGAGCAGCCAAAATCAATAGATTTAAATCTTAGTCGATCATTGGCATAATAATTTTCAAATAACGATATACAAGAATCACATACAGTCCAACATACACTCTCAGTAATAGAGTTCTAATAGTTCTAATAGGAACTGGGCGATGGACTGAGTCATTGACTCTTTATCCCGTCATCTGAATGAAGAAAATCTGTGCGGATGCGGTGTTATGTGCTAAAAGCTCTAGTCATGGCTGGGTAACGGCAATAGCCGAGCCTCAGTTAAAGCTTCATTGGCTACAGCATTGCTATCAGCTACCCTGGAAGTCCTAAAAAGGACTCAAAGTCATCTTAATTCCCAGTAATAGAGAAGTCCTTATCCTTATAAGGACTGGCTTAAAGGGGCGAAGCAAGAATGCTTTTCATCTTCCCCGTTATCTGTAGAGGACAGTGTAGGGATAAGGTGTTATTGAGCTATTAAAGCTCTGATCATGGCAGGAGGGTAACAGCAATAGCCGAGCCTCAGTTAGAACTTCATTGGCTACAGCATTGCAATCCATTACCCTCCAAGAATATTGGATTGAATGAATCCAGTAATAGAGAAAGAATGATATTATCTGTTAATTAGTAAAACATATATGAAAATTAGTGGTGTCTGTTCACAATGAAGCATAAAGATTTCATGCATAGCTTGCAAGGATACGCTCCATAAAGTGCTTGTTTTCTTCACAGGGAAATATATATTTAATGATATGCCTAGAGTAAAATGAAAAAATATGTATCAAATATATTCATGTTATTTAAGCAACTAACCATCAAGTCAGTTTGACCAGATTGGATATCTTCCGACTCCATGTTTGTTTCTCATGAGCTGCCCTAATCAAACGAGCCACGTTATTGAAGATTATGACAAGGTATGGAAATGAGCAAGCTGTTATCTTCCGTTTATTCAAGGTTTGATCGCACTTTTCGCCTGCAATATCATCCGCACATTTGGAACATAATTTGAAGCAAGAATGGTCCTAAATTCAATTATCCTGTGTACATGGATTGTGTATGGCACTTGCAATTTATGATATTTTAAAAGCCAGAAGTGTGCTATATTTTATTAATAAAACATTATCCAAAAATTTGTAGTCGTTTCCATTACTGTGATAATCCTCAGTATCAACTCCATAACACTAAACGAATTATGATAAGGAAAGGCAATGGGACTTTTGTGTATGCAATTTTCATTGCAATTCTTGTTTTTTTCAAATCACTTTTTGGAACATTCCCGTTATCTGATTCCAAAGCGCTCTGATATTTACACAAACAAAACGTTTTACTTTCTTTGACTGAAATTTCTCAGACTAATTTCAGATTGCATCAATTTTCCAGGATGATCATTGCCTCGAGTATTTACTTATTTGAGAAATATTTGTGTATATCTCTGCTATAAGAGGATTTAGTTTGATAATTCAATCGAATAAATATACGTCGGTTTTATATATTCTGATTAACGAGGGTCGCATTTTTTCTATTTCTGCCACCATAAATAGAGATCTGAGAAAATCACCATTTTCAAATTATGCATTTAGCGGTTTCATATTTATTTCTTTCGTGCGGTGTGTGTGTGTGTGTGTGTGTGTGTGTGTGTGTGTGTGTGTGTGTGTGTGTGTGTGTGTGTGTGTGTGTGTGTGTGTGTGTGTGTGTGTGTGTGTGTGTGTGTGTGTGTGTGTGTTTGGAGGGGGAGTGAGTGGATGAATTTCTGCATTAAAGTGAAGAATATATCAAAAGCATTTCTGATTTTTTTTTTGATAGATAAATATTCCTCACTCTATGGCACACTACAACCATAACTGGCTAAGATAGATTTTAATTTATGAATATCTATCAGGAATGGTGCCTTGAGGTATTTTGAATGGACAGAATAACTTACCGAAAGTTAGCGGTATACTGCTATAGACATGGGGATGCTGCGTGCTACATGATTACAGAAATATTTGAGAAGATATTTCAGGTGACTAAGGGGACAACGGCTAAAAGAGGGAATGCTTGGATATGCGCATTGAGCAGTACAATAAATGCCTAATGCGAGTCTTTTGACCAACACAAGCATTGTCTTGATAGGAGTACAAATGTATTGGGTCACTTTGTTACCATGGCGAAATGCCTGTTCCAAAACAATCTCCTATATGTCGTAGCCGTCAAGGTGGGGTTGGTGGAGAAGAATGGGTCATGTAACGTACAGGAAACAGGTAGATAATTGTAATGTTTTAGCTCATGTGTGTGTGTGTGTGTGTGTGTGTGTGTGTGTGTGTGTGTGTGTGTGTGTGTGTGTGTGTGTGTGTGTGTGTAGTGGGGAAGTTTGTTTATTTGTTTCGTTTGATTAGGGGACTGTCAGTGTAACTTATTCAATCATTTTTAATATGGCACAGTCTTAAGATCATTGTATAAAGAATAAAAATACTTGCTATAGTAGAATAGAAAGTGCAGGTAATCCCAATTATCAACACCAACACCCGGTTTTTGGTATTCCTGTCACGCAGTTCAAATTCACTGATGCTGTATACAAAATTATACCTGAATACAGAATCTGCAAAGAGAGAAATTATTTGCAGTGAAATTCACCGAATGTTCAGTTACTTACTGGAAAATCTAAAATTTCACAAAATAAATAATTTTGCACTCCCTTTTATTTTCATTCCATAAATTTCTTTATTATGAAATATACTCACCATTTTCATCAGAAAAAGAAGAATAATATCTTGATCCTGTTACCAAACCGTTTCTGAAAATACTGAATAAAAACAGAGCTTAAAACTTTAAACTGTGAATTTCATAATGTATATAAAAAGTAACATTTCTATTATACTTGAATAACTGTGATAATTTCCTTCCTTCATTCTATCCTTTAAGTGATGAAAACTAAATCTCTCTCCATTGAGAGAAAGTAAATATAATTTAGCCATGAATAATATTTTGTAGAATTAGTGTATACGTTTTCGCCATTGCTTAAATATCTACTCAGTATTTACATCTACTGAGTAGATGTAAATATCGTCAATGAATAAATCTTTCCAGGAGAGAGAATATAACTAACTTATTAAACGCATGCTTTGGAAATAATTATACCTAAATAATTCTACCCTATTTATTTTCGAGCAACATTTCATATCATTTAAGACATTTAAAAATATCAGAAATCGAATTAGCAAATAATTCAACATACTGGCTAGAAAAAGTCCCGATTTCTTTTTTATGATGGCACCATTCTTGACATAAATCCCATTGAGATAATGTTCATTCGACATAATATTTCTGTAGCAGATACGTCATTACCGTTCAGAATTTTTGGATGTTTCTATACTATGTATTTTGTTCTTTACACATTACTCAAAAATAAACACAATACTCGTATATCAGCACATTGCTGTTATACAGTATCCCGACTATGCATAGTTCAAATGTCCATTATTACTAAAATATAAAATAAAACAGAAAATATATAATTAAATATGCATATAAGCATAATATAACGTAATATTAATTTCATGTATATAATTCTTATGAAAATCTCAGAAACACAAAAAAATGGTGTGAGTTTCTTTTCTTGAGTACTTGTATAATAAACTATAACACTTTTTATGAATGTTAGTGTAGTGTGTTTTAATTTTTCTTCCTACTAGTTGAACCGACTTTTGCTATCGGCATCTTCAGGGATATAATTGGTAAGCGATATGAAGGTAACAAACTAGGTTTTAACTGACAGTTCTAATTCATACAAAATTAGTATTGTGCGAGACAATGCGCGTGTATCGGGAACGTTGATTTATTTGTTACGCAACATAATCAAATTGGCGTGAAAGTTCATTTTTTGATGTTTAGTGATTTAATTAATGTTTTCAAAATTTTCGGTTGGATTAGACCTTGATTCTTATTCAGGATTCCTGTTGAACGGGCGACCATAGCAGCCTCCTTGAAGGTTCTGGAATGGTAGTTCTCTTCTGTGTAGGGCATATGACTCTTATCCCACTCAATAAGATGGTTGGTAGAGGCAAAGTGGGAAGAAAAGCCTGAAATATCTTGTCTGTCATTTCTAACAAAGCCCATATGCTCCTTCTGTCTCGTTTCGAAGCTTCTAGTAGTCTGACCAACGTCACTAACACCACAGGAGCAAGGTATATTATATACTCCAGAGAACTTGTAGAAAGGATGAGGGTTTTTCGGTGTTCTTAAAAATTTCCGAATAGTGTTGACTGGCATGAATGCTACTCTAATATTGTGTGGTTTTAGAAGGAAAGTTCAATTTTTTGGAAATGCTGATGACAAATGGAATAGTTATAGTACTGATGTATTGAGTGTAATCACGTGGTCTTCGTGGTATATCAGAAAAGAGAATCTTGTTGCAGAGTCGTTTAGATAACCATTTAAGGATAACTCTCTGGATATTGTAACACTCTTTTCTTAAGCATATGGATAATGCTAAGATTCTGGGATATATGATGTGACGAGTTGAAACCAATAACTGTATCAAGAGACAGCTTGATACAGTTATTGGTTTCTTTCTTTATTAGGATGTCTAGGAATGGAAGTTTTTCATCTTTTTCAATTACTGATGTGAATTTGATGGTATGGTGGAAACTATTGATTTGGTTGGGATAATTCCTTAGTTCTTTCGTATGATTCCAAATGATAAAGATGTCATCTACATATCTGTACCAAGATTTCGGTTTTTTTCCTCTTTTTAAAAGAGGAAAAAAAACCGAAAAAAACTAGAAGATAAAAGAAGATTTTATCCTCTAGGTCTTCCATGAATAAGTCTGCACAAGAAGGAGACGGGGGAATACCCATGGCTAATCCAGTAAGTTGTTTGTAGACTGTATTTTGCCAAACGTAATAGTTCGAAGTTAAACAATGATTGAATAAAATAGTGATGTTTCTTGGGAACAAATTGTCTAAGATGTTGATGACTTCCACAACGGGAATGTTTGTAAACAGAGATGTGACGTCAGGGCTTGCTAGTATATAATCTTCAGAGAGAGATGTTTTTAATTTTTCAATAAAATGTTGTGAGTTTTTGATATAAGCATACGAGTTGTGAACGTGTTGTTGTAAAATCTTGGTTAGATATTTAGACAGTTGTTAAGTTGGAGAATAGATTCCATCAACTATTGGACGTAATGGAATACCCTCTTTATGTATTTTAGGAACGCCATACAATCTTGGAGTCAACGGGTGCATGGATTTTAGTTTCTTATTAAATCTATAGGCCAGAGTTAGTCATTCCACGTAATAGTTCTTTGGTGTCGTTATGGTTTTTGCGTAGGATCTGTACTGAGAACGTCATAGACAGAGGTGTCTAATAATAGATTTTTAATTTTCTCTTCAAAATCTTTTGTATTTAAGATAACAGTATTATTGCCTTTTTCAGCTTTAAGTCTCGCACAATACTAGTTTTGTATGAATTAGAACTGACAGTTAAAACCTAATCTGTTACCTTCATATCGCTTACCAATTGTATCCCTGAAGATGCCGATAGCAAAAATCGGTGATACTAGTAGGACGAAAAATTAAATCTCACTTGACTAACATTCATAAAAAGCGTAATAGCTTATTATAAAAAAAATATTACAAAATAGGCATTTGTGAAGAGCAGCATCTGGCATTGTGCGAAAAAAAGCAATACAAAAAACCGATATATTAAAAGCTAAGCAGAGTAATCATGTTATCTTTATATTGCTGTTTGTGTAAAAGATTGTTGTAATTTTGTAAGGTGAAATAATTTCACATTGCTAAAATTCTGAAATAATGTTTTCACATATCTTTTAAGTAGTAAATGCTGAACTGCATGGCCGACTGTATGTTAGAGATTGCCATGTTGGATGTGAAATAGCTTAAAGTGGTCATGTTTTGTCTCTAGATAGGATTTTGGGCTACATATACCTGGTGTGGCTATTAAATGACGAGACTGGTTGCAAAAATATATTTTATTTTTACAACTGTGCAACTTAATTGTTATCGTCGTCAACAAACTCTCCTCCTATATCTATGCACCGTTGCATACGAATGTTCATTGTTGGAAGCAGTGCTGCAAGTCATCAGGTGTTATCTGCTTCAGTAGCGCTGCCGTTTTCTCCTTTAGCATATCCGTTGAATAAAAATGGATGCCCTTCCATACGGATTTCAACTTTGGAGAAAGGTCAAAATGGCACAGAGCTACATCCGACGAATAAGGTAGATGGTCCAATACTGGAATATTCTATTTAGCCATATGTTTTACAGACAGTGAGTGTCCTGTGGACTGGAGCGTTGTCCTTATGGAGAATCCAAGCAATGTTCTTCCACTGCTCGGGTCTCTTTTTACATACCCATTCTCTCATCTATCACCTCAAGACAATAATGTTGGTTAACTGTCTGACCCTCTGGTACCGATTCAACCATTACCAAGCCATTGATATAAAAAAAAGCAATCATCATTTCCTTCAGTTTTGAAATGCTCTTTCTTGGTATTTTCTTTCTTGGTGATGTGGGAGTTTCCCAGTGCATCGATTGTCTCTTTGTTTCTGAATCTTATTGGAAAAATCTACGTCTTATCACATCTGATGATCTTTTTCTGGAAGTCCAGCTGCGCTGTCAGCTGTTCCATGATGCCAAATTACTTTTCCCGACGTTTTTCTACTCTCGACACAAGTTTTTGGGAAACAATTTGAAGCAGCCTTTGTTTCTTTTCAATTGCTCATTCAAAATTTGTCGTGCAGTCTGCTTTTCACTGTGCACCATGTCTGATATTATACGAATGCTTAATCGGCACATGTTTAACGTTAGACATTATACCAGCAAAGCGACTTCATATGTGTTTCTTTTATAACTGACTACAGACTAACTACGAGCGATAGCGTACAATGCTTATCTCTTCTGCTTCTAGAACCTTCAAGGTCATTCTCGACGCAATTGCATCCCACTGCTACGAGTACACGATTTACAGAGCACCTAGTCTTGTTGTTTAATAGCCACACCGCGTATAGTTATTTATTTAAAAATCAGCTAACTCTCCTTTTATTCCGGAACAGGATAAAGATTGAGCCTTTTTAGCCCGGTATAACGTTTAGAGAATGAGTGGGCAGTACACAGCCACAGGTAGCCTGAAATAATCATGGAAGATTCGTAGAAAAATTTAATTTTCTGCGAATTCATTTATTTACACCCTCTCTTTGAGCTTCTCCAACATTGATGGAGTGTCTCGAGGATCTGTCCTCTTACTTACTCTCTTTCTTCCGTACAAAAATAACCTACTCGCAACAAGACGCAATCCTATCCATAATTTTGGAGACGATAGAACTCTCCATTCGTCCTACTCATTTCACAAAAAATGCAGTACTATCATTTGCCAGGCTATAATATCAACTACCACTAGTGCAGTGAACATTTATCTACATGCTATACCTCAATCGGACGAGGAAAACATCGGTAATCTCTCTCTTACAGATTAACTTCCACCGCTATCCCACAGACGACTTGTTTCAGTACCATCTATTCTACCAATACTTTCATCAGTGATCCAATAAACTGGCAACCATCAATCCTCGACTTTCTGTTGCATCCGTTAATTCAAGAGCAACAGATGCCAAGCATCCCTTTATTATGCAACCTCAAACCCATCTGTTTCTCCCCTTCCCCTTTTATTACATCTCTCTCTTTCCTGTGAAACATTCTTCTTTATAAAATATTCTCAAAAGCCCATAATGTTTGGCTTTTTAAAAATAGACATCAATACATTTCTCTCTAAGTCCTCAAATTCACCTCACAGACATGATATGCTTACAGTCTCTCGTCCTGTCATGTATAAGATCAATAACAAAAAAAAAAGATACGTAAACCTTGTTTGCACACACTTGCAAGTATTAAAAAACGAATGTATTTTTTAACATAATGCACTTAATAACGGTGTACAAAACTTCCTTTGAGAGGTAATACTCCTGCTTCCGTCTAATTGATGTATCAATACTTTTTTCAGATACATCAGATGTTGTATGCATCTTTTTCACATCAATTGTTTTCGTATCCCTAATGCAAAGCGCACTTACTTTGGGACATGTATATTGCTATGGATTATGGAATGTGTCAATACTAAGAACGGTTTTCGAACAATATTGAGGTCTCATGAGTTTTTAGTCAACAGTTCTCTACACAAGTAAGATAGCCGTGAAGTACTTCATGCGCAAATTTTGCTAGCTTTCAATTTGGCGAAGATTTAAAAAATAACATACTTTCTTGTCAAGCATAATATATTCCTTTTACTCTCCTTACCCAAGGGCTGTTTATTGAATTTGTTGGCATTAACATTGGGACGTACACTCATATACCGGCCTGTTCACTGAATCCATTGATAAAACTCACTTAACCAGAAGCACAACAGTTACGAGGAACCGACGTTTCCCTTTGGCTGTTTACATCACCACGAAGAATAAAAAAACGAATATCATTCTTACTATGAGTGTGCACTTCAAATGTGCATTTTAACGTTAGTCATAAACGAAAAAGGCATGTAACGCAAATAGTCTATGCTTATTTTCCTCAGGCTGCGTTTGTGCGAGAATTCTAGCTATCATAGATGTTAGCTAGAATTCATTCCACTGCAACATTGGAGGCATTTTAAAACTGCATCTCAAGAGAAGCTTATTTTTTAAATTATTACCACGAACCTGAGCTTTAAGGGCAAGATATTATTCTGCACATTATTGTTCCCCAGAATTTTTTGAGTTTTAATGACGCACGCAGTCCATCTTAATCATTTAATATGCGTTACTATATATGCTATTATATAGAATATCAAACTGGTATTCAAATCAATGATTCTTCGCATGGCATTTTACATTGATAGATGTACTGATATGTAGTTAACAGTATGTATGAATTTTCAAAGTTTAAATAACATTAATTGTAAATTTTGTGATCCGAAAGTAGATTGATAACATAAAAATTCCCGCTATAGCTACACCAGCACACAGAAAAACAAAAACACAGAAGTAGATTACGTCAATGCCAAATCGGTAAACCTCTGAAGGAGATCCCACAATACTTATGCTTGATGCAGATGTAGCCATGAAAGAAACTGCAATGGGAAGAATTCCTGTTTTTTCTATCTCCCAATAAGAACTCTTCCGTTTTGTTCAATCTCTCAGTAACGATTATAAATTTGTATTTTAAGCAGTTGTGTGGTGTTAGTATCCACTGAAGGATGCAGCCCGGAAATTTGGGGTTTAGCAGACCAAACTGTATTTTTTGGTATGTATAATCTAAAGAAAATGATGGTATATAAAAATGAAAAGTTATGGGGGGGGGGGATGAGACGTCTCCTGGTTACACAAGGGCCCTCTGTTTTGTTATCGCCAGGGATTCAGGGATATTATTTTCCATTGCGAAAATATTCCTAAAACTCTAAAATGTCTTAACTCATTTTTAAATTTCCCCTATTTTTCTCCATTACCTATTCAGTTTTCAAGCGAAGATATAACCTTGACACCTTGAAGCACTATTGGGTTTCATAATACGCACAGATATTTAAGAATTCAAATACACCCTAAACATGAACATTTGCCACGGAAAAGAAAACAATCTAACAGAAAAATGGGATCGGTATCAGATCTACATAATTCGTGTTACTGAAATGTACGAGGTAATCATCATTATGTAAATATCATCTACATGATATTATTTTCAGATAATGTTTTTGGATGTTCCGACGATAATGATGAATAATAATCGTAAATACATGATGTATTTCGCTTCAGGACATGGACTGATAATTTCTAACGTTAGGTTTCAAAATAAACAAATAAAGAATTTTACACGCAGAGAAAATGCAAAAAAATAGGAAGCAAAGGATATCTTTGTGCTGGTTAAGGATAGAGGAGTATCTACGATTTGATATAGGATATGATCTCCATTTAGGGAAGAACAGGATAAACTTGCAGACCATATTGAAAATAACTAACATACAAGGGATGAAATTTAGGTTTTAATATTGGAGGAAAACTGAAGAAGTTAAAAAAATCTCAGTTGTTTATGCATACTTTTTGTGAACTTAGTAAATTAGTATGAACATAGATAACAGATAAACAGAGGTAGTATTTAAAAGTCAACCGAATTAGTTTATAGAAAATAAGAGGGCCATTGGTCAAACTACTAATAGTATACTAATAGTACACAAAGACAGTGTTCGAATAAATTTTAAGTTACGTATGCAAGAAATATATAATGATTTATAAAAAGAATGAATCATATTAAAAATAATGATATTAGAAATTAGATTCTGATTTCAATGAATTCTTCAGATAATTGCTAGAAATCATACCTGAAGAACACTTTCGAAGTCGTATCATAGGTTACTCTGCCAAATATCACTTCGCTCAGCTGGAAATCTAATACCAGAAGAATATGAAGAGAAAATGATTCTCCTTAAAATAATATGTTGTTCAGACATATTATTTTATGGAGATACAATATGTATCTCCTTAAAACAATATGTTACGTACACGTTTTCTTGTATTTTAGGATGAAATATATTGAAAATTTGCTATGACGCAAGACCCTTAATTACTATTTGGAAACTTCCGTGTATATTTTTCCTCCATGAATGTGCAGATTTTAGCTTCTGTTTAAATCTCGTAAATAGAGATTGCGTTATATACTAGAAAATTTGAAGTAGTGGTTCTAAACACAAATCTTGAATAGAAAAAATAGTAAACCATTTTGTTCATAAGAAGCCAAAGTAGAAAGTTGAACAAAAGAATAAAGTACTGTTACAATAAAGATATTCAGCCTTCAGACACATGTAAGAAAGTCGCTATTTGCTGTCGATGTTAGCATTCCATTGCCGACTTCGATAATTCTGCTCCCGATAATATCACTGAATCTACCGCTACTTCGAGTTCCGTTTAATATACAAGCGTCACATAACACCGGAACCAGATAATACGAGGAATCACGACAATGTATAGACGTAGAGCAGTAAACTTTATTAGAATCCCAAAATTGCCTAAGTAAGCTACTAATGACAATCGGATGTTCATGTGTGTGTAAATAATGAGACTATTTAACTAACATGAGACATATTAAAATATTAATCAAATTAAAATAAGTATTAAGACAGTACTATATAGCAAGTAAATTCTTTGAGACTGAACACACTTTTTACAGTTTTTTTCAGGAGTGGAAGTTTTGGTTGGTGCTTGATGCTCCTCATCATCAGTCCATTAAGCGACATTGGACTCCGGTATGATGGACAGCCGGACGTACCAGCTCATTCGTTGACTTATATCTGACTTATATTTGTTGACTTATATCTGACTCCGTTGACACCAATGAATTTAATCCGTATATATTTTTCAATTCATAACGCGGTATAAAATTATACTACATTACATAACATGAAGCACTGTAATATAGAAAGGGAGAAAAATGCATCCCTTCCTTAATATCTGCAAATTAGAAATATTACGTTATCTAAGATGCTATACGTGAAGAAAGGCGAAATATGTTTCTTGGTTTCTCTTCCAGTATACCCCCAAAAATCAATAAAATATCAGAAAAATCTGCGCCTCAGTATTATAACATTAGAGACTTCGTACATAATGAGTTCCTAATACACCTGTCGCATTGATATTTTTATATGCGTTCGAAAAAGAGTGCTCTTATTCGAATTAGGATCAGTAGCTTCATATCACTGACGGGTAACATTATATCGGCTGAAATGATTGTCGTTCTTCATGTTTGTCATACTTCATGTCATACTTTATAGAACATACCGTTCTATAAAGGGCGAAATTATCCTCCTTCTACACGATGTCCTATTATTTGTAATCTTTCAGACTCATCGAATTTCTAATTGATCCTTTCCAAATAGGACTATCAGTATCGTTTTACTACTGTAATTTCCAACGGAACTGAGAGTAGTATGTTACAACGACAGCCGTGGCTGGCCTTGCTGCTTGAACATGGAAAGGAATCTGAGCGAACAATCAGATTTCTCTCACATGGTAATTGTGGTTACTTTTCGGATTATACAGTCTTCTATGTATTTATAAGTCTCCAACATACACACAGATTGCACTTTGTAGGAGGAAGCGGTGGCTGAATCGTTCTGATAAACACCTTGAACAGAAATGATGTTAAGCGTATCCAAGATAATGTTAATATCTCAGAAGAATATATTTGTGTTATAATTGTCTGAAATCGGGAAGAAGCTTCACTACAACGGCGATCTTCAGTAGAGATGATCGTTATTAATGGATTAGATTTCGTCCGAGCATCAAGTGTATTCCAGATATATGAATACCTACTTTAAATGAAGTCATAGAGGTTATAGATAACTTCTGTCATCCACATATTGAAACAAGTCCTCTGCAATTGGAAAGTGATAACGGTAGCAGAATTCGGAATGTAGGAATTCTGAATAACAGACGAAACGTCAGTTGAGTGTTTGACTGAGTCTTCAAGCTCAACGACTAAAACATCAAAGTGTTACCGCCGACAACACTTTAGAGTTAATGTGTAGCTTAGAACTAATTGTTATAAGCTGCACATTACCCTCAAATCTGAAGAGAATAAAATGTAGTACCTAAACGGATTCAACCTAACTTTCTCAAGAATGTAAATGGGGTCTGGCGAGAGGTTGCGAAAACACCCAATTAAGATAGTAATCTGGAACAAGTTGAATGGCTTCATGCTGTTGTTGCACCTCACATAAAAATAGCGGTGCTTCTTAGCGTGAGAAGCCAATGTGATGTAGCTACCCTATCTCTGGAAATCGTTGCTCTAAAAATACAGGTTTCAGAGAGAGAGAGAGAGAGAGAGATCTGGGATGAAGATACTCATTTTAGAGAATGAAAGAAAAAGAGAAATCGGTTTAAAATACCGGATATCCGTCATTATCAGACTTACTGTATCGAAAAAGCATGTTCATTATTGGTCCGAGTTCCCTACATACTATATGCAGCTAACTCAAAATGACATTCATGCGGATGTCAATGTTTTTCTTACGCAGGAAAGCCACGTGCACGGGAATGATGAATTCACAATCGTTCAACAGTTGTGGCATCCGAAGATTGTATATTGTCAAAAGTTTATTTAATTTATTTAATTGACTTTTTGTTGGAAGCATGCTGATAACAATGTCGATTAACGTGCCACTTCGTTAGCTACAAGAACACCATTATTTTGATCACAATGCTGAAAAAAGTAATGCTAATGAAGTAATGCGTTATCACAAATGTCACTGATTATAATCACAAAATTAATACTTTTTGACATATATTGTTTCTAATCTTTAATAACACAGTCCAGTGTAGGAATGATATATGGACTTCAATAAAGGTGTAAATTTCTAGTCAAAGTGTCAATATTCTGTTCGAAGAACTAAGAAAAATATATTACAAATATATAACTGAAATAAACTTGACTCAGTCTGATATAGTATCGATCCTCTGCCATTTATGTTTTCTCTTGATGTTAAAATATCAACATAAATCTTTAGCTTTATGTTGTTATGAATAGTAAAATACGGACTAATATGATTCTTCCTGTTCATAATAGATGACAGGATAATGTAGTCTAGCATAGTAACAACATTAAAAAATATTTACAGTAATATACTTGATAATACGGATCGGAAAGGAAACCCATGAAAGTAATTAGCTGCAATGAACATTAAACATTTTTACGAATTGTAAGTATGTGGTGCTAATAGCGAAATTAATTTAGCAATTTTAATAGGAATTATTACTTCAGCGAATATTGCAGTTGTGTCTGAGTGCATAGATTAATTAATGATGACTAACCACTGATATAATTATTATTATACAAGGAAAGTATTTAGTAATTCAATAGAGTCCGTGGACTCATCACGGGACATCCGTAATCTACAATACCAGTCATATTTCACCTTAAACATTTTCAATGAAGATGAACTCACAGTTACGTCTGGGGACTTCCAAGCAAGGGATCTAGTTTTAACATCACACTAAGTATATTCTTACACTATTTTCATTGGTAACCATCGTTATTTCTCTTCCTGCCATGTACGAAAATGTCTTCAGTATCAGTCATATGAAACCGATTTAATAACCGATTTGTTTCTGTGATGTGTTCTGATTTTGTAGCCCACAGATGGACAAGTATACCATACGTCTGCCACAACCACTGTCACCTACGTGTGAAACATTTCCACCATTTCTTCATCTCCACGTTGTCTTGGTGTACAGATCTGGGCGCAGTACAGATATGACCTTATTAAGGCGTTACATAGGAGAACATAAACTCTTCACCTTTACTTCATAGTGTGTTCTTCAACAACCAAACAATCTGCTGCTATTTTGGATACTTACGCAATATGCCTTTTAAATTTGAAATCTCTGCCCAGAGTAGTCCCACGTTATAAGGTTCAACAATTTCCTGAATTTCATTTGCATCAGTACAGGACACATCTTATGATTTCTTCTCCTCAAAGTGCGTCTGTTTATATTTGCCCATATTAATATGGCAGCCATTTATCTTTCTAGTACTGCTTGCCCATTTAATACAGAATATCTGCATCACTTTCGTTTTCCATTTGCACTTCGGGGTTTTGGCATCATCTTAAACTAACGATCGAAGATGTCTCTTCAAATGACTTCCATTATCATTGATCTACAAATTGTACAACATAGGAACAATTACTTATCCCAGTGGACTACCACTATTTGCCTGCTCTCTTCGTAATTGAAGTCCTCTACTAACCACTCTTTGATATCAGAACATCAGTTGCCTTATAATCCAAATAACTAGACTCATGTCCCTACTAATTTGCTCCTTATTCTACGTACTTCTATGTGGAATTCTCTTAAATTCCTTTTAGAAACCTAGCAGTATCAATGTGTGGCCATTTCCCTCATGTTGTCACTTTATATAAAATTTAAGCAATTTACTAAGCGAAGTCCTATCCTTGAATATTCTTTTACATTCAGTCTTGAATTCTGACTTTCAAGAATTAATTCTAATATCATAACCACCACGTCAATATTGTTCTACAATGTGGAGTTGATTTATATAGGCACTGTCATGCGCGGTTTAGAATGAAACATCGTGATAATCATTGAGAAATAACTCTTGGGTGAACTGAACATACAGATTGTCGATGGAATTTGGAAAATAGATCTTCAATGACTTGTTATCATAGGAATTCAAACTATTGTGTGTGGTTGCGAGAAAGAGAGAGAGAGAGAGAGAGAGAGAGAGAGAGAGAGAGAGAGAGAGAGAGATTAGTATCTCATCCAAGGAATGTTGATGTAAGTCCAGTAAGCTAAAAGTAAGAAAGCAGACGACGCGAGACTAGAGAAATCTTAGCATTCGGATAAGGAAACGAGAGGTCGTGGTCTGCAGGGAGTCTAGTACTTGGACAATATCTCAAAGAGTTCCACAGACTTTGGTAATCTATGTTGGAAGGGATGTTGCATTTAATACAAGGAATAACTGGCAAAATGAACAGCATTGCCTACGTTTGTATACATGATTAGGGAATTGCTCTCTCGGTACTGTTGACAAGCACGGAGTCTCTCCGTACTGTTGTAATATGAAGCAATAATTCACGGTGGTGACTGATTTTTGGTTGTTATTGGAGCAGTAATTGGTGGCAGTTATCGGTTCATGCATTGTGGGTGGTTTACACAATATGTCCATATTTATTTTTTTCGCTTTGTTATAGAATAAGAGAAAGCTCAAGAATGCGCTTTATTATAGAATAAGTGCCTCTGAGACATAGTTCGAAGGAAATAATCGGAATAAACTTAACAGGAAATATGAAGTGAAAGTAACCCATTTGCCGTGAACTGGAACTCCGAATTGTATACAGAACAGTGTATACTAAAATCATACATACGATTCATCAGAGAATAGCTGTGTGCATTGGCGAAGCGATTGAAAAGTGTGATTATTGCCTTCTAAAGAAAGATTCTCGCCCTCTTCAGGTGTTTGCAATTTATTCGTTCTTAAATTTTATATTATTCCATTACTTATGAATTCAATCGATATTTATAGTTTTAAATACAGTTTCGCAATCCGTTTGCTTAGTGAAATAATTGTTGTAAAATGAACTTTAGTCGATGACTTATCTTGCATGAATTTATGGGAATATTTTGCTATATTGACTGCAATCTTTGAAATTTTATACTTTCTCCTGCAATGCGAAACAAATAGAGATCCCTCAAGTGAAACGTAAACTATAATAATATCTATAATCATATGACAAAATCAATAAAACAAAGTTTGAGTATTTCGGTTTGACAATGTAAGGGCGCCTGCGAGGAATAGTGAGGATGCTGTGGAGTATATATATCCCACGATACTGCACGGTATATTCGGCTATATACTCGATAGTATCTCCATTCTTGTGTATATAGCGGTATACGTCATTTTGCATTTTTAAAATATAACAATTACCATTGGAATTAATTTACATGCTATAAACGTGTTATCTGATTTTATCTTGAAAATCAGATATCACAAACGGACATAATAGCGTCCTGATGTCACGTCTGTAGACATCAGACCATTTTTTTGGCAGTGGGGAATTACTGTTCTTTGAAAACAGGATGAATATGTACCCAGATTTAATGCAGCATTATATATAAAGACATTTACGTCACATGTGCTTTTCTGCTGGCAATGTACTTGCGGATAATGTTTTGTTCGAATGTTTAAAAACATCTGACACGTTACGTGCGATATCACCTACATATTCAATAAATGTCGCCAGTTTGTCGCTGTCGTTTATGCGTATGTTTAACAAAGCAAGTGATATTCCTACTCGTTCAGGTACACTATGTTGATTTGTACACATTGTTACATATCAACATAGAGTACCTATGTTGTATATATGATTTGTACCTATTTTTGTGAAGGAGTTTCTAGCATACAGATAATTCCTAAACAATACGTGACAATTCTCTCACCCATATGAGTAAGACTGGTTAGCAATATTTTATAATTCTGTGCTTGTTTCAAGTACTTTGTTTAGTGTAACGAGAATTCCTTTTATCAAGGTTATGCTTTTTAGGAATCATGTCAAGATGGCATCGGACACCTACGGGCACTAGATCCATGGTTGTTGTTGATGATGATGATGATGATGATATGCTTTTTACTTTTGAAAACTGTATTATTTTTTATGTTTCAAAAGATTTTTAAGCAACTACAAATATATACGTAAAGAAATTTTATTAGAACTACAATCTTTATTCTAAGCTTTATATTATGTTACAACATTTTGGGTAATCATATATGTAACTTCACAGCAATCGCTCGTCTAGGTTACGATATGCATAAAATTACAAAAGGTTACGTAATGCATTATCCTTATATACACATATGTACATTCATATAATATACATATTATATATCATTATAATACAGTCTCATAATAAAATTACAGGAGACATGTTGATATGTATATAAAAGTTGCATAACATTAACTATATTAAAGTAGTTTTGGAACCAAATAAAACAGTAGTTTTTATTTAACCTTTCAATTTGTATATTTTACACATGAAACTCGATCTTTCAATACAAATATGATAACACAACAATCATTTATATAAATATTTTGAACAGAACTTCCTCATTTCTGTGGGAAAATAAATATTCTTTAATTACAGTACAGTTTTGTATTTGTTTGGGATACTTTCATTTCTTATTGTTAACAGTAGTGTGTTGAAGATTTGTAGTGCTAAATAAGTAGAATGTTTGTCTATTGCTTCTTTATTTGCTTCAGAAACTATACATTTTATGTCCTCCTTAGGAAAACATCTTGCTTGATATTTAAGAAATCCTTACCGTTTTTTTTAATAGTTCCCTATAAGCCTATAATTTTCTAATGGATATTAAGTTTAGTATGGTGTGCTTATTCCACATTCCAATATACTTGTATTTGTTACTAGTTAACATTTGATGTACTTTGTTCTGTGTCCAAACTACAGGTTTCAGGGGAGGGCGACACAATCCTCCCGACTTAAAATACCATCTGTAGTGTAATATTTCAATTTAAGAATCTTTAGTTTATTTTAGACATTTTCCCATTAATTTACTATGAAATTTTAATCCCAAGTTAGTTATTACATTGACTTTTTTCCATTTCCGCTGTAGCAGTTTTAATTAATCCTGTAATTCCAATCATGCAAAAATAATTGTGCAATGAAGTTCATTTTACTTCTCGTATTTCGCAAATTAAAATTTACATATTTAGATTATGTTTCTGAGACATACAGACTAAGTTAATTTGGCCTGATTCGGCTTGTTACTATTAAAAGATAGGTATTCGCTGTAGTTTACATTTGTTCGGCTGTCACCGTAGAGTAATGAGGACGGTATCATCTGCAAAAGCGTTTATTTTACCACTCAGTTTAAGATTGTAGAAGTTGTTCACATAAATAATAAATAAAATTGGTCCTAAGTGTCTATTTTAATATTCTTCGTAATAATTCATACTGATTGACTCCGCACATCTAATGCATATTTTTAATACTTCTTAGAATCCTCAGCTGAACTAAGATCCGAAATAACATGTCTTATTGGTCTACCAGTTTCGTCACGAAATTGACACATTGTTTTGGGAGTGTTGTCTTTAAGATGATGTTGTATAATTTCTATTAACATTCCAGGAGTTTGTGTCGGAAGTTGTGCTTCGGAATTCCAACCAAAACAACTTTGGTCGTGAGGTCATTATTCCTTTTGCTACTGTAAAGTGCGAGTTTCGTTTTGGACAGGATACCTGTTTAGCTCTATAGAATGGCTAACAGTATCAGCTTACAAAATCCATAAAGATATGCACGTCGTATAGCGGTTTCCAACGCATGTCTTCTGAACCAAAAGGCATCGCCGATAATGGATAGTGGAAACAAATCGATTAGTCTTTTTAAGAAACGTCTCTTTGTGTTTGTAGAACAGCAGGTTCTGCTTACACAGTAGGTTTCTATATTTGCACTCTGAGTCGTACCATATACTTAGTAAATAATTGCTATTCCATTCGGAACTAAATCTTTAATATTAGTAGAGTGCTGAAGAGCTGCATTTTGAATGAATCATGGTTTGTACTCGTTATTATGTAATTTACTGTTATTGTGTTGCACCGCTGATTTCAGCCAAGTTCTGGTTTCTAATGAAATATGGTCAGCAGCTTACAGCAGCTGCCTTTCTCTGACCGACCAATTGAAGAAATGGCGAAAAAGCAGGAAATGATATACCCAGAGGACATTACCAACAATATAAGGAATTGGATGGAATTTAACCTCAGATACTGTTCCGTTTCAAGGAAACGGAACAGTATCTGAGTTTAAATCTGAGGTACTTTCAGGAACTTGAGAAATCCTCATAGAGAGAAACTTTCGGTGAAAAGAGAGAGAGAGAAAGACAGATTTTATCTAAGACCATACTTTTAAAGGACCTTTAACATGCCATTCTTGAACATTATGTCATCTGCAATTTGCATGAAAAAGAATATATATAAAGACTGCTTAGATTTAATACAAAATCATGTGTAATGGATGTTCTATTCCAATGAGAAGATATGGTGTTCAATGACTTTTAAAAGGCCATATTTTGTCTTGGAAAAATATCCTTAAATTCGACAAATGACTAAAATGAACATTTTTAGTCAATGCGTTTGCTACACTATATATGCCCTTGAGGTGGAATAAATACTACTGCATATACCTTTAGTGCTCCTGATCCAAGTTTCATATATTTATCCAACAGTGTATTATTGCTTTGTGGATGATGCAGTCATACAAAGATGCTAAACGTTTGATATAATATATCAATATGTTTTCGAAGTGCTTATGCTATTATCTACGAGCCATTAGTATTCTATGTATGTATACTTCACAATGAGTAGTTATCATTGCATATCAGCAAGTTTATTTCTGAAATATATATGCCGATACGTATTAGAATGGGGAATCTCTCAAAACAACTAAAATAAACAGCAAGCATTATGGCTGGTAATTTCTGCATACATCTGTGTTTGTAAGCATAATGTAGTTTAGATTTGTTCGTACCTCAAATATGGAAGATATATCTAAATTTGTATGGTTTAAAATAATTTGAAATTTATGCTTAAATTCCACTAACTTAATATTGCAGACTTAGCGATTATACTCTTGAAGAAGGTGCCAATTCATCTAAAGGTGCGATAAGAATGGATGCTTGCGATATAATTAATGCCAAAATTTATTTTTAATAGAAATCGATCATCCATCCATCCATCGCGAGCGTCCTATTATTTTCAACCTCTCCGATATTCACCATATTATTTCCATTTGTATTCATTATATTGTGGCCATCACTGAGTGCCACGATCTGTGCTGACCGACGAAATTCTCTACTCCGATGTGCAAATAATTTAGAAACAGCTCTGAATTGATTCACTCCCCCCCTCAATTAGGGGGAATCCTTCAGACGTCTAAATAAGTAGAAGTAGTTGGATGTTGTCAGATGTGTATTATGTATGCGTGATGCGATGATCACTCATATTTTACATTCCTTCACGTAAAACGAGTAACATCATATAGAGAAGATGACTTCATTTATGTAACTGGTAAGTCTAAGGAATGTTGCGATTTTTTTCCATAATTTTGATACTTCTGAACTTAACATGAATCCAATCTCCATCCAATTCTCCCCCCCCCTCACATACACACACACACACATCGTTGCTGTATTGGTTATTCATGTACAAATATAAACTACTTCTCTAAATTTGAACTTGGATTCAATCGAAATTCAGGAGTATAATTTAATAACCACACCCCACAATAATCTTGGACTGAAAGGTTGCGCACGTTATATATATATATATATATATATATATCGCTACATAATCACATATTTCCCTTTTGTAATAAGCTGTATAAATCACCCTTTATTATTTTTTTCTGATTAGAGTTCTTTCGAAATTACTTGCTAACATTGTTTTATATTTATATAAGGAAACGCAATTTTTATTTTGAAACTATGCAATTGCTTTCATAATTCCCATTAAATTGACAATCCAACTCATATTTTCATGATTAAATGCACCTTTGCAGAAATTTAATATAAACTATTTGAATACTTACACTCATGATTTAAAATTGAAACAAAGTAGTAAATATCATTTAACTTTTCTCCTTCATCAATAAGCCCAAATGAATTGATAATCAAAATCTTTAAATTGACTATTCAAACTATGGTTCGTGCACTGCACGACGCATAACGACATAGTTTAGAGAACTGCTGTTGAGAAATATTTTTCGAACCTTAAATTTGAATAATACACTTGCTTTTCTGTGGATAATATTTGATTCGTCGTTTTGCTGTAATAATGTGTTCCAGATGTTTAAAAGCACATTACGAAAATCTTTGTAGGTACTTTTATTTCAAGAGAAACGAAGGATACTTACTCCATTTTTTGCTCTTCGTAACGGTTTATAACCTTTTCTTAAAAATGAACTCACAAGCTCTGGTTGGATTTCTTTGCTGGTACCTAGTTAATTAACAGATTTATAAATTAATAGATAAATAATTAATATTATATCCTTCCTGTTGCATCTTGAATACATTGGAATTAATTTAGAAAAAAACGCAAACATAAATTATCTCGAAATTAAATATAAAACATTTTCTGCTGTCTATTCTATTACAAAATTAGATCTTGGAAATAAAACTCTCAAGGAAAATATTATTCTGTTAGGTATGCTTAACATTTCTGTAATGTCTATTTTTCTAATGTATATTTTATCAATTACTTCATGGTATAGGTAAAATTGGTTTCTGTTATATAGATGCTTCTGCCATCAACCAGATGATAACCGACCGAATCCAGATACATGTGCATCAGTGGAGAGATATACTGTTTGTTTTTATAACACCTTTTTGAGATATTTCAACATTAAATAGAGCTATTAAATGGTGCCACTAAGGCATAGCAATATCGAGACAATGAAGAGTTTCTCCGATAAAGACAAACTTGAAGATATAGAAATGACTTAACCTTCGAAACGCAACGTTAGTACGGATTACTAGACAACTTAAGCAACAATTACAGAAAGTCGATCGTGTTTAAAACGAAAATAAAAAAGCACAATAGAAAAATGACAAAGAATGGAATCACGTAAGTTGTTGGGTAACGAAAATCGGAACAATTCAGAATTGCTGCACTAAACACCAAACACGGAATTTTTCAAGTTACAAGTTCAAGTAAAGTCGATTGTCAAAAACAAGAGTATTATTTAGAAGGATGACACTATCAAAACCATGTTTGATTATTGAAGCATTTCATATACACTATCATACTGATCTTATCGCTACTTAAGTCCTTAGCTCGAACTATAATTAGGATTTTTTTTTGCGTGTGATATTTTTAATTTCTATTACAAGTTAACTTAAACTTATAATCGTCACACGTAACTGAAAATCAGAAAACAAACCAAAAAAGAAAAAAAAATTCTAATTCTAGTTCTCGCTAAGGACTTCAGTAGTAATACGTTCAGTATGATAGTGTATATGAAATGCTTCTTGGAGGCAGTGAGAGTGAAGAATAAGAAACTGATTATCATAACTATATCATCTAGATATGAAACAAATGAATTAGGAAAATGACCTATGATGGAAAATGATTCGATGTGTAGTCTTTCGAAGGAATGGATGGAAGTTTTCGGATATGTGGAGTGAGTATTGGAGAAGAATGTATTTGTATAAAATGTGGGGTCTCCACTTGAATTCATTTGGCATTAGGAGTCTTGAGAAATTATTAATTGATATGAATCCTACCACAAAGAGTCATGGAAACTAATTATTATGTTAGGAATTGTGAGAATCTGTCCCTAATAGTAGCAGTTTTAAATTATCATATGATAATAATGGTAAAGGGAAGAATGGAAATTGAGGAGAGAACGATTTGTGTTCTTCAGTTTTGGAATTCACAAACAAATACAATGATTACTGCCTAAGCAAATTACTAGATAAGAAGAGATTGTAAGTTGTCCAACTGGGTTACACATATTACAGAGAAGAGATTGAAAAATGCGTGCAGGTAATTTATTATTTCCGTATAATAATACTAGTAGTATAAGAAATAAAGAAAGGAAAAGCGTTTGTTGCCTTGTTGAATGGGTTGGTACCGCATATGATAGGCATTAACTGGTATCGAGTGTAAAAGGTGCAGCGTGTTTTACATTACCAGTACACCCCCCCCCCCTCTACTCATATCTATGGATATGAGTGGAGGGGGGTGTACTGGTAATCATACTTGATGATTCGAATCCAATTGGAATTGTGATGCATGACTTCAACAGTAATAACAATTTTATAAGAAGCAGTGAGTTGTGAAGCCCTCTGGAGTGAGATAAAGTGTAACATGATCAAACACATGGTGTGTTGTTGTTAAACAGGGAGTAGATCGGTTTATAATGATAGGAAGGTGTTATATTGAGCACTTCTTGAGCACTTCTACGAACTGTTTTTAAGAGAGCATTTATTAATGCTCTCTTAAAAACAGAGCATTCATTCTTCGTCACTTAGTAGTGACGAAGAAATAAATGCATTTCCAAAAACAGTTCGTAGGTGAGTTAAGAGATGGACTGCATAGAGTTGCTATTGTTTTAATGATTTTGAAAGAAAGTAGAAGAATAATAGTGGCTAATTCAGCAGCGCTCTGTCCATGAGATTATCTGTACACGAGACAACAGACAGACACTGAAAGTCCATGAGTGAGAGATCATTAATTAACCATATTACCCAATTCTGAATTGAATCGAGCAAACGCTAAGGAGAATTATGGTCCAAATATGGAACATATTCTATGGTTGTGGAGTGGATATGGGATTTATATATAGTTCGCTTTGTGCTAAAAATAACATAGAGTTTTAGGCATCTGCAGAAGCTGTAGTTGAAATGAGTTTGCGCTAGGAAAAGTTGGAGGTATAGGATAGTCCACGAACAGAAACACGATCGTGTTTGGACTAGATATCGATTTAGGGAAGGGCTGAGAGTTGTCTGTTTTAAGAGAGCAGACAGAACTAAGTTTTGGTGGAACTGAAGTTTACAAGGCTGTGATTACCTCATTGGATTATAGCAAGCAGATTGATATTCAGGTCATTGGTAATGATGGAACCTGGTGATTCTATTTCTTGACCACACGTTTTGTCAAGCGAAAAGGAGAAATGGAGTGTATTTTAATCGTCAAAACACTGGATGGAATTGAAAATTTGTAAGAACGGATCATTTATATAATACAAGTACGGGGTGGTTGAAATAACACAACCCTGGGACACTCCAGTATTAGTGGGGAAATCGGAAGTTTACTTACGGCACGTTTCTAAGTATTTTGGTATTTGCAAGCGAATGCATTTTCTAAACCAGTCAGCTCAATCCAGAAGGTTGACTGTTTAGGATCTCTATCTCAGATACTGAGGCTCTAATCTCTTCTTTCTGGCAGTTATTATCCTTGTCTGTAGACATGTGTGTTAATTTGGACTCTTTGCCAGTTTTGAGGACTAAGAAAAATCGGGTTTTCAAGAGAAAAAAGAAAACCTCCATCCTGATTGAGACAAGCTAACCTATGACCGACTGAAAAGCCATGATAAAGGTTCCTCCCAGTAAAGACGGGATTTGAACCCAGGCCTTTCCGATCCAAGGACTTTGTGCAAACCCTCTAAACAATGAAGACTCCAAAAGGATGCATAATTAAAAATAAAAAATAAATACTTTTATTTTTTATGATTCGCTTGATACAAAACAGGATATTTTATGTGAAATGACAAACATAATCATATCTCAGCGATTAATTAAAATTAAATTCAAAACTTTCTGAATTGAAATTCAGAATTCAAAACAAATTTACGGATAAAGTGAGTGAAGTCTTTTTTTAATTGAATGATTCGCACCTGTTATGAAACTTGCCAGATATCCAACTAGAAATGTTACCAAGAACCCAAAAGTAGTGATCCATACAGCTGAAACTATAGAGAGGAAAGACATACCTAAATAAAAAGGAATGTCATTCAGTTTAAAAATATTATTATAATATGAGTAAAATGTGCATAACATTTTGAACAGGTAGATATGAATATAATTCATTACGTGATTTCTTCAAAAGAAAATTATTTGTGGTCTCACTACAGTAACACATTGAAGGCTACAGTAATGATGGAAATCATGGAATTATGTATAATTTTTCAAAAGCATCATAGAAATTGAAGTCTATATCTATATATAAGTAATAAATTTGAAATTGCACAACATACTCTTCTTCCTCTATTATTCCTGTGGTTATGTGGGTTGAATTCGTCCACGTGTTGTTTATTAGTAGATTGCCAGTAATTGAGGAGTTGGTGATTGTATAATTGCACGAATCCGTATATAGTGGTAAAACTCCTGGCGATTTATTTTTCACAGATAAAATCTCGATTCCAATTCATGCTGCAAATGCGCTTCCTGAAATCAGACCTACAAGTGCACCCTTGAAACAACCAAAAAAAATATTAAGAAATTCATTTATATATTAATGAAAATTTGAATTTTTCAATGTTAATTTATTTTATTATTGAGCCAATTTCAAGTTAAAGCAAGTTACTCTATGAAGATTTTATTTTATTTTTTTTTAAACTTGAAATAATAAAAAAAGAAATGTTATTTCTTATTCTAGATTAAAGAGTATTTTCATGCATCACTTATAGTAAAGGCTATATTTTCTGATTAAAACAACTTTTAATATATATTAAGAGAATTTAAATTTTTAGACAGTGAAAACTGTTAATAATTATTACCTTTTGATTTGTTCTGATAGTGATCGTGCCAAGGATAAAAACCCCTAACAGAGGGCCATTTGATATTCCAGAGACAACGAAATATGCTTGAAGAACACTGTCAAAGGATTCAACTACAAACGCCATAGCGGTGCAAACTATTCCCAAGAACAACGCTGAATCGAAAAATAAAAAGAAAAAGCTTTGTTATTGCGTCGTAATGAAAGAGGAGAGACAGTTTTGTTTCTTAAATACTACATATTTTTAGCCGAAGAATTAAATTAGAATATTAGGTCAATTCTCTATTATGTTCTGCAACCCAGATTCCTATAAAATTCCTTAAAAATAAATACAGCGCAATAAGGCAGCCGAAGGTCAAAGGGAATACAATCTACATAGTGCAATGTAAAATACAATGAAATTATTATAATTTAATAAAGAATATTTATTTGTTGGAGTTTGGGTTTTTTCTTGAATACATAAAAATTCCTATATTTCTATACTTATTATTAATACAAACTTTTACTTTGCTATACATGTTTTCAGTGTTTCTTATGATGATTGTAACCAATCAATCTAATATTTTGCTCATATTGTTATCGGCATTCAGGAAGATGACTTAACTTTTGTGACAATAAAAACGAGATGGATTTAACTATTATTGAGGTTCATATTTATAATTCGACATTATATAAATACTAAAAATTATAATCCCGTGCATTATTTTTATGAAGTGGAATCCGGCTATGAACCTAGAAGAAAACCAACCGTTGCCAACTATTTTGAAACTTTTGCCTAAATCAGCTAACACTATTTCTTCTTCAAGTGCATTTCCTAGAAAGAGGTTACCATCCGTGTCAGGGAACGTTTTTCTTTCTTTTGCTGCTCTGGAACATTTATAGTAATTCAAGCCAGCCCAATCCTTAATATGAAATCGAGTCCCGTGAGTCTACCTTTTCCTCTTTTTCCATCCAATTTCTCTTCTAATATTAATGAATGAATCTCTTCTTGTCTAGTTAGGTGCCCAAAATATTTGTTTTCATTCTTTGATTTTTACATTAATGTTCTTTTCATTTTTGCTTTCTTTAAAACATCTTCGTTGTTCATTTTATCTGTCCATCTATTTTCAACATTCTTCAGATAAACCACAATTCGAAAGTTTCTAATTTTTCTCTGCTTCTTTATTTAGAGTCCAAATTTCAATGTTGTAGGGAAGGCTTGACCAGATATAGAGTTTTATTAATTTTGTTTTTTGTGTGTGTCTATGTTAATATCTCTGGATATTAAAATATTTTTCATATCAATAAAGGCATTTCTTGCTATTATTTTTATTTCTTTAAGGGAATTTCCTCCCTCTGTAAGCATTATATAAAAAAAATATATATAAATATATAAAAGTCTGAACCTGTTCAATATTTTTTTGTTAAGAGTTATGTTTAGTTTCTTTTTTATTGGTTCAGTTGATATAGTCATGTACTTTGTTTTCTGTAGTTTAATAACTAATCCTATGTCTAATCTTCACAATGCAGGTTTAAACCACAAGTGCGAGAGAAACATTTTTTTTTTTATGTTGAACCCATATACGAGAGGTTGGCTGGTCAACCTACAGCACGTTGGGAAAAGGAGAAACTTGTTTACATTTGATTAAAAGCCTGTATGTTGTATTCCTTGGGAAATACGCCAGGAGGAAGACTCCTCCACAGTACCGCAGTAGTAGGGATGAAGGAGGAGGAAAAGAAACTTGTTCTGTGGGTTTCAAGGTGTACTCTGAAAGGATGTTGGGCGGCAGCTGTACGTGTTCCAATGGGCCCAGTACAGAGTGTGGGAATTATTGAATCTGTTTCAGATGCATATTTCCCATGGAAATGTTTATAGAATATCCAAATTGCAGAGACCAACATCTATGTGAAAGTGAGGGGAGCGAGGCAGTAAGAGATGAGTTATATATCAGTGTAATTGTTCTCCTCTGTATTGAGTCAAGCATTTTGAGGGAGCTTTTAGGAACCCCCCCCCCCTTTTCCAAATGTGGGAGCGGTATTCGAAAGCTGGGCGGGTTTGTTATTTGTATAAGGTTACCATCTGATTAGAAGTGAAAAATCTTCGGTGAAAGAGAAAACCTAGTTCTCGGGAAGCTGAGGATGCAGTGGTTGTGATGTATTTTTGCCAGGTGAGAATTGATGTCAGGGTAATTCCGAGAAGAGAAATTTCATATTGTCTGGGAATTTGAGTGTTATCAATAGGATGCTGGGCGGGGAATGGTTATTTTTTTGTGAAAAATAAGACAGAATTTGGTTTTAGTGACGTTGAAGTACACGATGTTATCTGAGCCCCATGGGAGGATCACAATAGAGGGCAAAATTAAGGGAAGGTAGGGTTGATCTTCTGTGGTTTGAGGTGAGTTGTGTAGAGTAGGGTTTGTCAAATGAAATGGAGGAGTGCAATGTGCTGTCGTTTGAAAAACTGTTTATTGGATTGGAGGTCAACTGAAGTAGGTCATTGTTATATAGAAGGAATAGAGTCGGTGAGAGAACTGAACCTTGGGACCCCAGCATTAGTTGGATGGTGGGATGATAAGGAGCAGTCTACCATCACATGTAGTGTGCGTTCAGATAGAAAGTTGGCAATCCATCTGCAGAAGTTATGAGACAGTCCAAATGATGGAAAGGTTCTTGGTAAGCCTGTGTGCCACACCTTGTCAAAGGCTTTAGATATATATCAAGTGCAACTCCTTGGATTCACAGAATTTCTCCATGTAATTTGCCCTATGACCTATGATTGCCATGGATTCACAGAATATATATATATATATATTCTGTGAATATATTCTATATATATATATATATATATATATATATACCAGTGGTGTAATAGAGTATGTACAGATGGCAAAGGGTAAGGAGTCAGTTCAGGTGCAGAGACTTTCAGGACAATTAGAAGAATGCCATCCGGGCAAGATCACTTCTTTGTATCTATTTTAGACAACAGATTTATGATCTGTTTTTGACAAAATGATACAGGGGAATTGTATGTTGGTCAGTTGGAATAGCTGGAAGGCGTTTGCGACTGCCGGTTATGTGTGCATTGGAGGCAAAGTGTGAAGCCAGGCGAATACCTTTTTTCTGTGTGGTGATGTTGTAGTTGAGTCATCTTGGTGTGATGGGGGTGGACATAGTGTAGAGCAAAAGTTACGACCAATTGCTTTGGCAAGAGACCAAAAGGCATGGATACCATTTGAACAGGCTGCAAGTTTCCTGGTTTTTTGCCCGTTCAAATTCTCTTTTAGAAGCATTGATAATTTTCTTGCATCTGCTTCGGGCTGCAGTATAGGTATTGAAGGAGAGTGGGGTTCTTGATTTGAGCCAGTTGAGCTATGCCTGATTTTTCATTTGTACAGCCTTGGCACATCTTTTGGAGAACCAGAGTTTAGATGGTGCGGGGAGCGGCAGGTTAGATTATTGTGAGGAATGTATGTTTTCATACCAGTGAGGATTACGTTGGTGATACATTCGATGCATATCTTAGGACTGGAAGACCGAACCGAAAACAGTCTTCCAACGATGGAAATGAAGCATAGTAGTATCGGAGGCTGTCCCACTGGGCACTGTTATAATGCCAAACTATTCTTGTGTGCGAGTGACTGTGTAAGCGTTGTTTCATGGGGGAGGAGATGAACACTAAGTCATAGTCAGAATTACCCAGGAAGACTCACTACATTCCCTGGATATTTAGAGGGGTCATTGGCAAGGAAGAGACGTAGGGTATTTGGGGAGTGGTTAGGGTTATCTGTTATTCTGATCTGCTTTTGAATAATTTGCGTAAGGTCGTAATGTGTGTAAGAATCTGCCGAGTAATCACCATTGTGTACAACAGAAAGGTGTAATGACTTATCACCCAGGTAAATTTGGCTGGTAACTTCACTCCTGACTTCGTCTTCGTCTTCCTTCTTGAATATGTTGTTTAATACTTTAAGATATTTAACTTTTTCATTATAAATATTTTAATGTAATTCTGAAACACATGATATTTTTAATTTTGTTCATTTTCATTTTTCTATTAATTTCTGTAAAAGACATGTTTTCAAACTTAAGAGGAAAAAATTAGCTTCGTATATATATTTTTTAAGAGATGGGGCAAAATAATTCTCTATTATAAGGTAGATTGTATGAAAGCAGTGAGTTGTATACACGATGATTCTACGGATTTTGCAAAGCAATACCAAACGGAACTCTTTGACGGATATCACAACAAATGGGAATGGATATGACACTGATTATGTGGATAAGAGGGTATCTGCTGGATAGATCTCAAAACTGTTATATCAAAGCAAAGATAAATCAAAGCGAAAACCCAAGATTTAACGCTGGGACCACTGCTGTTGAATTTATACATGTATGGTGTAAGAAATTCCCGAAAGGAAATGTTCAGTTGTTTCCTGATGATGAAATTAGGTAGAGTAATACGCTAATTCAGCCTCGTAGTTAATCCAGGCGCGGACAGCTTTAAATGTGATCTAAATAGGCTGTCAATATGGGCAAAAGATAATGGGATTCAGTTAAATATGAAATAATTTAAGTTATGAATTTTCATATAAATAAATTACAGACACCTTTCAACATTGATGGAACTGTATTCAAGGAAATAGCTGAAGCTTGAGATTCAGGGTTGGAGATAGACAGACAGTTAATGTTAATAGGACATAATGTTAAAGATGTTCATAAGATTATTTGACTATTGAAGAAGGAAGTTATTATTACACTTTATAAGGCATGGATAGGTTGTCATCTGGATTACTCCGCTCAGGTCTCCTGAGTTTCTTGTGCGAATAGGAGACAGTGGAGAAGATTCAGAGGTGAGCAAACAAGATGATGATTGGTCTGTGGAATGTTACTTAAAGGATTTTATAATTGGTGCAGGGGAAATGTTTCAGCACTTGGTTAGAGGGACCAGATTACGTGGTCACCCCTGGAAGTTGAATAAAGGTGTTGTAAATAGGGATGCGAGGACGAGATTTTTTTCTTGGATATTTGTGATTAAGGTGGTTGGATTACCTGAGTCAGCTGTGAGTTCCTTGTCTGTTAATATGGGTTCATTCAGTGGCATGCGAATAGTTTGGGTCTCGCGCAATTAGTCTTCGGACTGCATGTAGGTGCCAGTACAATAATAATAATAATAATAATAATAATAATAATTTTTTTTTAACATTTTATTGTCTCAGATAAATTACATACATAGATACAACAATAGTTTTATATTCACGTATATATATATATATATATACATAATATTTATAATACATTACAATTGTGAATAACAAATACTGGCGAGTTATTAATATTCTTAAGTTATAATAATTTTTTTTTTTATATAAATAATATTTTTGTTCACTGCTAAAATATTTACACATACCTATATACAATAGTTATCTTGAGTATAATAGTAATTTTTTTTATTAAAAAAAAAATAATAATAATAATAAAAAAATTTATTATGTCTCAGTATAAGTTACATACAATGTTAATTTTTACAGTAATTACTATAGGGATTATACAGAATTTTTTTTTTTTTTTATGTCTCAGATTAATTGCATACATAGTTGCTGTAGTAATTATATATATATAATATTTATAACGCATTACAAGTGTGTATAACAGATTTTTGCAAGTTAGTAATTTTCTTCCTCGAAGCTTAGCAGAGCTTATCTGAGGAAGATAATATATGACAGAGGGTGGTGGTTTCATGGTTGTGTTCTATACTGGTCACAAGCCAGGTGTTGATTTTACTGTTTGTTGGTACGTGCTTGAAAGACTTCGACTGCTATTACAGTTTAACTTTTTTTTTGTGCAAATAGGGTTAATAATAATAATAATAATAATAATAATAATAATAATAATAATAATAATAATAATAATAATAATAATAATGTATTTCGCTTAATTTCCGATTCAAGTTCAATCGTTTTTTTTTTCTTTCTTCATTTGAAGTCGATACTGATCAAAGCAATAATTGCTACGTTAGAGAATGATGGTATTTCGTAATTGCCTTTGCTCGTCGGACTGGTTTGTATATATTCATATAATAAAAATTAGAGATATTTGATTGGAAAATGGCCTGTTAAAAGGTACTTTGCATTCGACACGAACCCCAAGAGACTTTCCAAAGAATGATACTGTCGTCACACACTGAGATGCAAATACCAGTGTAAGTGAACTCTCATGGTTTAAGTATTCATGAAAAATGTAAGAAATATTGACTCACATTTTGTACCGCAGAGACGTGTAGAAGAGTACGCAACCATCGAAGGAAGTTCTGTTTCTCGAACAGTAGATTCCTTATGTAGTTGCGAAAGAAGGGATTGCTACTTGAATAGTGTTCTCTATCTCAGATACGTCACTCACAATAAATCACTTATTGAATAATTCTTTATATATATATATATATATATATATATCCTAATATACAATATCTCCAAGGTAAAAAATTCATTATATATATATATATGTTAAAGATACCAAGCAATTTTAAACCTGGTTTTACTCCATTTCCCAAGTAAGCAAACAGACTAAAAGTCAAGTTTGCGCCTGCAATTGATGCAAGTCTAACTGATCCCACAGGTAGTGCAGGACCAGGACAACTCGTGGCGAAGGTGGAACAAGCTCCGATCACTAATCTTAATATTTACCCTTAATGCCAAAACACATCTCCAAGAAGGGGATGTATGATGTTTTGTATTAAAGGCAAGGGGCCACTACCCAGACCTGTTTCGACCTTTATTGAGGTCTCGTCAGTGGGAGCTAGGCAAGAAATACCAAGATTTAGTAATACAGAGCTTGTAAGTATTTCACCAAAACAAGTTACCATAAGGTGTTTTAACCTTATTAAATAAAAATCTCTGGAGGAGATATAAATGTAGAAAGTACCCAAGGTAAAAATACTTTCTACACACACACACACATATATATATATATATATATATATATATATATATTTAAAATGGCTTTAAAAAATTCGTTTGTATTGTGCAATATAATTTCCTTAATCTTGCTTATATTAGAAATATATTAATAAAATGCAACATTGATATTATTAGAAAAAGCATTGATAGAAGTTTCACCGAAAAATCTGGCTAACACGAATTCGTTCTGTGAAATGCATTTAAACCATGAGTAATTCCTTGTTATATCTTTCAGGGTCACCGTGGTCAAAGAGTGGACTGCTGAAGAAAGAGTACTCAGAGTGCCGCTCATGAGTCCACAAACACACACTCCCGGAAGTTCTGGGAACAAGGTCCCAGACAAGTACGAATAAAGCTGAAAGAAATTTTATGAAATATATAAAAAGATACTGACAGAACACAGATAAATGAAGTAAGTAGAATAAGATCAGGGAACCGCTCTTCAGAGGTGTTATTCTTCCCTTTATATCAAAAAGTTTGATATAAGTATTCTTTAAGAAATAAAAGTATTTATATGTGTGATACAAGTTTTTCAGGATTTGGGAATTTTGCATCGATATTGATAGGCTACACGAAGTTCTTGTAGCCTATCATGGAACGTTCCGGAAAGCTTATTTCTTTTTTCTAGTATCTCATTGGAGGAAATTTTAACAACACTCTCTTTGACCAGTTCCCGAATTTGATCACTAGCGCGGATTAGCTGGTTTTCGTTGCTGTAACTTGGATTTCTACTCAAGTAAAAATTCATGAATATCGACCGGAAAACCCACCTAATAATATATTGCGTTTGGAACTACTAGATGGAGGCACTTGCCTTCCATCTTCTCTACATTGGCTCCAGTATAAAATTTGTCATTGTTATTAGCCCTTATTTCAGATTGGTTATTCGCTTATTCGCTGTGTGACAAGGAAAGCGTTAACGAAGATTTTTCAAAGTACAGTAGTATAGTATTTTACAAAGTATAAGCCATTTAATTTTTTTACATATTTTATAATAACAGATTATAGGCCATTCCTTCACAAGCCATTTAATCCATGTATATTAATTTAGAACAAGTGAATTACTTTGAGTTACAGAAGAAACAGCGAAAGCTATTAGGGCTGTTTATGTTCACGTATTTTCTTTGTTTTGATATGGTTGAGAGAGAGAGAGAGAGAGAGAGAGAGAGAGAGAGAGAGAGGGGTATTTGTTAATGGTTTTCTTCTATCTTGAATTTCTGCATGTGTTCATTTGAAAAGGGTTTTGTAGGACAAACAGTTTTGAAGCACAACATCCGCCCTCGGAACCGGCATATAGCTTGGACGTAATCATGACTGTAATCCATGTGTGTTCACGGGACCAGTTCGCCTGTTCTCGGGAACGAAAAACTCGAGCATACGGATGAAAAAAAAAAAAACCTACTCCCGTATGAAACCTGCTCACTCACCTTTATTCCAAAGAGACCAGATAAAGGTTCCTCACGTCATGACGGGAATCGAACCTAGGTCTTTCCGACCAAAGATCTCCGACTATACTGACTGAACCACGCAGGGTTCAGTCAGTATATTTGAATAAAGAAAATTATATATATATATATATATATATATATATATATATATATATATATATATATATATATATATATATATATATATATATATATATATATATATATGTTGACAAATTGCTATTTCGCAAGACGCATAATTACTTTTTTTTCGTCACTTAAGTATATACTTTTCTTCCATGAATGTGCAGATTTCCGATTTTATTTTAGTTCCGTAAATAGTTAAACCTCAGAATATTTGAGATGGCGGTTCTAATTACTGAGATTGACTAGTAAAAATACGAAATCATTTAGTTTATAAGGAGGCAATGTAGAAAGATGAAAGAAAGAATGAAGTACTGTTACAAATAAAAAATATACAGCCTTCAAAAACAGCTAAAAAGTTGCACATTGTAGTCAATGTTAGCATTCGCTTACCAACTGTAATAATTCTAATACGGATCTACCAACGCTTTTAACATTACTTCAGTTTACTTCTAATATATAAGTGTCACGTTTTAATGCACAAAACATTAAAACATTAACTATATTGAAATAAGTACTGAGATGGTACTATATAGCAAGTGAAGTATTTGCTCCTGATCACATTTTGTATAGTTTGATTTAGGAATGGAAAGTTTGGTCCATTCTTCCTGTCTGACATCACCAATACACGAAGCAATATTGAGCACCCTGGTATGCAAGGGAGCCGAGGTACAAGTTAGTTTCTAAATTATTTTATTTGACTGAGATCTGAAGCCAATGGGGTAAGTCCAGATATTTTGTTTCACTCCATACCACAGTAGCACTTACATTATATAATATGTAATATAGAAAGTGAGAAAAAGGCGTCTCTTCCGTAATAGCTTCAAGACATTGCGTTATCGAAAATGCTATACACGTGGAATGCCAAATTACATTTCGTCTGTCCAGGATTACATTCAAAAGTTAGAGTTAATAAAATATCAGAAAAAAAGCTACTACTGGGCATTATAACTCAAGCAAACTTTACCTTTTGGAAGACTTATTAGGACGTAATGCATTCCTAATACATCTGTAACCTTTATATTTTCATATATGCGATATAAAAAGATTATGTTCGAATCAAGATCACTAGCTTCATATCACCTACGGCTCACAATATATAGGCTGACTAAAAGCCAAGAAGGCCATTCATTGAGTACAAAAGTCAAGCTATTTTGTTGGTTGGAGGTAAACGTAGAAAATGTCATCCGTTTTACTTATATTGGCAGGATATATTCAGGCTGATGAGGAACAGTGTTATTTGAAATTCACAAGTGCAGCTTTTGGATGAGAGAAAGAATGATATGAAATTCCCACGCTCCAACAAACTCTTGGCATATAGCGAGGCGATCCCTGAAATTCATTGTTCCAACAGTAAAGCGCAAGGGCTGTTCTGTGATAGTCTGGGAAGGAATCTGTTGGTATCCTGAAATCTTGAAAAGTTCCGTCTTGATAAGCCGACTAAATTTCCTGATTCACATAACCTGTCTTGAAACAAACAGAAAATCAGTGTTTATTGAAGCAAATTATTGGAGCGGCGTCAAGATAAATGATATGTATTATTTATGATTCACGGATTCCATTCGACCTATTATATTTAAGGACCGTATGCCATTGTGCTCTGTATAATCCTCATTGATATATGTTTAAAACCCCTAGGGAAAAAGTATGTCTCTGTGAAATATGATTTCTTTTCTTATTCTCCTCTTGGTCTCTTACTGTGGTTGTTGTTTGCTGTGGATTCAACATAATTGGAGTATTGTAAATAACACCCTTTCATTCATATAAAGTGATAAACAACTCTCAAATAATTATACTGCTTACTGAAGTCTATACATCGATTAATAACTGATACGTTCAATAATAGCAGACAAAGCCTAGTCAATCTGTTCATTTTTCATTTCGTGTTCTTTGGCAAAAAGAAGATCAAGTTGAACCTCTTCCTTGTCTATGATCTTCAGCGCATTGAAATAGAGAGAAATTAGCTTATTGGCGACATGATGAGAAGCAGGTAGATCAGTGGTATGCATTTAAAAGCCCAAGTTCGAACAAATTGTTTTTCACCGCTGAATGTTAGTTCTATTAAATGCCGATATTCTTTCTTAAAGATGCGATGCACGGTGTTTTCAGATAGCTCCATGACATACAAGATTAGCAGAATAGATCCTCAGAGGGTGATTCATCTGCCAGAAACTCTTTGTTTCCTTAGTCCTCTATACTGGCACCTGAGTCATACTCAAAAAGCGAGCCCGATTGTAATTAAAAACTTATATATTTAGCGTCCAGCTATCGACACCGCTTACTGAGGATTTGAAAAGAAATGTTTTGGGAGTAATGGAAGATACCTGAACTTCATTTATAGCAATATTCACAGAGCATTGATTGCTTAACGTTGATCTTGTGAGGGCGGAGAATATGTTGAAAGTTGTACTGTAGCAACCTTCCACAATTCTTCCACGCATCGAATCTGTCAAACATTTTCACATCTGATAAGCGATTTTGTCTTTCAAATCTACAGGTGAAGAACTTTTCCTCGAAGAACACCACACTTTTGAAGCAATCCCAAAGCAAATAGTCACAGGGTTAGGGTCTGGAAAAAGCGGTGGCCATTTCGTAGAAGATTAACCTAATTAGTCTGTCCTATGTGGAAGAGTTCGCCATCTTGCATCAACTCTGCTGTTTTCAGCTACCCTCTTTTCTGCAGTTGCCGGATGACAAAACCACACAGTATGAAGCGATAACGATCAGCGTTAATCAGAATATCAAAAGTCGTGGTTAATTGATTTCTTCCAAGAAACACGTCCCGTTACTTTTCCACAAACGCGTAAATAAGCTTCCTCATCTCATAGGATGTTTTAAGGCCAATTGTCGTCTACCTGCATTCAATCCAGAAATGTGAACCCAGTCATTTATCAGACACTGGTATGCAACTCCTGGCGGTGGCTGAGTTTATACGAGTAGCATCTCAACGAAAAATGGGTCCATATTTTGTGTATGGCAAATCTTGCTATAATATACACTACATTAAGCCACAGCATTTATCATTCAACTGCTGAACAAATGAAATTGGAATATCTTCTCTTTTGGGGAATTTCAGATTTATTCCATCTTTCTGTTGTAGTTGCCAAACAGAGTAGCTTTTCATATCAATGATCCGTGAGTCGGACTGAATTCTACTGTGATTGGACTTGTTCATAAAGTCGTTAGTCCTCTGAAGTATGAGAATATAAAGATGCATCTGGAATTGATCCAATTAAAGAAATTGCTCAGTGTGAAATAAATTTATTAATACTGCCAAATTCTAATGCGGAAATTCAACGAATTTTTAGTTCCATGAATGTAGTTACAACTAAATTAAGAAACAATATGGAAATGCCAATACTAACAACTATTTTGTCAGTCCAGTATGGCCACAGGCGTCATTTACCATCATCTAGACTGAGTAATATTGGAACGATTGCCACATATAATAAAGCTGAAAATCTAAGTGAAAACATGGGTGAATTAAGCGCAGAAGACTGTGTAAACACATCAAACAGCCATCTAACAAAATTAGAAATAAGAAATATTATATAGGAAAATTGTGTCAACAGTGATTTTGGCACATTATACACAACAACCAATATCCGACCAGCACATGACGATATACAGAATCCTGAGTACTAAAAATCTGAAACACTACATAACATTAATAAAGAATTACTTCAACATCAACTATCGAAACAACATAGACACATATCGAGATACAACAACTCTGTACATCCCTACACCCTTCAACAACTCATACGGTTCTTTTGTGAGATCACATCAGATACCCACGCTACTCAACATTTACCAAGAAATTTAAAACACATAGAAAACTACAGAACATTAAAACACGAACTCGGGAAAATATACCAACAAACTTAATATACCATTAACACTAATATACACATCACAAATCACCAGCATCCAATACCTACATCCCATCCATGAACAGTAGCAACAATATAAATAGTGAAGGCTAATCCCACTCTCTTAATAAAAGCTAACCCAAGCTTTGATGTAGGTGGGATTAATCTCTCTTATTCATCTACACGTAATCCCCATAATCAAAGACTGTAGATTATGAAACAAAACAGTCAGTAAGGTGTATAACAATAATGAATATACTGGTAACATTATTCAGATAAGCTCTGCAAAGCTTCAAGGAAGAAGCCACCAAAAGAAACAAGTAAATATTATAATCGATAATATTTACTTAAAACCATTATCTATTAGTTATTGAGAGAGAGAGAGAGAGTGAGAGAGAGAGAGAGCATTCTGATTTTTTTTTTTAATCCGATGTATGTGTTCAACTGCTAGGCAACAAATTAGACCGAAGTAGTCTTACTGTTACACACACACACACACACACACACACACACACACACACACACACACACACACACACACACACACACACACACACACACACACACACACACACACACACACACACACACACACACACACACACACACACACACACAACGTCCCGTAGAATAAAGCTGAAGTGGAAAAAAATTAAATAAAAGAAAATCATACTATTGTACTTGTGAATTAAGTAATTATATTGCATAAGTATATTATTTTCTTGTCTATCTCACCAACCTTTTGGAACAAATAATATCATTTAGTATTATTAATAAGAATGCAAATGTTAACAAGTACCGGCACAGTTTCTTTGTTATTAGCAACTACACTCACGTCGTGGTGTGCCGCCCTCGTTTCTAGTTAATTATTGCTTTCAGGATGATCCAGTCATTATGACAAAGCAATGACTTGCATTTATACGAAGCCCTTATATGCTATATTAATACTAGGAAATGCTAAATTGTCCAGGAAATGGACAATTTAAGGGATCTATTATCATCAAAATAAGGGATATATTGTGATTAATCTAACAGAGAAAAGGACGTTTTCTTATTCAAGTATGTTACTGGCAAAATATTCTTGAGATATCCAGTTATTATTTTCTCTTCATAACACATATGAACCTGCAGTCTGTTGCTGTAATCGAACTGAGACTCATACTAACGCTACAAGAATAATATACTCCACAATGACTCCCTTCCAAGAAAGATGGAACTACTAATCGGTTTTTTAAAATTTTATTTGTTTCGCAAGGTTAGGAAACGGTATTATAAGAATGATTCTATAACCAAAATGTGCAAAAAATAGCAACAATATAACCAAATATAAACAATATAACCAAAATGCGCAAAAAATAGCAACAATATAACATTAATTTACGTTATGCAGTTGAATAAGTAGGTGCTGCTACTTACCAAGTAACTCTGCTATTAAAGCAGCATGCCTTGAAAAACTTGGAAAGGGAGAACAATACGGTGTAACGCCCTGGATTGTTATTACAGATAAGGAATTTACGGAATAATAAGAAGAAACGGTACTTAGTGAACAGCATAATATCCCCGAAACACACAGTCCAACAAGACCAGGATGCGCACTGAATCTTTCCGTAATGAAGTAAGGCAATTGCTGTAATAACTTAATATTTTAAATTAAAATGTTAATTAAATTAAGGGGATATTAGATCCCGCATTGTTTTAAAACCGAATAAAAAACTCAAAGATTGGAATCAGAGAGTTTCATGCCGAACATAGTATAAAAAATAATAAAATTATCGGCGAATTAGCGTGAGCTAAATGCAAGTAGTCCTAGAATATAGTACAAACACGGGCAACTCGTTGCAAAGGTGATGAAGTTCTGATCGCTATTCTTGGTATTTTCCATAATGTAAAAACACATTTCCTAGGAAATGTATGCTATTATTACATTATGGTGGGAAGTCACTACCCAGACCGGTTTCAGCGTTTATTGAGGCTTCATCAGTGAGTAGCTAGACCAAATTAAAACAATGTGGGATCTAATATCCCCTTAATTTAATTAATGTTTATATTGCCGAAATGAAGCCTATTGGCTCTTTATATTTAAGTAAACTGTTAATTTTAAAATAAAGATTTAATTATTAACCAGGATAAAAATTATTCTCGCCTTTTTATCAAACATAAGGGATGTAAAACCGATCCATGAGCATTACAATCTCTGAATGAACAAAGGAAACCCATATTTTTACTTCACCTCACCAATCCTTGTTCCCATTTATTGTATTGCTATCTTTTTGATTTCGAACATACATGTGTTGATAATCCAAATAGCCTTTAAAGTGCTTACGTTGTCAGTCCTTGTTACGGGATCATCCAATATCCCAGTCAAAACACACGTACACTATCTACCAATATTGGACCGGACACGTTTTCAATTTATACTTGAAATCACCATCTAATATGTCTAACTTTGGCTTTGATCATCTCCTGCACCCTTTGAAGATGATGAGGTTACATCAATTCGTCCCACAGGTGATCGATGAGGTTGAGGTCAGAATTCTGCGAAGGCCAGGACAGTGTTGTTAAAACCCATCTCTTAATACCATTCCATTACAGCAGTAGCTTTGTGGCATCATTTATTTAGTAACAGGGATTCGTTCCATAAAATCTCCACAGTATAGACAGCACCTGATTATCGAGAATATCAAGGTACTGAACTGCTTTCTTGGAACTACGGAGAACGACCAGTAGTTCCACTTCAAACCAGCTGAATGCAACCCACACATTTACTCATTCACCACCAAACTTTATTCTCAGTACAACGCAATGTGGTAACAAGCGTTCACTAGTTTGTCTCCACACTCACACTCTACCATTAGACTGGAACAGATGAACCGTAATGCATCGCTCCGGAGTATTGTTTTCCACCGGTCAATTGTCCAGTTCACACGCTCTTTGCACCAGGCCCAGACGAGCCTCCAATGTAGGAAAAACCGCACGTGCGTGGAATATTATACACACCTGGATATTTATAAAATGGAACACTGTCCTTTGGATATCTTAGAACCTGTCTGATGCTAGTAGTTGGTTTAAATATAATTCTGATGTTATAGACTTTTAAGAATCTCGCAATTTTGGTAGAAATTGAACCCATAAAGGGGATGACTTTTGTTGAAATTTGCTGGGAGACTGTTCTTTCTTGTTGGTTATCTTTGTATAGAGATTTGTTGATGCTGTTTCGAGGATAACCATTTTGCTATAGTGTTATAGCGATTTGGGACAGTTCTGTCTGAACTACTTCATCGTCAGTGATAAAGTTTCTGACTCGATTTCTCAACATGTGGATGATGCTCTGTTTATGTGACCGATGATGGTTTGAAGAGTAACGTAGGTATCGTCCAGTGTCCATAGGTATTTTGTAAATGGACAGTTTGAAATTGTTACCTTGTCTTTTAACTAGTGTCCAAGAAGTGTAGTTATTCGTTGTCTACTTCTAGAGTAAATTTGATTTTATTTTGGAGTGATTTTATTTTATTTTCTACTGGTACATTCGTGAATACGGATACTACGTCTAGACTGGCCATTATGTCTCTTTGTGTTATCTTCACGTTTGGAGAATGATTCTGTTTGTCTGATTTTCCCTTAAGTAAGTTAGCTAGGTGTTTAGCCAATAGGTAAGTACAGACAGAACTGTCCCAAATCGCTATAACACTATCGCAAAATGTTTATCCTTGAAACATCATCAACAAATTTCTATACAAAGATAACCAACAAGAAAGAACAGTCTCCCAGCAAATTTCAACAACAGTCATCCCCTTTATGGGTTCAATTTCCACCACAATTGCGAGATTGTTAAAAGCCCATAACATCAGGGTTGTATTTAAACCAACTACTAGCATCCGACAGGTTCTAAGATCTCATAAGGACATGTTTCATTTTTATAAATATCCAGGTGTGTATAATATTCCATGCACGTGCGGTCTTTCCTATATTGGACAAACTTCGAGAAGCCTGTAAATAAGACAGAAAGAACTTGTTGGAGATGTAAATCACAATAGAACGATCACCTCTGGTTTAGCACATAACTTTTCAACATCGACCCACACTATAGACTGGGATAACAACTCTATGCCCTACGTAGATAATGATTACAGACATCGATTATTTAAAGAAGCAGCAGTAGTGCTACGTACAGGCAGCAACCTAAACAATAATCAAGGGGCCATACTGAACGGTACTTGGAAAAATCTAATTAATTCTCTCAATCCAACAGAACTACAGTACGCGAATAATCATATTACGCGTTTGCATGTAACGCGTGTTCATGATACTTAGTAGAAAGTCACAATTCATACAGACATATCACGCGAAAGTGTTAGCGTAGCTACCTAACAGGTACTAATTTTTTTTTTTTTTGTATTCTTAAACCTTTTTTGCATTTATCATTTTTTTGTACTGTGCAAGCCTTGAGAAAGCTAGTCAATTACTCGCGAAACCATTAGGCTATATGGTACTAACACACGTACGAATTAAATATCTATGATCAGTTTATCAATAATTGTTATATTTGTTAATATTTTAGTACCAAAAACATGTATAACTTAAATACTGTTGTATTGTTTTGTTCAATGCATGTAGATTTTTCTGTAATTGGTCTTAATTTTCAGCCAAAGATAACTAGGCCGTCACTTATACTGATGTCTCGATCAACTGACTCATGTCTTGCCGCAAGAAATATGATCTGATGCAATGGTTTACATTTAATACCAGTTCATGAATAAAGGCTGGTTAATTTTTTATTTCCGATTTTAATTCCTATGATTTTGTTTTTCCTGCACTCTCTTGAAAAATGTTTACACACACACACACACACACACACACACACACACACACACACACACACACACACACACACACACACACACACACACACACACACACACACACACACACATATATATATATATATATATATATATAATCAACTTCCTTGAATGAGACCCCTATTTGTTTTAATTTTTTCGATGGTTTCTTTATTAATTTTAATTTTAATAATATAGCTTTAATATAGCTTTATTCCATTATATTTGTTATTGCTTTTGTGGTTTGAGGTGGAGCTTTCAATTCACACAAGAATATTAATAAATTTTGTTCCGTTGATTTGATCGTATGCTTTCTCATAATCCAGGAAGGTCATATATGTTGGCAGGTTAACTTCTATTCTTTTTTCTCTAATTTTTTTGAGTATAAATGTGGGATCTGTGCAGATCTTCCACTCCTAAAGCCGCATTGTTCTTCTCCAATATTTTTTTTGAACTCAATAATTTCCTGTTGTTAATTTACTTTTAATTATATCTAGGTATATTTTATAGCATGTATTTAACAAGGATATTTCTTTGCATTCTCGGCAAACCTTTCTGTTTCCTTTATTGAATATGTTTGTGACTATTTCTGTCTTCCATTCTTCTGGGATGTTTCCTAACTGTTTTATTTCAATTTGATTATTATTGTTTAAAAGCCGGGTGTAGAGGATCGGTCAATTTGTTTGGAGAGGGGCCTTCTAACTGTAGATTACCCTTTGTTTCTTGAGTAATTTTTTAATGAGTTAATAGCGCTTTAGTTGAGGTCCATTTATGTCATGCTCTAATCTTGATACAAATGTTTTCCAGTCTAGTCTTCTGATTATCTTGTTTTTTTTTTCTTGTTATTGCTTTTATTCTTTTATATTCTATTTCATTTCCTATGGTTATGTGGATTAACCATTTAAGGCACGTTTCTTTTTTCTTTCTTATTAAAGTTTAATTTTTTGGGTTCCAGTTTCTGAATCCTATCCTTTTTCTTCGCAGTTCTGTTCCTATGGTTTCATATGCTACTTGTTTTAGTATTTGCTAGATGTTTTGCCATTCATTTTCTATATCTGTATCTTCGTTTATTTTCTTTTCTGATTTGTAAGTCTTCTTTGATATAGTTCTCTGATAACAGTTTGCTGTAACAGTTCTCTATTAAATTGCTTCAGCTTTTGTTTTTGTGTTCTTGTATTCTTTCTATTTCTCTGGTTCGAGATGTTAATAGTACTGGTTAATAAATAAGGATCTGAGTCAATATTGCACTCTCTGTATACTCTGCAATTTCTTATCATCTTCTTTAGTTTTTCACACACTATTATATAGTCAATTATGCTTTTATATACTCTGGCTTCCCATGTGTATTTTTTAAGATCTCAAAGAAGCTGTTGGTTTTTTTTTCAAACTCTTATAGGCCACAAATTTTCTGAGTTCTCTTCCATTATTATTTATGGTGTTTTCTACTGGATTAACTATTAAATCTTTAAATGTATCTGATCCATTTCCAGAATTGAAATCTCCTGCAATGATTAAGTAATCTTGTTTATCTGTGTTCTGAATTAAGGTTTGGAGGTGTTTATAGAATTCTTCTGTTTCAGAAGGATTCTATAAAAATTCTATTAAAAGAATAATAACGTCTAGCCATTATTATTCTTTCAGATACCCAGTTACATGATTCAATTTTGTTTTTCCATTTATTACTGATCGTGATGGCTATATTTGCAGCTACTCATTTTTCGTTGGGTATTCAACTATATATTAAAGTGTGGTCCAGAAGTTCTGTAGAGCCTTTTGATTTTTTTTTCTTTGTTTCTGATAGTAATGCTATTGCTATTTTCATTTCTGGTAGGGATTTTTGTATTCTTCGATCTTGTGATTGATGCGTCTTATGTTTACTCAACTTTATAAAAAGAGAAAATTTCCTTTTATAAGGAAACTTGTGAGCGCCATTCTTTAACATTATTTGTCTATTCTAGTGCTATATAACAATTTAGAAATCTTAAATCTTCCCAACATAATTATTATTGCATTTGAGTGTTGGTACATCATAAACTTCATTAAAACATTTAGTCTATCCAGGACTGAACAATTCTTTGCAGATAACCCATCTCTCAGATTCCTTCTGGTCACCTTCTCTGCGTTATGTCTTTCCATAAAAGTAGTTTCATGTCGTTAGCTTGCAGCTTTAGAATCTCCTGCTTTCCTATAAACATGTAAAAACACGAGTAGATATTTTTCAATATCACAAAAAAGACATCAAAGATCATAAAGCTGTCTTCCCACACATAACTTTCCAGAAAGAGAATAGTGAATAATTCCAATATAAATAAACTAGGATATGCCGTTACATTAGAAAAAATTATCTCGCTGTCAGCGAGATAATTTTTTCTAATGTGACGTGAATATATAGCTATCTGAGGATCGCCTACGAAATAGTTAAAGTAGCATTTCAGTACCGACAGATTATGCTTTCCAAAATCAGGAATTTACATGTTTGCCATCTAAATTTCATTTGTTTAATGAAGGAAAAAATGCTTTTCATTTATATCCAGAAGTTGCAAATACTCAACTCTTTTACTCTTATGTCTCGCAGAAAGAAATATAATCTGATGAAATAGTTTACATTTAATACTAATTGTCCAATTACAATTAGCAAAGTTATCGGTAAGTATCGGAGCCTACTTATTCAAATGTCTAACGTGAATTAATGTATGATTATTGCTTTTTTTTTGCAGAGGAGATATACGATTTTTCATAATATTTGGTAACTTTGTAAACCAAACAAGATTTTAAAGGACATATTAATCGTTCTCCTTACTTTGAAGGATTAATTATAAGGTATCTTATTTCGATAGCGTCGGAAGGGATCATTCGATTACAACAACTGACTATTGATGCTTGTGTGTCCTGAAGAAGCCATAATTATTTGTCTTCTCAAGAAAATGTTTCAAGGAACAGAACGGAAGAAGAAATCGTTATTTCACTGTTAGATGATAATTAATCCATAACTGGGATTTAGTACAGAGTTTAACATTTATTGATATTCATATGGCATATAAGGATACTTCAAAGAGAAAAGCAAGTCATTGTTTTGAGAGCATATTCAATAGCTCTTCCTGAAAGTAATGTTAATTTGAAAAGAGAACCGTTACCTGAATGTAGATTCGAACAACAAAAGGAACTAAAATGGTTTTCTCAACAAGCTACGCTGCGTGTAAACAAAACATATGGACAATTACATTGACAATTACAATTTTAAAAAAATCACGAAAACATATAATTAGAATAAAATATATATTTTTTTAAAGTTAGGTGTGTTAGATTAGGTTTTTTAAAAAATCTTAAATAAGGGAAAGTATTTTAAGAAATAGGAAGCAGGTATTCAGTAGGAAAGTGCTAATTGTCTCTGTCTGCACATGGTATTCATTGAAAGTTTCAAAAATAGTAAAATATAAATTATACTAAAACTAAATTTGCTTTTAGTATTATCATTGCATTAAGGAGTACTTTAGTGTGTTCTGATGTAAAATTTCTTTAAATAGTAAACCTATGCAAGAAAACTTACTGCGTTAAATCACCCACAAACAAAAATTTAAAACAAAATCAGTAGATAATATATTTGCTTTTTGAGAAAATATTTTAATACTTTTCAAATACAGGGGACGGACCAAATAATGAAAATACTAATATATTTATGAATATAATGTCTCTCTCGGATACATTGAGAAAAAAAATTGTTCTTGTTCTGTTTTGATTACACTCTGTAGTTCCCATGCAAGTGCAGTGATTGTACTGAATCATCCGGTGCTTCATAAATCAATATTCATGTTAGAGCTGCAATTGATAAACCTGTGATTACTGAAAGGAATGCCATGTTTAGCAATTGCAGCTCTAACATGAATATTGATTTATGAAGCACCGGATTCAAACTTGGACATTAGAAAATTTGAAAGGTATCGTATGGTCGATCTTCAGCTATTTCCTACATCAGGACGTGTTACCTTTGGAAAACACGCAAGGCCTACAATATGGAATGCGTGGTTCCAATCGTATTCTCTTGTCCCATTATTACTCTTCATGGCAGAATTACTGCAAGCGATTACTTGGATGTTGCTATTAATCAAATATATATTCTTAAAACACCTTGATGATGTTCATCAAAAAGAATGGTACAATATTCCACTAGAAACTATTTAAATCTTATTTTAATAGTTTTTGGTTTTCGATCCAATCGAAGAAGAATTCAGGCTGTTCTGGAGGCAAAAATGTAATCCAACACAACCGTAATAAAGAAATGTATCTATAACAACATTTTGCATTATTTTGTCAAGCCGCTGTACGTGGTAAATCACATACCACTACAGCAGCAGCAAATAAATAGACACGCAGCTAACAAAAATAACCTTATGCACTGTTGGGTGTTTAAAGTTTGTAGTACTGTTTAAGAAATAATTTTCACATATCGTTTGCCATTCGACATTTAGAAATAAATTAGTGGTTATGGTAATCTTAAGTTGTAATGTTGAATTTTATTTTCCAATACAAACACTGGCATTAGTGCAAATGAGTTCAAGTGGAATAAAGTAGGTAAACACATAATTTATAGATAAATATTTTACCTCATTAATTGTGTAGGTAATCACTCTGTAGGATGTTGGTAAAATGAGAAAAATCCCTATTACTACTCCAAACTGTATAGAATAATGAAAGAATAAGATTTCGGTGCCAAATCTGTACACCTCTCCAGGAACACCAATCACTGTTGTTCCGGACATGAAGGTCGCCATGATGGAGGCTGCTATAGGAAAAATTCCACTTCTTCCACCTAATAAAACTTCCTGTGTGTTTTGTTTCGATTTATTCTCCTCATTCTGGCAGCAAATCCAATGGCAATTGAGATTATTAATGTTTGGCTTATGACTAGATAATCTGTAATTCCTAAAGAAGATTTCGCTTCCATCTTTGTCTGCAAAACAACATAAAGAGGAGACCTTTAAACATTATAATATTTGAATTACTGTTTTTAGTTTTTTTAATTTATTTCTTACTTCTTTATTATTCATTTTTATCTTTAAAGGATTCTGTAAGGTATGGACACCATAGACGGGTCACCTAAAATCAAAATTTATTCAAGCCTTTTTGCCAACAAATATCAATATTTCTTTGAAAGCACTTAGTTGTCGAAAATCTGCCTGGAATGGCTTTGATGCTGTACAATCAAATGGAAAAGATATTAGATCTTAACATATACTCTCTTGCGATCTTGAAAGTATTTACTAAATAAACAAAAGACAAAAAAAATAAATAAAAGATAAGAAAGGGGAATTGAAACAAAATAGTATAGGTGTTATTTCTGGAAATATTTCCATGTTACTCCTCTAAATAAATATTAATTTTATAGCTATTTTTGCCTATTTTTAAGGGTACCCGTTTTTATAATATCGCTGGCTTTTTACTCAATGTTTAAGGCATTACTAATGTATTAAAGACAGATACATGAAGAATCTATGGGAAGAATAATTTTGGGCATACCTTTGTAGGATGTTGTCATGTTCTCTTATTCAGCAATGTCTGGCATATGGCAATATACATTTGTACTACTGCTGAAGTATGACTGAAAGGAAGGGAGGGAGGGGTGGGGTTTGGAAATGTGTAGCTGCAGAGATGGGGGTTGCGGGTGAGGCAAGAATTATGCGAACTTTAAAACTCGGGTTTTAAGGTGGGATGAGAATTCTTTGGAAAGAAGGTGAAAAATAGAAAACATTTTTGGGAAAGGAGGATAGAACATAAGGGAACAAGATTAGGAGTGGGAGTTCCACTTTTATCCCTAAACCCCCTAATCTTCTAAACAAAAATAGGTAAAAATAGCCAAAACATTAATAAAAGAATCTTGGATTCTGAAACTGCTTAACCCAGAAGTGGTTAATCCGGAAAATATCATAATCAAAAACGCTTGCAATCGTTATAATCTACTCTTTTTGTAAATAAGGTATACCAACGAAGGGTTTTCTGTAAAATAGAGAATCATACGACGTTTAGGCTTCAGTTGCAAAGAATTTTGGAAAAATGAAAAACTTAAAAGCTTGAAGCTGATATTTTTCTGAGCAATTAAAAGAAATATAGCAGATATTGCAGATATATAAAATGGAAATTACAATTACGCACCACCCTATAAGCAAAAAATGTAGCCCTCGTAGCATTCTTAGCGGCATTCATTCTCAGCTTTCAAGGATTCCCTCTCCCTGTTGTCCTTTTCCGATCATCCATAAATTGAAAAACTCCATCAATTGAAATCATGTATGACCCTTTCAGCAGTTTGTAAGTCTCAATCATATCACTCTCTTTCTCCTGTTTGCTAGTGGCTGTCGTCTACAAATTCTCAATCTCTCTTCATAATCAGTATTCCACAATCCTGATATCATGTTTAACACTCTCCTTTGTACTCTCTCCAATATATCAGAATCACAACGGAAACCAGGAGACCACTCCTACGCATATAGTCCAAGTGAGGTATTATCAAGGTCTTGTGAAGAAGCAGAATGACATCCTTATCTTTACATGTTTCAGCATTGCAATTATCTTTTGAATTGTATTTGTAATATTTGCTGCATGGTCTATGAACCTTCAACTTCCTATTTACTAACTCTCCAAGATCTCTAGCCTTATCAGTTTCTTCTAGCATAATCCCACCAATATAATACGTCATGGGATATCTAATTATGCCAAAGAATAGGACTTTATATTTAGTGACATTGAACTGACATCCATTTTCCCATGCCCACTATTCCAGACTATTCAAATCATTCTGAAAGAACTGAATATCAGCAGCATTCTTGATTACCCTACCTACCTATCTTTGCATCATCAGAAAATAGCTGTATCCTTTGTCAAATCCTTCCCAATATAATTAATGTATAGACTGAATAACAGTGGACCAAGCACTGATCCTTGTGGTACAGCACTGGTTACCTTAAATCTTACAGACCCACATCCACTATATACTATTTTTGATATCTGTCAGACAGTCAGCCTCTTATCCATGTTAAATGTATACCCCAAATCCATTTTCTCCAATTTATGCAGTCAGCCATGCTATGTTCTATAAAAAGCCTTAGCAAAATTCAAAAGTATCATGGTGTATCCATTCTCCTTGTCTAATTCAATGGTAACATTGTTATAGAATGTGAACAAGTTGCTAAAACGTGTCTTATTCTTAGTAAATCCATGTTGCTCATTCCAAAGTAGAGATTAACTGTCAATCCATTTCTAAATGCGCGCCCAAAACAATTTTTCCAAAATCTTCACCACCACTCATGAGGTACTAATTGGCCATTAGTTGGACACATTGGTCTGTACACCACCCTTGTGCAATGGAATTTCCATACATTCTTTCCATTTCTACGGAATTTTCCCAGTTCTGAGATTTATATTAAACAGCTTGGTCAAAGGAATAGCCATTTTAGTTGAACAATCGTTTAGCACACATTAAACCCAGAATTCCCGATGCTGCTATGGATTACAGACTAGAATACAGTTATTCGTTTTAAGGTTATATTGAAATAATATAATCAACAATCAACATAGGAATAAGCACAAAAGTTAATACTGAATTAGATATTATGTAATTCCGATTCTTTTATGTTCAGATATAATGAGCCCGCCAATGTCCTAACATTAAGGAAATTAGTTTGGCAATTGTCTTCTAAGCACGAGAATATCGGAAGGGTACAAGATGGTTAATATTTCCGAATTCGTTGAGCTTTAAACACAACTGCAAGAATAATTGTCTGAACTTGCTGACAATTCTAGGCTTATTATGCCAAGTTGATATTTCAAATTACTATTTTATTAATATTTTAAATAAATAATCGAAATCATGAAAGATTATCAGAAAAACTCACAATACAACCTTATCGCGATAGGAAAAAATGATTTGTAAAACATAAAACACTTTAAGCAGTTTTATAAAGATAAACTGCGGCGTCTTATGCCTTTCGTTGTTCAAAGTATGCACTTCTAATAGAGGAGAAACATACTCTACCTGAATGTTTTCTATAAAAGGCTAAGCCCACTCTGAAGAGTTAGAGAGTTCTTTTTCTTCTCCTATCAAGAGAGAAGTACTGGTATATGTGTTCTGATGTTTAGCAGTGGATAAAAATGAAATCACGTTTTTTTTTCTGAAATTGTGAATGGTTATTAGCGAAAACTTCCGGAGTCCGGACTCATACAAGTAAAATAATATTTGGAATATCTTATTATGCAGTTAATGTAAATGTTGTATATTAAAATTTAGTTATTATGCGTGAAGTTTCAAATAGAATGACATTGCACGAAATGTCTATCTTTGCTTTGCAAATGCGGAAGCCATTAGCGAAGAGATATGTCTTAAGTCATCAGTATTAAAACGTTCGTTGATGAGGCAAGGTTAGAGTAACTATACCTACAATGGATGTCTTTTTTTTTTTTTTTTTGTAAATTACATATGCTGTTTGTTTTTTGTAAGACGACTACAATCGTCCAGGTGTGGTAATTCCATAACCATATACATATCCATAGGGAGGAAAAAGATGTTAATGGTACTAGGTTCTTGTGTTATGTTGGCTTGTTTGCATTTATGACAAAGCAGCTTAGAATACGAGAGTAGTACGTTTACATCTTTCATGGTACAAGTTATTCTGATATTTACGCAAAAGGATAATTTGAAAAAAATAAAATAAAATAAAAATAAATATACATGACATAGGAAAGACCCAGATTTTTGAGTGGGATAACAATAAGATAATAAAGAAACTCTGTCCTAGAGAGATCGAACAAGGGCTTCATTTTTACTGACTACACAACCGTATTTTTGTTATTTCCTTTCAATTTGGAATAATCACTTTGAAAACCATTCTCTAATAATCTTTCCTTTACTTACAGCGCAATGCGATATTTAATCCAAAGGTAAATAGAATATTAGCATGAAGAGATTGAGTCCTTTTATCTTCATCAATATATTATAGGAAAATTTAATTTGAAGAAATATACCTGAATGTTTTATTTCAAACCAGCACTGATATACTTGATAAGAATATGGTTGTATCTCTTTGATACACCTGAATAATGCAAACCCTTTTTAATTTCTCAGAATGTCGGATAAGAAGCAAAACTGTACTTTATATGACATTTGCTGAAAATGTTGAAAACGATACGTGTCATAAGTGTTATTCTTGATATCATGCAAGGATCATATTTAAGAAAGTTGTCTAAAGACGTTATTCAAAAGAAGGAATATGATGCTACCAAGTCAGTAGAGGTGAGTCCGTCTTAAATGTCTAGGATGTAACCAGCAGAGTTTGAAGGAGCCGTTGTTGTAGGATGCTATGTTGCAGGCCAACCTGTTCGGTAATTGGTTGAAAATTCGGCCATCCCAGGTCAACAGTCAGTGATGCCATATTGAGATGGAAGAGCAGGGAATCAACTGCAAATGTTAACCGCCGTGTATGATACACAACACTCACCGAACTTGACGGTAGGGTGCTAAAAAGGATATTTTGTAGAAAGAAGGATAACATGTAGAAACCGTTGGCTGAGATATTGTATGCGGTGTTCTCGACATCGACTGGAACACGAAACTGCACAAAAAACATTTAGATGAGGTCAAGGTACCGAGGCTGAAAACATGCTTTAGATTGTAGGATCGCAACGTGCACACCATGCATTACCCGAACGAACATGCAGCATCGTCTTCATTAGTGCCAAGAGCGTGTACAATAGGATGTATAAGCCTGGAAAGTTGTGTTATATTACACCGAATTACGCTGCACCCTCTACTGAGCAGATTGACGGGCGTACGTCTGCTGCATTCCCGTCCGAATGAAAGTCTCCTCACAAGAGTGCGAAACCTCATATGAAATTCGGAGGTAACAATCTATTTGTCGGGTCCTGTGTTTTCTGGTTGGGCCTGGGACCTTATATTTGTAATGCCACCAAAATTGAACTCTGAGAGGTAAGTGAACATTCTGGGCAAGCAAATGTTACGTTTTGGCGTTTCTCCGGAACTGACCATTGTCTCCTTACGTAAAACATTTCATCGTATTGCTTCTGCTGCTATAAGTGCATAGTTTGTGGAGATAAAAAAACCACACATCACCTCTACAAAGCGCTGATTTCAACTCCATTGAACATCTGTGCAATGAACTCGGCCATGGAGTGAGGTCAAGGGGTACGTCCGGCTCACAACTGTGGTGTTCGTGAATTTCTTTGCAAACAATGTAGTCTAATAACTGGTGTCCAGTAGAAGGAGATTGCTGTTTATTTCACACATTTTAAGCAACAAATATTTTTATTGGTTCCTCATGCTAATTTTGATTAAACTATTCATTTAAGTTCAGTAGAAAGAAACAGACCACGAAAGGAACATATGATTATGATGAATCTGAAACCGAGTTCCTAAAACAGTGGGTGTTATTAACCTTTTGAATTAACTGTTCTTTAATTTCTCGACACTCAAAAGAAACTATACTGTACTTTCATTTCTCTAGTGCTCTGAAGGATTCATCTGCTTCGAAGTTATCCGAGGTCTCCTGATCGAGTCATTTTCGCAGTAAATGAAATTGACACCTTGCCAAGACTAAGAGGGAATTATATTATACTGGTTAATTGTTACTATATTCTCTGAAATTCTTGTTTATTCTTTGGATCATAAATATTACCAGACTGATAAAAATTATTAATGTTCTTGAACATATATTAAAGTCATCTCGCACATAAAATCGGAATTATTAAACTTCAGTCGTTGATAGTTTCTAATTTCCTATACAGTATTCCCAACACGATTGTCGTAGGGCTCCATCAGGGATCACCTCTGAGCCCCTACCTCTTTGATCTGGTCATGGATGTACTAGTGAAGGACGTCAAGGAGACACCAGGGAGCATGATATTTGCCCATGATATTGTTCTCTACGAATCATCCCGAGAGAAGAAGCTTGAAAAGACCCTGGAAGAGTGGAGAAAGGTATTGGAGGAGAGAGGCATGAAAATTAACCGGGTAAAGACCGAAGATATATCAACGGGGACTGACGAGGATATGATCATACGACTCCAGGGTGAAAGATTAACTTCAGGGAAGAAATTTAACTACCTTGGGTCGGTTGTTGAGAGGAATGGTGACCTGGATGAGGAAATAAAGTATGGAATAATATGCGGCTGGATGAACTGGAGGGGGTTCTGTGCGACAAGAGAGTGAGTTGTAAGATGAAAGGAAAGCTATATAAGATGGTGGTGAGGCCGGCGATGCTACATGGCGCGGAGACGTGGCCTATAACAAAGGCACAGGAGAGGAAGATGGAGGTTGCGGAGATGCGGATGTTGAGATGGGCGAGTGGTGGACAGGGTAAGGAATGACTACATCAAAGGGACGTTCAAGGTGGGACCGATCGGTAAGAAGGTACAAGAAAGCAGGCTGAGGTGGTTCGGTCATGTGGAGAGAAGGAGTGAGGAGTATGTTGGTAAACGAGTGGACGTGGAGGGAAGGAGCAAAAGAGGCAGGCCCAAACTCAGATGGCAACATCTCTTAGGGAAAAAGGATGAAGTCGGGAAGATGCCCTGGCCCGGAGAATCTGGAAGAAGAAGATTAAAGATGGGAACGCCGACCCCGTTTATCACGGGATAAGGCATAGCGAAAGAAGAAGAAGAAGAAGAAGATACACAACACGAGAAACTTCCTATCACTATGAGGTATATTCGGAAAATGCTGATTTTGAAGATTCGTGAAGCAATCAGTAGTTGATGTATTTGATCACAGCGTATGAAAAATATTATTATATATGTGAATTAAATAAAGAATAGCTTAATAAATAGCTTTTAGATATGTTTTTACACGAAAATTTTTATTAAAGTATTTTATAAAAGCGAAAAAATATGATTTTTTTCTTCGACGCTCTTAAAATTTTGAAACAGGATATTTAATATTTACAATTCACATTCGTCATTTGAGAAGTATAGAAAAACTATCTCCAATTCTTTAGTATTTTGCAGAATTAAGAAGTTTCGTCAAACTGGAATAGTTGCCCAAAATAAACAGAGAACTTGCAAATCAAGAAAAATATACGATGGTTGTATAATTCCTGTCATGAGATATGGAAATGAAACTTGGACTTTGACTAAAAATATTGACCAACAATTTGAAGATTACCCAGAGGAAAATGAAAAGATCTTTAATGGATGTTATTCTAGATAGAAAGTGCGTTGCTTCGCTTAGAGCTCAGATTAAGTGAGTGATATTTTAGCCATACATTAATAAATCCAAATAATAATGGGCAAGTCATATTGCAAGAAGTAACATTCAAAAAAGAACAAAGGTGATATCTAGAATATCATTCTGATATCAAAGAGAAAGAAGGATCAGAGACGATGGGAGGATGATTTTAAAGCGATGGCGGGAACTCAAGAAAGGCTCAAGATAGGAATAATGGATGACTTCGGGGAGTCTTTCTACGAACAGTAGACAAAAAATAGCTTATGATGATGATGATGCTTTAGTAAATCGTTTTGTAAACAAATTTGTCGTGTAGTGAAACACTTCACTGAATAGTGCTGCCATCTCTTATGAATGGGATAAATTAAATTCATTCCTAATTAACAATTTATAATCAATGAAATTAAACTTAACGATTTAAGTCTTTCATTATTGTATTGTAAATAATGTTCGCAATCCTTATATTCTTGGTTCATTTGTTCCATGTGGAAATTAAGTTTTTTTTTTTCAGAGTTTTTTTAAATGAATCTAAATTATCAATATCAATAAGAGTGAGGTCAAGGATTTAATTAACTGTCCTTATTTTGCTGCTATTGGCAGGGTATTAACTAGGTTTTTCTCGACGTTGTGGGCAGCGTCATTCGGTAGGTTTAGTTAATCCTTTTACCTTCCAGGGAAATAATAATAATTTTTTTTTTTAGTTCTTTCAAATATTTACATATGTAGAATGATCATCTGTTCAGTATATTATTTTACAAGGTTCAGCACTTTGTGCTACATATAATGAGATTTAAATAGTAATGATGATAACAGTTTTTTTTATATATAACAATCATAATAATAATTTACAATTATATTGTTCAGAGTTACATAAGTTGTGTAATATTACATGTTGCGGTTTACTATTTTTTTTTTAAGTTTGAAAACGTGTGATTATACAACAGTATTTACACAAATGCAATCTAAAAATTATGTTTCCTTATTCTCACAAACATACGGCGTAAACTCATGATTTACTTTTAAAAGATTTTTTTACATTGCATACATTTGTTACAATTATTACATTACATTACATACATTTGTTACAATTATTATATACCTTACATACATTTGTTTACATATAATACATTACTTACATTTGTTTACATGTGATATTTACATTACGTACATTGGTTTACATATAATACATACATTACATACATTAGTTTTCATGTGATACGTACATTACATGCATTTGGTTACATATGATACATCTTGGATAAGAACTAATTTCTTTGCTTTCATCCTCGAAGCTTATATGTAAGCTTATCTGAGGAAGCTTATCTAATAATAATAATAATAATAATATTTTTTAATAATAATAATAATAATAATAATAATAATAATAAAGATGCTGATGATGATTATGAGACTGTAGAACATCTAGTCAGTGCCTGCTGCAAAATAGCTCAAACTGATTATGAATATCGCCATGATCAAGTAGCCAAGATAATTTATTGGCACATATGAAAGAAATATGATTTTCCTCCGTCTGCTAACTGGTGGCAGCATAAAATAGAGACAGTATTGGAAAACGAAACAGCAAACATTTTCTGGGACTTTCGAATAAATACAAACTGATCGGCACTTGGAACACAATAGTCCTGACATCGAACAACGACATGTTTGTATTATTGACATCGTAGTACCCTGTCATAACAATATTGTCAACAAAGTTCCTGTACTAAATATCGAGATGTGGCAATCGAAGTGGCTCAGCTGTGGCTTAAACACACCAAAGTCATCCAGAGTTTTCGATGCACTTGGTTCAATTTCAAAACAGCTATCCAACTACTTACAAGAATTACACATCAACAAAGTGACCTCAATACGATGTACAAAAGACGGCATTACTTGAAACAGTCCATGTTTTAGGACTCTACCTGACAGCCTATTCTTAGATTCTTCGGTAGAATTTGAATTGCTTTGTATCACTAGACAAATTGTTGTTGAATGATATCTTGTTTTCATCGTGAACCAATTATGTGGTAATTTATTTATTTATGTATTTATTATTTTTACTGATCTGAAGAATATTTACATATACTGTATACATTAATCTTCTTGAGTGATATTCCCACATGCTATTTTACAAAGTATAGCAACTAAGTGCTGCATATTATGGTTCATTTTCTACGTAAGATTTCTATAAAGATATAAAAATGCAATAAGTTTACAAAACATATTGTTCTGGTTTTTGTAAACAATGAAATTCCTAAAAATGTTCCTTTTGTTTGTAAAATATATTAAGAATTGTTATTTTAGTTGATAATGTTGAATAATGTTGAAAAATATGTTTCATTAAGTTTGTAATGTGAGTAGGGTGAGTATTTCTTATTCAAGCTATTGTAGTTTGTAAGCTTCCTGTATTCAAGAGGTAGTTTATTTAACATGTCTGATTATTATATTTATATGTGATATAAATTAGTTGTCTGAAGCCTTGTTATACCTTGTTATATCGTACGCATTTCTGGCTGCGTTGTATTTGGCATCAAAATAATGTTGTAGCATAGCTTCATAGTGAAATAAGTGTTTTGCAGTTAGTATTTTGTGTTCTGACATTGCAGTGTATACAAAGCCGATATTGTCTCTTTGTTCCAAAAGATCAGTTTTATCATTTTGTACTTTAACGACATTAATCTATTTAGTTTGTAGTGTGCTCAAAAATCGTACGTTGTTATAGAGTTCCTTAGTATATTTAGGCATAGTGCTTTGTATATTAGTACTCTTAGGCATGTGGGAACTATGTCTTTTAACATGTAGAGTTTGCCAGTTATTGTTCGGAGTTCGTTTGGTAGATGGTTTATGTGGCTATTCCAGTTCATATCTGCATCGAAACAAATTCCAAGATATCGTATTATTTCCACCTGACTGATGATAAAGATTTTATTGTTCTGTGTATTTTTAATGTTGAACAGTGGATGTTGTATGGTTATATATATATTATCAACTGGTAGAATCAGTGGATTTCTGAATAAAATTACTTTTGCCTTATCTGAGTGTTTAGGTGGATGGAGTTTTTGGTCAGCCAGTCAATAAGTAGATTTATGTCATGTTGCATATTTTTTGGGCTATGTTTGCATTATTATGGTTGGATATTAAAGCTGTATCGTCTGCGTATTGGAAGATCTTACCTTTGAGAGGTAGCTGGTTAATATCGTGCATATAAATGTTGAATAGAGTTGGGGAGAGAACAGCTCCCGCTGGCAAACCACAGGTTAGTGCTAGCTCTCTACTGCGGTTTGACCCGATACGTGTAATATGTTTTCTATTTTGAAGGTAGTTTATAAACTACCTGTGCAGAGGCCCATCTATTCCAACATGTCTCAGCTTTTTTAATAAGGTTTGATGAGTGAGTCTGTCAAATGCTTTAGTCAAATCGATAAGGACTACATGACACTTTTTTTTATCTAAGGCGGTATTAATTACGTCCGTCAAGTCTTCCAAGAGAAATTGTTCCCTTATTTTTCTAAAAAAAACGTATTGTGCTTTGAGGATAATAGGAAAATTCTTTGTATATGATGAGAGTTTCTTAATACGATCCACTCCATAATTTGATAATTGGTAATGTTGCTATGGGTCTGTAATTGCTCATTAAATTTCTTTTTCCATGTTTGTATATGGGTGTGATAATGGCAGTCTTTAACATACTTGGCATCTGTCCTGTTTTACATATTTTGTTTATTAATTTTTGTAGGACACGGCCTAAGCTAGTTGCGTATTCTTTGATATCCTTGGGTCTTATACCATCGATTCCTGGGTCTTAGGTTGTTTTGATTTGATGCATTACAGAGAGAAGTTCTGATTCTTTTATGGTTGGGAACAATAATGAGTGTTTTGCTTGTGGCACCAGTGGAGGATCACATTTTGTAATTGAAAGGATATTTTTCTGTAGTACTTCGATGTAGTCTACAAAGCATTGGTTAAATCATTTGCTAGTTGGTGGATCGATTTACCGTCTCTCTTGAAGCTGTGTTTTATGGGTTCAGAGAAGCGGTATTGGGAGCACAATCTAGCATTTTGCGATTCGTACAAGTCCTTGGCAACTGTTTTTTTTCAATCCCCTGCATTTTATGAGATTATCTCTTGTGGATTTGCTTGTAAGAAGAACTATGATTGGTGAGCGTGTTGGCAAGACTTGATTTTGTTCTCCAGGCAATGAAATATAAGGTATCAATATCGTTATGCTGTAGTGGATATCAATTGAACGGCCTAACTTTAAAACTACGTGTCTGAAATTTTTTGTGGGTGCAGTTTCAGGAAGATGTTTATGACAAGAACTTCTTTATGTTGTTGCTGATTTATAAGTTCACATTGTAGTTTTAGTGAATTAAGTTCTTGACGTAGTTTGGATGACTCTTTTATCAAATTATGTTTCCTGTCACTCAGAACACTAATTTTGAAGTCTTTTCCCGTTTTCAAGATTTCATCCACTGCGAAATTATTATATTTAACAAAATCCTCATATTCGCTAATTTTTTGTTATTTGTTCGTTCTGCTTATCAAAGAGTTCTTGTACCGTATTCTAGTACTATATTTTAGTAATTCAAATTACAGGACTCACCTGTAGTTTTTGCCTATTCAGTTCATCGTCTGATTTTGCCTCCGGTATAATCGGCTGCGTCGTAGGTGACAGTAGTTCTTTGTTCTCCCAGCAGTATAAACACCTCCATTCCTCGTTTTGCATTGGATTTACGCTACTGGGTTGTTTCTGAAATGTCGGAAAGTATAAATAAAGATTCTTAAGGCATTTCCTACAGGTTATGTGATTTCCGTCTGAAGACAGAGATCCTTCAGGCAATTGTTGCACTTCATGACTCTACTTTCCTCTCTTGTGCAACTGTAGCGTGACTCTAAAAATGTCGACGTCCCTTGTTCTCTACTCGTTTGTGACCCCATGGTCCTCTCATTCTTCAATTTTCAGAACTCAAAATTTGGTTTCTACTTAGCTGATATCGATTAAATTATGTGTGTCTGCCTTCATCGCGCAAATAGAATTACGTGGCAATAATTTCAAATTAAAAACAGGAGAACCACTTTAAAACTATAAAAACATAATTCCTACACAGCGTCCTCTGATGACGTTGATAATAATAATAATAATAATAATAATAATAATAATAATAATAATAATAATAATAATAATAATAATATCAGCGGTTACGAATCTTTAATTAATGCAAGCACTCAGATAGAAGAGGCAATATTCGCTTATTTAATAATTCTTATTTAAATTAATACATTTATTTCATTATGAGCAGCAAAATACTTAGAGTTCACTTATATATGCTTTACATATCCAAAAAAGAGTAAATGTTCATTAGAATTACATGTAATTACGTTTTAGCATTTAATTTCAGAACTAATGCCAAGTATATTACTGTAACTATTTTCTGTCTCTCTCTTAATGTAACCGAATTCTTTACTTACAATATTTCATTACAATATAATCTTTACAATACCAGATCAGGCGGAACCAAGTTTATTTCAGGTATATATGCGTAGCAGTGAATTAGACAAGAAAATGGTGAAGAAAATATTAATTAACAAGACATTTTTCCGTTTTTCTCTTCATAAACTTTAATCCTTTTAAATTCATTTCTTCAGGTACACTTTTCGTAGTTCTTGAATCAGAGTACTGCCACTTTGACTAGAATTGTGTGACATTAAACATTATTAAACAGTACAAACACTGTATGGCAAAAAGTACTAATTTTACGATTGTTGTATAGCCACTGTTGTGATAACAATGGATTTACCTTTGTCAGCATTTGGGATGGTGTTCTGGTAGCGAACGAATTCGTATGTTAAGCTACAATGTGTCAGCAGGCATCCTACAATCTGTTGAATGATACAAATGTACAATGGCTATATGAACAAAGAATTAACCCATATCTAGGTAACAAAAAAACAAAATGAAGAAATAGAATGGCTTAATATAAAAACGATACTAAATGCAGCAGCCAATGAAAGCTTAGGAAAGACCAAAAATTCAATAAAAGGAAAAAACTGTAGATTTGGGATGATACAATCAAATAAATAATCAAAAAGAAAAAAGAAGACTATCACAAATGGTTAAGCAGTAAAATATTAGATGATGCAATAGAATATAATAGAATAAGAGTCATAGCTAAAAGGGAAGTCAGAAAAAAGACAGAGAATCATAGAACAAATTAATTTGTAATTTAGAACATGATTTATATAAAATAAGACCCAATGTATATAAGATTTTGAAACACTTAAATGCAGATACCAAAGTAAACATAAAATTAAACACCGAATTCAAATTAGAACAATTTCTAAATTACTTCACAGAATTGCGGACAAACAAATATTTTAAAAAAGACAACTGACAAACAATTAACGAAAATGAAAAGGAAATAACTAAAGAATAATTCGAAATCAGCCTGAAAGAAACAAAAAACGGAAAATCACCTGCAGAAGAAAAGCTAGTTTCAGAACTATATAAATACGCAGGAACAAATAAGACTCTTATTATGGTATCCCCTTAATAGAATGGAAAAAAGCAACTGTAATTCCTCTCTTTAAGAAAGGTAATAGAGATGACCCTAAAAACTATAGAGGTATTAGTATACTAAATTCCTGTTACAAAATATATAGCAGATTCTTAAATAGCAAATTAATGAAATATTCCAAAATCTTTATTTTAGAAGTACAGAATGGATTCAGAAAAGGATGATCATGTATAGATCCAGCCTTTTGCTTAATATTAATAATAGAGAAAAGAAGAGAATACAATTTAGAAATATATATTGCATTTACTGACTTTGAAAAAGCATTTGACGAAGTTGAAAGAAAAATATTCTTTAACATATTAAAATAAAGACAAATACCAAATAATATCCTAAAAGCTATCATAGGTATATATGAAAATAATCAGTTACAAATAAGATTAAATCACGAGCTAGCATATACGAGAGAGAGAGAGAGAGAGAGAGAGATAAACTAAGAGGTCCGACAGGGATGTCCCCTCTCAGTAACTCTCCTTTTAATATCTACTTAAATGAAATAATAATAAAATGGAATAAACATTTACATCAAGGAATGAAACTTTCTCCTACAGTAAACTTAAACACTCTCCTTTTTGTCGACGACCAAAGAATAATTACAAATTCTGAAGATAACTTACAGAAAGATATTTTAGATCTAAATATGAGATAGCCAAAGATTATGGTATGATAACACAAACAGAAAAATCAAAAACTATGGCCTTTAAAGGACAAGATTCAACAGGAACTAAAATAGTAATAGATAACAAGATCTCAGAACAGGTGAATTCATTTAATAGGATGTATGATCACATATGAAAATGAAAAAAAGTTATATACTTAAAAATTGCAAAATATTTAAAACTAACGAGTGTAATTAACTCTATATTTAAACCAAACCCCGTTCAAAAACAAACCAGAAAAAAGTATACAATACATTAGCCCTACCAGTCTTAATGTATGGAAGAGAAATCTGGACAATAAAACAAAAAGACAAACAAAGATTAATAACAGCAGAAATGAAGTTTATGAGAAAAACTGCAAAGTTTACCCTATTTGATGACAAAAGAAACGAAGAAATTATGAAAGAAGTAAACCAAGAATCGGTAATAGAAAAAATTAAAAAATATAAACATAGATGGATGGAACACGTTCAAAGAATAAAAACAGAAAGATTACCAAAACAAGCCTTAAAGTACAAGCCATTAGGAAAAAGAAAACCAGGGCGTCCTCTTAAACGATTCAACGATGACTTCTAAAGCCGGAACAGGCCATGCTAGGCTTAAATCCTTGATACGTAGGATGATGATGATGATCTCCAAAGAAAAACCATCTAGATGAGTTCAAGCAGGAGAAAAGTATTGGAAAGCATGAACAAAGCCGCAGAATTACTAATATTGCCAGAGAGTTCGGAATCTCATAGTATTGTATTCATGCTTTCGGTAGCGTTTCAAATCAACAGAATGTGTTCCAGACGTTTGAAACAGGGCGCCCTTTCTCTACCACGAGAAAGGGTGACCTCTTACAAACGAACGCAAAGACAGTGTTTTGGTTATAACAGTAAAACTCAATCGATGCACCACGGTAAGAGCATCGTACGTGGAGATATCGACACACTATTACTACAGTGCGACAAGTAGGCGTAAACGGATGACGGCCTGTAGTGTGCGTTCCTTTATCCACAGCTAATCGTAAAGCAGGCTTCCCGTGGTTCTCTGTCCATAAAATTTGGGCAAGATGCCAATGAGCTAATGTCCTCTTTTCAGGTTAAGGGAACAATAAGCGGTGCTCGTGTCATGGTGTGGGGAGGGATTATGCTGGAATTGAGTTAGTGAGTGCTAGAAGTACTGGAAAAGGAGACTATAACTGGTGAACGATATTGCAACGGTCTTCACCGTCGTATTCGTATGCCTGGATCTTGTAGGCGAAGAAATCATTTCTATGGATCATAATGCCAGACCACATCGTAGTGGAGCTTAGTGGAGATGCTTCTAGAGACAGAGAATATTAGTAGAATAGAGTGGTCATCACTCTATTCTACTAATATTCATATTCTACTCTATTCTACTAATTCAATAATAAACATATTGTAACCAGTGTTAAGCGTTCAGTAAGTGTTCACTATTGAGCGTGAATCCAGTAATCATCCACCGTTTGGAACTTTGATAATTCGAAATCTTGCCGATCATCTCGAATTTTCCGTTTATCGAAAACTGCCCTTAGTAAGTACGTTAACGAAATCACAAATCAAATATTAATCATAATTATCATTCGGCTACGGATTTCAATACCCTGAGTTAAAGGATTATCAGAACAAATAGGAACTTCAGAACAGAAAAACAAATTCTCTGGGTATCTGATGTCAACCTGGTGCGCTGTTTTGTCCTCTTTGCTTATTTGAATAGATTTGCTCTACTGCTTTGATTAGACTTCAGGAACTTCAAGATCATTTGCTGCGTTTTTGGATTCAGATAAGCAAGGTCTCGTTTTGCCAACTATTGCTAAGAGGCAAAGGGTTCATTGGAGCCAAAGACTCCTCATTTCTACCGTTTAAAATTTGAACACCTTTCCATTAACATGTGAAACAGTACGAAATCGTCAAAGATTTAACTGCTCAGACTGGTTTCGGGAAGAATTTACCATCAATTTTTCATTATTTTCCTTTATTTATATTTTTATATCTTTTATAATCCTTTGAAATGCAAAAATATGATCTCAGCTGCGAATCAGATGGTTGTCATTATCAACATTTTTAAATTAACATTTCAACAATTAACATTTTCTTTATTATTAGTATTAGACACTTTATAAAACGGACTGCTTAAAATTTCAAGACAATGCAAAATACATCATTTGTTATGATTTGCTCCGAACACGAAGAATCTTCACTGTGACTGAAGGGGTTGAGTAGTATTGCTCATGTCTCTGTAAAAGAAAGAAGTTTGATATTAATATTATAAACCTTTCTGTTAAGAATAATCATTGCACAGAATTTTTATCTTCGGTATTTTTTATGTCGAGAAAACTAGCAAATATGAATGACATAAGTTTCATAAAATATTACATTAATGAGTAATAATGTGATTTTAATAAAATATTAAAAAACTAAAATGAATAAACATGCCTCAGGATGAAGTGTGACAAAGACAGAAGTTAGTTTACGAAATATTATTTCAAACATATTGATAAACAGACTTACTATATCATCATATTTAGAAACTGAAAAAACTGGAAGCATGCTGTTACGAAATATGAATAGAATTCAATAATGAAACAGCATGCTTCCAATTTTGTAAGAAACAAAATTATTGCACTGTAAAGATAACACGCAATCGAAGAATAATGGTTAAAGATTCAAAGTCATATTAAGAGAAACTTGTAATTCTATTTCTTTAGCAGTAAAGAAGGATTAGTAACTCAATTTTTCTGTTCTTCGTAACATTTTAATTATTGTATCAAAAAACTGATGAGGTCTGGTTGAGCCTTTTTTTTCTGGATCCTAATTAACACATTAAAAATAATTAAGTAATAATAATACACACTGCATTCATTACATTTTCTTAAATTTATTCCAAACTTAAATTATCTTGAAATTAAACAGGAAAAACATTTTGCAGTCCATGTCAAAACTGGAAAGATTACATTGTGCGAAGGGAATGAAAATTCTTTGATTATGATCGGACTTCCTCTTTAGGCACTGACTTTGATTATCGATTGTGTATCGATTATCCCATGACTATAGTTTGTACCACATAATTAGCATTCGATGTAATAAAATTAAAAAGGAGTCATTTTAATAATGCAAGAGTACGTTTATTGTGATGTGTTTATTTCACCTGAGCTAAGCTGTGCGGATCTGCAACATTTCTTAGGAATATACTGTTTATTAAATAGATGATTTTTAAGGAATGCAGTAGTCTGACTTCGATGATACGAGAATTGCCTCAGAAGATATAAATAATCACATGGAAAAGAATAAACAATTCGCCCAATTCTGTTGAATTCTGTGGGAATATTACAGAATAAAACTGAAAGGTAATCCTGAGAAAAAAAATAAATAAATAAAACGATATATAACAAGAGATATTGTGGATGAACCCTTGGAGAGTTGTGAAAACTAATTGACCGAGTAGGAATGCGTAAATGGAAATCACGCCTTCCATTTTAGGATCGAGTCATGTTTAAATGAAATAAAGTTTATGATTAAGATTCGTCAGCAATTCACAAGATCGGATAACACATTTATTACTGACAAAATTCAGAGTTTGTTAAACAACTAGTTTCTCAACCGGATATATAATCAGTTATTCTTTCCTGGATTTACGTAATTTTGTTTCCTCGTTTTAAGGTTTTGCCATGACACAAAACAGTTGCAGGAAGAATGGAATAACTATACAATACTATGTGGATAGTGAACATGGAGACCTTTGGTGCTCCATAGCTGAAGCAATGACAAGCAGCCAAATTAAAATATTTTCGACTAAACTGAAGTATAATGTTTACGTTGACTTCTTAAAAAACCGTAATGAAAATTCTACCGAAACTCCATACACTCCAATGAAAATTGGGCATTTTCATACAGGTTTACTTGCAAATGGTTACAGTTAACAGGCGATGGGTCGTTGTCAATAAAGTCGATTGCTTGCTTGCAATAATCTTCCTACTCAGTTATTAGGAATTTCGTTTTTCCTTCTTCTACAAGGATTTTATTTCTTTATTCCTAATATACGAAAACGATTTTGAATTTTGTATTTCATTACAAACTCTCATTCGGTTTTTTAGCGACTGCATTGATTTAATTTTTTTAGAAAATTAAGATACTTCCGGCTTCTGAAATTTTTCAGTGTATACACAACACAGTACGTATTTTTTTCTGTTATGCTTCACTTTCTGCACTGAACAATGCGCAGTGATTCAAATTATTTACCTCATTAGAGAGATTACTTAAATTTAACTATATAAATGAGGTAAATCGCAGTATACTTTTAGGTATTTTACCGCATTACTTTTTAAATTTTATTTTAGTGTTTCTGTCAAATTAATTTACAATATAATACTTGAAATTTTCGGTTAATTTCTGCACTCAAGAAGTTCTGTTTGTACGTACAAGCCTCCTGAGACGAAGGCGTTCTGATAGATTGTCAGTACGCCTGAGAAGGCTTGTTCTGCCAAGAACGCCTCTTTCCTGACAGACTATCTTTGGGCCACAGTTACGCCTCTTAGATTTTTCCACTGATTAAACACCCGAGATATCTCACCTTTGAAGAAACCAGTTAGCTCTGATGCCTTCAAATTCATGGCTCTAGCCAGATGGACAATATACAAAAGCGCTTTATCGCACTCCGAAAGATTCTTTGTTTTTCCCATTGTGACGAACACTATTTACGATTACTGACGTAACATTCTTAAATAGTTGCCTAGACCACGTGGTGACGCAGGTGACCAAGTATTTTGCATTTCTTTAACAGCCATTTATAAACTTGTAAATTTATGTAACTAATGTCTAAAATGTATATATAGTAGTTATCCAACTTGATCGTCTTGCACTTGCCAATAATGAATGTATTTTTCTTCAGCCACATTCTTTGGAATGTTGTGCATTGTTATGGCGTTTGTTGTTGCAGCATTTGAAGGTAACAATTACAAACAAAACAAATACAAACAAAATAAAAAATACATGTTTTGTTTGTATGATAAATGTCCTCTCTGTCTCCCTCAGAGGTATTTACTCTAGGGATCTTCATTGTAAGGACGAACAAAAGGTGATTAGCATTAAGAGCGTCTTCTGAATGATTATAAAACTTTACAAATTCCAAAGATCTAAACATATTTATTATCGGTCAATATGGAACTTTGTTAAGCAATTGAAAAAGAAATTGTTGTAGTGGAAAAAATACGCTTATTATTTGTGCGCCCCTCAAAGATATAAACTAGAAACTATTCCAGGAACGTTTATAAATTACAAGAACAAGGAATCATAAGATATTATCATGGCTTTACTTTTTTGGTTTAGTATCTACTTTGTATTAATATATGAATGAATTTATTTGTATTAGAATTAACATTTCTAACAAAAAAAAGAAAAAAAATCTCAACGATGTTCTTTCGTTATTCGTCTTTCAAGAAGCACTTATAGCAATGTTTCTGGAATCATATTTGGAGCATGGAGTTCAATTCGGGTGATGTCTGTGAAAATGGAATCATCAGGGCTTTTACCACTATATACGGCTTCTTGTAAGTATCCCCTAACGAACACCGCAGCTGCTGACAATCTACTAATACACAACACATGTGTAAATTCATTCCATATATATACAGGAATACTAGAAGAAGAAGAAGAAGAGTAAGTAATGTAATTTGCAATCACTAGAACGTTTGTTCCAATTTGTATGCCACTGATGGACAATATATGGATATTTAGACGTGATACATCTTTAGATCAAATGAAGCCAAAATGCAATTTTTTAAACAGAAATGCGAATCATTGTGATCTGAAATCACTATAGTTGAATAAAATTTTAATTAATATATATTTTTAAATAATAAAGAGTTTCTCGCACAGTGTTTCTTCTTTCATAGATGTGAACTAGATTAAACTATTTTTGAATAAAGAAAATTATATATATATATATATATATATATATATATATATATATATATATATATATATATATATATATATATATATATAATTATATATATATATATAAAAGAAATATATATATATATATATATATAATTATAATATATATATATAAAAGAAAAATTGCTAACAAAATTAGAAGATAGCTCTTTGTAAAACGATGATTATAGTGTGTCATGAAAATTACTCCTTGATTTACAACCGAAGTTATCAAAATATATTTCCATCGCCGTAGCAATAAAAATGACCGAAACAGGAACTGATTTGAATGTTAATTCTCATTACATCAAACGGTGGAAGTTTTGTTGTTGTCTGAGATACATCTGTTGAGATCCCTAGGAAAAGAAATAGTTTCTTAGTTAATTTGTTCTATTTCTTGAAACGAATTATGAAAATCGCTGTTGGATTTTATTTTTCTATCACTTCTAGCCAATTTCTGATAAATGAAATAAATGTCAGTGTACGGAACATTACTTGTATTCCACTTTTTTGTTTAAGGAAATGGATTTCAAATTTTTGTTTTCTGATTAGCATCCATAATAATCTGTGACAATTTAGGTCCTGGACAGGAAGATGCATTTTCCTGAAGAATTTTCATTTAAAACATTACAATTGGCACGACCTTACAATTTTATGTAATTTCACTGAAAAGAATGCATTAAGAACCAGATATTCAGTTTTGAGACGTGGGAACGTGTTTTTTCTTTCTCTCTGTGATTTTTTAAATATATAAATCAATAATTAGTAGACCGGCATTCACTTATGATAGAAAATATCATTACAGATGGTCCATCATTACACATGGAAATCCATGGGAATAAACTACTTATTGCCTTTTTTCTTACCTCATTTTCATTTCCACTCGGTTATATTTAGATGTCTTTCTTATAAAAGGACTTAACATATCCGAAAGAACTGCCTCACGCGATCTTAGAAAGGATGCATTCTCAATTGAAATTAATGTCATCTTTGCACAGAAATTATTAATTACGGTATAAATTGAAAAGATAAATTCTAATGGAAATTAATGATTTTCCATCGATGTTTTGTAATGAATTAATGATTAATTACCATTCATAAAGCAAATATGCATAGAATAGTCATTTATCTTCATTTATATTTAAATTAATTTCAAAATAAATTTAATAAGATATTCTTAATAATAATAATAATATTAAAATAAAATGTATAATACAGCTTTCGCGTAATAATATTTTGTTTTATTTTGTTTTATATCCATGCTTAAAATGGCAATCCTTCGAAAAAATCACAATTACATAAAATTTAACAGAAATTCCATTTAATCATAAATTAATGTCACTGAATAATCTTTCATTGAGATCACGTCATACCGTTGCCATACACGAAGGTTTCTGATAACGTTCGGACTATTTTTAATGAGAAACTCATACAAAAGAAGCAGCTCGGGTTCGGTTCTGCGCTACATAGTACCTATGATAAATTAAAGTGAAATATTGTCTTCATATCTCAAGATTCTGTTACTCTTTCACCTTATTTTCTACTTTGGTTGATCATGTTATAACGAGATATTTTAATAATAAGGATCTACAGCTTTCCTTTAATTACAGACACGTGAAAATAGCATACGTGATTTAAAATATCGTTCAGCATATTAAATTATTCTGAAAGGAAATAATGATCATTTGTAAAAACGAATTTTTGAGGTAAACCTAAACATACATACATACTGTGTGATAAAAGTAAACACTCTCCATGTCTGTTATACTAGAGATTATTCATGTGAATATTTTTATTTCATGTTCAGTATATTAAAATGAGTAAAATGAGCATTTATGATAAATGAAAGTTTTTTTTTATTCCTGTACATATTTTAAGATGGCCAAACTTATTGCAATGAATACAAACAACAACAAAAAAAATCTTGATTCGTTCATATATGCTTATACCTGTGATTGGTAGATCGATGCATGTAGAAAAAGACAAAAAGTAAGGTTTTTTTTAGTAAATGTTTTAAATTGAGGATATGGGAATAACAGTTATACATTCAGGGCGTGTTAATACAAAGTTTGGGTAAGAAAAACTCTCAGTCGAAATTTCAAATTGAAAATTGAGAGATATGTTGATATAGTCTTCTTGGCAGTCTGATTAGAAAGAGAACATCGATTGAAAGGCAGTTAGGATATGAATGCACTTCCAAAAAAAAAAGTGTACGAATTCTAACCATTAAAAAGTATCTTTTGAATTCAAATAATACGAGAGATTATTTAAATTCAGCGCACTATTTCTCAACTTGTCTATTCCCAAAGGGAACAAAATTAGACTACCAATTAAAGTATGCTTACTGATTGCTCTATGCCATATTTTATTAATTTAAATTTTGTATAGTAATATGTTAAGTATTAGAATAACATTACAAGATAAAATATCAAAAGCCTTTAGCACATATTAAATGGCTTCGATTTTAGAATGCAGTCATGTTTTTCTTCTAAATTAAATAAATAAATAAATAAATAAATAAAACAGATATTCATATCGAAGCATTATAGAAAGTTGGGAGTTCGCAATAACGAATGACTAGTATTTAAGTTACCTTTCTAAATGAATACTAATTAATATCGGAATGCTTCTGGGTAACTGTTCTTGATACATCTCCTTTCAATATTTATTACATAAAGATAGCCGATAACCATTATTTTCATGGAAGTTAACATCCATTAACACATTGAATTGCTAAGTAAAATCTGTAAAAGCATATTTGTATTGGAGGCTAACAACAATGCGTGAATATTCGACATCTACTGCTTAGTCAACTATGGGTTATTCTCTCATAACATTGCCACTGCCACTTACTGGTGAATGACATGGCGGGGGCTGTTATCTAGATTTCGTATCACCCTTCCTTTGTTAAATAATTCCGATATATATATATGCATCAGATAAATGGCAATTTAACACTTAATTGAGTAAATAAGTTTTGAAAAAATTACCTGATATCAGACTCGATGCATAACCAACCACAACCGTTATTAAAAATGAAATAGTATACACCCACATAAAAGGCACTTTATACAACGGAAAAACATACCTGAAATAGACAGAAAGCTTCAGAATCTCATTCAGCAATGCAAATTTCACTCACATATTTAGAAATGTAATTGTTTATTGCAATTGATAATGCTGTGAAATTAAGAAGAATTATGTGTTACAAAATTTATAACGAATTTCATTGCTCCAGAAATCTCACTATTGCTTTAGCTACCACTGCAATAATCTTTAATAATCTTCCCGCTATATATTGTACTCTGGACCTGTTCGTATTTAGCAGCTCTTTCGAATGACAGAGCTCGAATAAAAGAAATATTGTGTGACAGGAATTTCTTTAATATTTCACTACTGTTATCAAATAATAAAAATTGAAAGATGAAAGAGTTTGTCTCTTTTTTGAGGTAATGGCTTTGCATATAACACAGTATCTTAACAGCTCAGTGATCTTTCGAGTTACGCTTCAAAAGTTTTAAGGGAAATTGTGCAGCGTTTTTTTCGCCCAGCATTATCTTCAGTTCTGCCAGTGGAATTTTACCTTCAGAGAGAATTCCGTGTATTTCCTTTCAAAGTAGGTTTTTGTCGTGGATCTGGGCTGGTAATGCTAAGGAATGGTCCATGTGTGGTAGATAACGCTGTAGAATCGTTAGTCCAGTTCTGCTTTATCCATGAAAGCCACTTTATACAACGGAAAAACATACCTGAAATAGTGAAACAACTATGAGCATGTAAATCCATGCTTATAGTTGTTTCAATCAGAATCAGCGGATCAGACCCACTTTTGATTCACTGATCAAAGTGGAGTTGATACAATTTGATCAGTGGATCAAAGTGGATTACACGAACAAAACAAAACAACAACTCGACATACCCACCACAATAATGCACTACAGATACGGTGACACATTCTTTCTCATCATGTTCGCGAAGCTCTGGTTAGTTTTAACATCAGTCATCCCTTCTGCGTTTGGACAAGTTGCTATGTCTGAAAAATGCGGTACTTTTTGGCTGGATTAAACTCTTGCTGATTATGATGATAACAACCTGATCCTTTTGTATATAATATCCAAACCTTCTTTCCAAGGGAAAAAAAAGTTATTTGCAGTTAACATTCTGGAAGAAATTCTTACACCTCACGACGACGCAGGAAACACGAACAAGTACTTGTCCCGTCGTCACGGGAACACGAACAAGTACGTGTTCCCGTCGTCCTGGGAACGGGAACACGTACTTGTTCCCGTCATGACGACGGGATCACGTACTTGGCACAGCTACATCACAACAGGAAGACAGGCACATTACGATTCACTCATGGATCCAGTGCATATTGTTATCTGATGCTTGGTTGGCTATTATTTATTCTTCGCTGTCCATTTCCAGTCGCTCAAATTTTAAAATCTGTTTACAACCACTTCTTCACATAATGTAGCCACTTTCACCTTGGCTGTCCTATTCTATTTATACCGTCCATTATACCAAAGAAGAAGGTTCTGATTTTTTCAACAGTTATCTGTTCCACAGATATCATGTCGAAAAAATCTTTAGCTTCTTTCAGATTACTTTCTACATTAGATTCTCTTTGCAATTTCCTTTGCTATGCAGTCCTACCTTTGTTCCTTCGAAAGGCGACATTCACCTCGCGTTTGTGATTCACGGATTTACTTTTCCGTATCGTGTCCATTGTCTGCAGGTTTTGTTTCGCTTTTGTTATCCGAGGACTCTTTTCTACTGTCGAAATCGGGTCATGTTGCACCGAAGTACTTGAAGTTCCAAACTGCCTGTTCGTTTTATCTTTACCAGCTTTTTCATTCTGTTCTTTCCGAATATTAGTTTTACATATTTTCAATATTGATTATCAACTTATCTCTTTCGTCATTCATTAAACCTGTATACTGTTCTTTCTAATTCCACTGACCCATGAACATGTGCGGGACGAAGGTCTCCAAGCAATTGTTCGCGCTCTGTTACAGCATCGTAACATTCTCTTAAATTAGATAATTTCTTATGGAATGCTGTTTCCTTCAACTCAGGTCTGACTCCCTGTCTGAATTGTTGGAAAATTGCCCATTCGAAGTGAGGTTTTTCTTCATTATTGACCCTAAGGGTACTAGCTATCGTCAGTAACCTGTTATGGAACTCAGCCACACTTTCCTTTTCCTCCTGAGAGCACCTCCGGAGCTTCCATAAGTTAGGTCCCAAGATTCCCAGTTTGTGAAGGTAAGGTGAAGGTAAGCCAAAATTTAAAAATCTCCTAAAAAAAGCGCGAGAGATAGAAAACCGTCTACATCAAAATCATTCAAAGGAATGTATTAATATTGTAATATGACTTAAAATAAGGAATTCTAACTAAATAAATAGCTAACAAATGAAAGTATAAATTAATATTGTAATACGATTAAAAATGAGAGAGTTAAGTAAATAAGTAGAAATGGGTGAGTCATAAAATATGTTATGTGAGAGATTAAGTTATTAAGTAGAATTCATAGAAAAAGTTTGAAAGGGGATTAAGTAAGGCTAGCACAAGAAAAGCAAAGCTATCGCTTAGGGCCGATCCCCGGATTGAAACATTGAGAAAGGGCTTGCCGATCAAATGACGTTTGGCGAGAAAATGCCACCCTAATTGGTCAATGATTAAAAAACAAGTAGAAGGAGGAGAAAGGAAGTAAGAAAAGGTGCCGTTAGGTTGACAGCTATAAAAGAATTGGTAACCTTCCCCCCCAAGGATCTTTTTTGGATAGTCACTTTTGGCCTTGGTGTTTGGTTTTGGTTCCGGTGGAGTTCACGGGGTTTTCCTGAGTGGCAACAGGGGTGATATCTCCTCATCACAACACGGAAACGAAAGTGAGCGGAATTTCGATTCCCGTTTTCCCGAGTTGGAAGCAAAGGAAAAATTGCCATAGAGTCCTAGAAAAGGAGGGATCTTCTTCGTTTCGACGCTAGTGATAACTACGCAAAGCAGAAAGCTGTAAAGAGATCGATGTCCTCGTTGCTGATAGTAGAGCAAATATATGTGTGTTAAAGTATTCCAGAGTTACGAGAAGTTATATTAGAGGTTCGTTTGGAAAAGAATAAAGGCCCATACGAAGAGCTCAAGAAAGGTACTGTAAATCATAACCTATGTTAGCTAGAAATTTGTCTGTGAAAAGTATCGTGATTCCAACATAGAACTGTTGAAGTTATACTAGGACTTTAGCATATGATAGAATGTGTTATGTGTAGATTGACTAGTGTTAAAGATTTGTGAATGATTAAGAGTCCTAAGGTAATTTTGCATGTCTATTATATTGCACAAGATATTTAAATGACATAATTGTGTGGTTGTGCAAATAACGGTATAACGGAATAGTGTGAATTAAGTAATTACGTATCCTAAGAATGGAATGCCTAATGTAATGTATAAAATAATTGAAATGTCATAAGTATCTGTTAGCAGAAAATGATTTGTTTATCTACTTCAGTATGAATAATCAGATAGCGTGAATTGGTCTAATTTGTCCACATCAGGTGAATTTATGAATTAATGTGTATGGCGGCATAATCACAAATAGCCATATTGCTTGTAATAATTTAATGTTAGTCTATAAGTATTTTAGTTTAGTATTTGAATTGTACCATGTTTAGAATCGGAGAATTTAAGTTGAAAATCGAGTTAAGTGTCACGACTGCAATAGTTACACTTTCAGATATATTTGAGTTCTTTCTCGTTGTTTATGTATGTAATGTCCTAAACTAAATATCCCAAAAGGCACAGTATAAATATAAATATTAGGGGTACTACGGGGAGCAATAACTTAGATATTGGTATTACGTTTTTGTAAAATCTCAGGCATAGAAGTTAGAAGAATATAGATAAATGGAATTTGTAAGATTAGAGAAGAAATCGTAAATTGGGACACAACACTACGTATACCTGGTTGATATATCTTAACAAAGTGAGCACTCATTAACTGAACATTTTACTTATCTTCCTATACCTGTGTGCCATCTTAATTCCATAAAGTTATTCTTCTACATTCATTCTTTCTTTTGCTTGCCGCATAACGATAAAATTCTTTTGGATTGCCTTTAGCTTGCATGGCCAAATTCATTTCACACCCCGTTTTAGCTTTTCTCACAATGCTCATTACTTTTCTGGCCTAAGTTTTATGTATTTCATAACTCCTCTTACTCTTATTCTCACGATATTCTTTCCACATCATATTCTGCTTGTGGATGTCTGGCTTAATAAGGCTGCACATCCATTTCACTCCTAAGCTATTTATTCTTCGAACATTAAAGATACATTGAGATATTGCCTCATTAAAGCAAGTTTTTAAAGATTCCCATGCATTGCTGACATTTTTTCCAATTCAGTAACTGTTACCATGGGACCAAAGATAGTATTCTTCTAAGTTGATCACAGTTTCTTTGTAGTTCATAATATACGGCCTACTTTTCAGTATTGTCTTAGTATTAAGGGCCACCTTTGAAAAGCTTCTTTGGACTGATTTGGAAAAATAAAGTGAGATTCGGTTTTGTCTAAGTATTAAACATGAATTTCGTTTTGACTTATGTTAATGAATAGTGAGTTGGACTGTACTTAGTGGACACGAACCTTTGGGTAAATATTAAATATTAAATATTTGGGTAAATATAAGGAACATATTTCTGAAATAGCTTCCAAAACAAATATAATTTATTTTGTAATAGGAAGGAATGAACTAAACTATTGAACGAAAGCGGGGAGAGATCTGTAATAACAGAATAAATGCAAATTCATAATACCCTGGATCTATCTAGTGAGTCTCTGTTTATAATGATTACAAATTTTAGTGTCTTCGTTTTAATTTCGTAAACCATTCTTGAACTATTCTCTTAGCAAAGCCACAGCATATTCTATCCGATCAATACATTATGCTATTTAACCTTTCTCGCGTCACTTTATGCATTTAAACCTTATTTGATGTTCGTGTAAATGTCTTTTTATTTCACATGCAATATATATTCCAAATATTCCCGATTTATTTCTTCCTTCAAATCAAACTGATTCACACATTTACATCTTTATACAAGTGGCACACCTACAACAAGTATATGTTCATCAAATTCCACTCAACCTCGAAGAAATCGGTTTATTCAATATGTGGTGGAGTTTATAATCACTACTACGTAAAACCAATGAAATTAGTAGGGAATCCCAATTCCATTATTTGCTTATTCATTTCACATTGTTCAAAGTAACTTGGAAAAATAAATGAAGGAATGTGACACTTATCCTCAACGACATTAGAAACAGGAAATTTGATTAATAAGAATCAATTCAGTTTAATTACTTAAATTATTTAAATTATTTTGTTTTATTCAAAACTAAATACTCTTTTGTTTGACTAAATAATATTTATATTATTATTTCTTTGTATGTGATCATGGACCTGATCGTCTCAAGTATGAATTGCAATCTTAGAAATTTAAAAGAACTTTATTTCAAATATTATAATTGAAATTATGGAATACGAAATCTAAAACCTCTTTACTGTATTCGTTCAGAATATAGAGGTGAATCTCGTTGTAATGCCAGTTCTGGCCAGTTATCTACTTAGTGAATGCGCATGATCAATACGGTCTGTATTGTTGTATGCAGATTTTTAATTCCTTTAAACCTTTTTTAAATATGCGTATTTAAAAAGATTTAAATATTCTTCTTTTCCATAGAATAGAATTCCTCTAATTCTCATCTACGGAAAACTTTCAATTTGTGGGTATTTCGCGAAATGTGTACATCCTTTCTATGTCTAATCATCATTAATTAGCTTCTAACTAGACTTGCAATTTCCTCAGATTAATACAGTACCCTACGTTAAGAATTCATCGACTTAAGAATATGGAGAACATTTTGAACACCTATTAACTCAGACACGTAACACATTACGTAGTTTGGGTTTCTAAAGAGATCATAAAACCTGATTAAACACTTGAAAGACAGAAAGTGAAATTTCGCAAAAGATCACTTTCTATCTTTATTAGTAATATATTTGATTCATCGCATAACAAATATTTGCGTACAAATTGATTCATATTTTCATTCTTCCTTCTAAGAAGATTTCTAAAGTCGAAGATTGGAGAAGAATTGCTAACTGCAAATCTTTTTAAGAGTTGCAGTCTTTGTAAGAGTGTTCTGCACTCGTTGGTGTAACTGAGATTAGATGAACGCTTCTTCAACATTTCACAGATGAAAACAACGATGTCAGTCTCGTATCACCAGACTGAACGAACCATACCGTAAAGTCATGAACAGTGTCACAAAAAATGAAGAAATAAGAATTGAATTGGATGCGAAATATCATTGTGTCAACTGGGTGGACGTTTCTATGCTGTCTGATACCCATTCATTTCTGTTCTTTCAAAATTCTTTCAAAAAAAGTTGTCTATTAGGTGAATAAGACAGAGAGCTGCGTTCGTTTAAAAAGTTTAAAATTTGAAACTGTACGTGAAATGGTGTTCGGTTTAGTTATAATTTTCATTTATTATAATTTTGTGTTTCTTGTGTGCAGCTTCGAGCCTGAGTGAAATGGCAGTGAAACGTAAGATGAAGCGAAAGATGCACGTGTGATCGATTTTTCAAAAACGGTGAGATGTCGTGAATACGGTATGTATACGTCGGTGGAGATTGAATGACTTTATGTGGAGAGGGAAAATAGGAGACATGAGAGAGAGAGAGTGGGTGTGCAAGAAATGCAGCATACTTATGGATTATGAGATATCAATGAATGCAAGCGGTAGCGAGCAAAGGATCTTGAGAGTAGCTATGGGTGTAAGCGGAGTTGATGCCTGAGTACCTTAGGGATAACGGTAATACAGCGCGAGAAATTGACGATTAGTTAGCGATGTTGATTGGCAAGACAGCGGGCATACATGGTAGCGAATTAGTGGCGGTGGAGGTAAGACAACGGATCTTCAAGTACTGAATATGCGATTTGCTTAAACGGCACTAAAAACGAATTGAAAATATGAAAGCAAAGTTAATAAATATGTGGTAAGAGATTAAAAGTATGAGGAATGAACTGAGGAGAATTACGTATTAGCTTGAGAATGAAGTAGAATGAAGCCTGCGGCGAAGCGTGTATCTGAAAGAAAAAGGCATTATCGAAGCAGCACAACATGACTGGAGATAATTATTTACATGAGGATTACAAAGAGCAAGCAAGGAACGTGACTCACTTAGTACGGCTAGTAATAGTTCAATATGAGAAGTAGTTAGAAAAAACTCGTAGGGAGTTTTTATGATATGAGGCCAGTGGAAGCAAGAATGATTGAGGGAGGATCATATTGGTCAGAGATAAATAGATAATGATAAACAATGAGGAAAATACAGTATTTATCATTATCCCATTATCACTGACCAATATCATCATCCCATAATCATTCTTCCTTCTACTGGCCACATAAGTAAAAACTCCCTAGGATTTCTTCAATTAATTTCTTTGATCACGTGTGTAATGAGCAGTTCATTTAAGTTTGTATTCTAGGCTGATAATTGTAACATAATGCAGAGCTTGAGAGCAGTGGAAATGTGGAAGGGACCACTGATGATTAATGAGCAGAAGGTATAAGAGGAATTGAGTAAACTTGATGTCGCCAACACCATGGGACTCGATCGTATATTACCGCGTGTCTTGATGGAATGTTCCGCGGAGTTAAGAACAGTTTTTTCATAAAGTTTAACATAAGTTTTAGATTATGCCAGGACCCAAAGTATATAGAAAGATGTCCAACTTCCTCCGCTTCATAAAGGGAGTGATAACACTAAAGCTTCGAATTATAGGCCAATTTCGTGTCTGTAGTTGTGGTTAAGGTTTTGGAGAAGCTCTTGATGACTAGGATTAAGAACTGGGTGGACAGCTGTAGAATTATCTTAATTCGACAGCAAGGGTTTACTAACTGAAGATTGTGTTTTGGCAATCTTCTTACATGTCATAACAGGGTGACGAATACATTGGACGAGGGGAATGCATATACAGTAGCATATTTAGATTTTGTAAAAGCTTTCTGTATATTGCGACATTAGAAATTAGTAGTTACATTAGTGCAGATGGGGTTGGATAGCAGATTAGAGCGATAGATTAGTGATTGGCTGTCTGATAGGTATCGGCAGTTTGTGTAGCTTGAAGTAGTTCTTTTCTGCCGGTAACAAGATCTGAGTTTTAATAGCATTGAAATTCACTACGTTATCTTCGTCGGTCTTCAGAATGGTAAGGAGATCAGCATTAAAGTCATTGGTTATTCAGGATCTTGAGCTTCAGTCATTTCAGAACTACATGCTTTTATCAATGAAGATGAAGAATGAAAAGAGTGCCGTCATCGGCAAAACTATGAGTATCGGTTGGGGTCTGGGATAGAGAGCGTCATTCAAGTAAATGTAAAATGTTGGTAAGATAACAGAACCATGGGGTACCTCACCATTGTTAAAGAAATATGATGAGAGGAAGCCAGGAGATTAGATGAAATCAGCCATCAGATGTCTAATCACTATGGCCAGAAGGGAGGCAAAAATACGATACCGTCTTCAGACGTTCTTCATGTCTGACACGATCAGATGCCTTTGTAATATTAAGAGCGGCCACACAAGTTTTTCCAAATTATTCCACGAATACTGTGTAATACAATGATTGGTACTCTTATCCATTATTCACATAATGAATGTTTGTACCATTATAAATTAAATGGCTGCATACTTTATGCTTATTTTGGTGCATTTGAAGTACAGTTGAAAATATAAAAATATACGTAGAGCCTTTCTTTAGGAATGACCTGAATTCAAATCTTGTTATAAGTGTTTTTCTACAGAACCTGTCTTAGCTACCCTCCCTCCCCCACTGGTGAATCTTTATTTATGAAACTGTAGGGTTTATACCAGTAAAACAGAAAAAATCTTAGGAGAACGCATTTGATAAACAGAGATTATATATGACCAAGTCACCTTCGTTGTAATTTCAAATGAGATATTTTAAAATCGAGCATCGTATTCTTTAATCTTTATGAAAACAAGAGGCCAATGCAACCGAAATCAAGAGCTAGAGAAAGTCTGATAATAATAATAATTATAAGTTGATTATTCAAATTATTCACCAATGAATATTTTATTCATTATGCATAAATGTTTGAGATTCTGCATAAATCAGAAGTTTCTCTCTCTCTCTCTCTCTCTCTCTCTGTCTCTATCTCTCTCTCTCCTATTGAATTTACACAGGACGAAGAATAATGATAACTTTACTACTTGCATGAGAGCAGTATATCTTACATTAATCCAGAAGCTTATCACAGAATACTGAATAGAAGTATCTTGAAAAATTCGACTATTCATCCAAACGACTTCAGTAATTAAATTTAGTATATGTACGAAAACTCATCACATATGATTAAATAATTAACTAAAATCATATCAACCCATTAACCACTTTTGAAGCTGAGAATCATGAAGAAAACGGAAATTTCGCTTATTAGCTCATACCATTTACTGGGTCATCATTCGTAGAACATAAGCACAGTAATTTCAGCTTCCATCCGTTTTTCTCCTCCATTACGTATTTCACTTTGATCACTGTGGTGTGGATTTCGTTTCAAACCGCGAAAACAGTGCAGTTGCCAACCCTTTTTAATATTGCAACAAAACTATCGGAGAGTATAACATCTTCATTTCGCAATATGCAGCGGTAACTGACTTTTTGCTGTACTGTACTGATTGTACAGTTTGGAATGGTGGTCATAAAGATATTTATGGCAAACATTAGAAATATATTTCTTTTTTAAATGTCAAAATGATCTAAATAAATTTATTGTGTGAATTAAGCAAGTCATAGTGACCAAAAGATAACAATTACATCAAAAAACATTTTTTTAATAAAATCTTTAATAAATAAATTTTTAATAACTTCTTAACATTAATTTTTTTATTCGACTATCAAAAGTGGATATCTATATTTTAATATAGATATAATATAATTTAATACAGTGATTTCATATCAATCAACTCAAAACTTCGAGTTTATAATGAGTTGCGTATTATCACGTTTACCATGATATCCAGATAATACTATGGATTACATACTAGAATAAAATGATTCGTTTTGAGGTTATATTGAAGATAATCATGACTGTTATTATGAACATAGGAATGAACACAAAATTTGATGCTGAATTAGATATTATGTAATTGCGATTCTTCTATGTTCAGGTATAATGCGTCCACAACTGTCCTAATATTAAGAAAATTATTGTAGCAATTGTCTTCAAAGAACAAAGATTTCGGAAGTCTATATTTCTCTGAAATTAATGGTATGGTTGACTTTCGAAATTCATGAGCTTTAAACACAATGGGAAAAATAATTGTTTAACCGTACTGACAATCGTTGACTCATTATGCCAAGCTTACATGTTTTAATTACTATTTCATTAATATTTTAAATAATTAATCTAAATCACGAACGATTATCAGAAAAGGACAATACAACTTTATCTTGATAGGCAAAATGGTTAATAAAGAATAACACACTAGAAGCAATTTTATAAAGATCAACTGAAACGTTCTGTGACTTACAATATCGAATTATGCACTTCTAATTGAGGAGAAACATACCTGAAAGTTTTTCTATAAAAGCCTAAGACAAATTACAGAGGTCTTTACTTTTCATATCAACAGAGAAGTATTGTTATACGTATTATGATATTTAGTAGTAGCAAAAATGAAATCACTAATTTTGCTTTTGAAATTGTGAAAATTTCTAAGCGAAGATACAAGTCTCCTAAGTCAGCAGCCCAGACGGATATATGTGCGATATTTAGAATTTTTTTTATCCATTACACGGAAATGTCATTTCATAGTAATTAAGTATGACGTTTAAAGAGAATGACATTGCACGAAAAGTATGTTTTTTTGCTTTTCAAATTAAGTCAGCAATATTACAACGTTGGGGGAATGATGATACAAGGTCAAAATAACTATGTATATACCGGGTGATTATAAAATAACGTCAAGTGTTCAGAGCCCTCTAGCGAGTAATGTATTGGACGAAACACACTAATATTCGGTGACGAAAAAAAATAGTACCATAATTCAAGAACAGGGGAAATTTAGGCGCTGTTTACGAAGTAAAATGCATTAATTTACATTATCGCGTTTCTTGTGAGCGATCATGAAACAGTGCATGTCTTCCTGATTTTTGGCGAATGAAAAGGCGAAAAAAAAAGACAGATTGACGTAACAAACTTACGAAAACTGATTCGGCGATTTGAAACTACTGGAACTCTAGCAGTGCAGGTAAGCAGGGGACGCAAACCAATCAATCACCAACAAGTTGAACAAGTTGCAACTGCTATTGTGGAAGGACGATGACGAATGTGCAGGGTACCAGCAGTGCCCGAGCAATATCCCGGCAAACCGATATCGCATACACAACGGTAGAAAATCCTATATCAGATGTTGAAGTTTTACCCCTATAAAATCAGTCATATTCAAGAATTGAGCCCTGCTGATGCGACCACACGAATCGACTTATCTGTGAAATTCTCAGCGCCCATGGAAGTGAATGATGCATTTACGTGGTAGATTTTATAGTGACGAAGCGCACTTTTATTTGAACAGCGATATTAACACACGCATCTATCGCGTTTGGGCTGGAACTAATCCGCACGTGTGTCTGCAGATCCCTATCCACTCGCCCAAAGTCACAGTGTGGTGCGGATTTACATCATCTTTTATCATCGGTCCATACTTTTACGAGGTAAATCGCCAAAATGGACCAGTGACCTGGTTCAGTCAATGCTAACAGGTATGCAGATATGCTACAGAACTTTGTGGTTCCACAACTGCAGCAAAGAGGATGTCAATATTCGACCATCTTCATGCAGGATGGTGCTCCACCCCACATCGGACTTCAGGTACAGCTTGTTTTGCGACAACATTTCTCTGACAGAAGAATCATTACTCGTGCATTTTCCAGGCAATGGCCACCGAGATCGCCTGATCTCAATTCTTGTGACGTTTGGCTGTGGGATTTCTTAAAAGCATTGTGTATCAAGGACATGTACCCGATATTCCAACGTTGAAAGATCGAATAACATTACACGTGAGACAAATAAATTCCGATATGTTGCGAGCCCCTCTGGAAAATGTCGTGCACCGTATGCAGTTTCAGGAACATCAGAATTGTGGTCACATTGAACCTCATTTGTAATTAACAATAAACGTCATGAAATTGATGTGTGCTGTCTCTCATTTGCCATTTAGTCATTCATTAGTCACACTTACTAAAATTAATTTTGCAGCACCAAAATTTCCCCTGTTGGCGACTTTTGGAATTTTTTTTTTTTTTCGTTAAATCGAATCCCCATGTTTCACTATACTTCTACCGAATATTGGTGTGTTTCGTCCAATACATTACTCTCTAGAGGGCTCTGAAACGCTTGACGTTATTTTATAATCACCAGGTACAATGAGTTTTCATTGGTGATTTGCATATGTTATCAAGTCGGTTTGTGTTTTGTAAGACACGTGGAATCATCGATGTGTAGTGCTTGCAAATCTATATGCATATCCATGTGGACCGAAAATATCAATGACACTAGGTTGTTGTGTTGGGTTGGGTTGTTTGAATTTATGGCAAAGCATTTTTTGTTAATACTTTTCAATTTGGAATAATTAATTTGTAAACCATTTTTCCTAATCTTTCCTTTACTTACAGTGTAATGCGATATATAATCGAAAAGTAAATATAATATTAGCATAAAGAAGCTTAGTTCATTTATTTTCATCAAAATATTATATGAAAAATTAACTTGAAGAATATACCTGAATATTTTATTTCAAACCACCCCTAATATACGTGATAAGTCTAATGTATTAATTTAATAATCCTGAATAATGGAATCCTCTTTTAATTCCTCTGAATCTCGGATAGAGCAAGCAAATCTAAACTTGTATATGATTTTAGACAGTAGTCTGAAGAGGTTCTTCCACAGGAGGAATATGATGCTCCCAAGTCCCGATAAAATGGTTGCGGGAGCGAGAAGAGAACTGACCAAGTTTGAAAGAGACGTTCTCATAGGATACCATGTTGCACGCCTATCTGTTCGGTAATTGGTTGAAACATCGGCCACACATAGGTCAAGTATCAGTGATACCATACTGAGATGGAAGAGTTCGCAGTCAACTAGAAGTAGTATCGCAGTGTACCACACTCATCGAATCTGACAGTAAGGTGCTAAGAAGGATATTATGTAGAAACCGCCATTCGTTGGCCGACATGTTACAGGGAGTTCTGGGCATTAACTGAACCAAGCACAGAAACATTTAGAACCAAGACCCATGACATGACTTTCGATTGTTGGACTGCAACCTACAGACCATACATTATCCGAACCAAAATGCAGCATCTTCTTCAGTGACGCAAAGAGCGTGTACAGTGAAATGCTGAATCTTGAAAAGCTGTGTGATCGCCCTACCTTCTCTAAGAAGCATATGGTCGGATGTGGGTGTAGCTTATTCCCGGTGCACAAGCATGAGTAGGTAACCGAAAATATCAAATTAGGGGTTGGCAGTCTGATGGTAGGGCCGTCCTTTTTATGGTTTGGCCTGTAACCTGTATATTTGCGGTGTTACCAACATTCAACTTCGAGAGGTAACTGAATACTCTGGGCAATCTGATGCTACCTACGATGTGGTGTTTCTCCGGAACTGAGAAGTTCTCTCCTTCCACAAGACATTACCGTATCATATAAGGCTGCTTTGGCAAGCAAGTGGTTTGTGGATATGAAAATTACCACACGTGACTGGTCTCCACAAAGAAATGGGATTCAATGATCTGGGTAGTAAACCCCCAACTGATAATGTATAACAGTATACATCTCTTAGTGAGATGTGTTTTACATTATGGGAAATACTAAGAATAGTGATGAGAGCTTTAGCCACCTTTACAACGAGTTGCCCTGGTGTTGCACTACCTTTAGACTTGAACTACATTCAGGCGCAAACTTAACTGTTTTCCTTACTTGGGAGGAGTAAAAATACCAAGTTTATAAAATTACTTGGTATCTTTAATATATACAGTATTATCCCCAAGGGAAAAAACTTTTCAGATATCTCTCACTCACTGTCTCTCTCTCTCTCTGTCTCTCTCTTCTATATATATATATATATATATATATATATATAATTATTTTATTTTAATTTATTTTTACTTTTAATTTTTAATAAATTATTTGTTGATAAACGCTTACTTATTTTTTATAATTAATAGAAAAGCTCCAAATAAGTACGTATGATGTCCTGCTGATAACATGCTAATAACAATAATAAATCCTTTGTAAAAACAAAATAAATATTTATCCTTTATATAAGTATGTTTCAAAAAAAAATGTGACAAAATTTGAACTAAGTGGCATGATAATATTCGGTGAAGTGTTCTGCTGCATATCATTTGAACACCACATGACGCTGAATTATATTTTTGTAAGAAGTATAAACAAAATATTTTATATTTTGTATTTTGGAAATAATTTTATAAAAATATTTCCTCAAAATAATTTTATAAAAAATATTTATAAAAATATGTTTTTATAAATTTAAGAATTTTTTCTCTGAATGTAAATGAAACTCATACGAAAGTCGAGAAATATTTATTTAATTTTGTAATGTCTAGGTTATATTTCCACAAAGCACCAAAGCCGAATAAAAATGTATGTAAGTTAGATATTCAATATAATAAACCGCCTCGTAGGTGTATTTTTGGACTTATCTCAACAATCATTTGTCGTTGTTTACTTATGACACGAGTTGTCTCTTTATTTCTCTAATAACTTTCCTCAATTCCAAAAGCAGCTGACATTTATTTGATGCAACATCATACATTCTCTTCATTCAAGGTTCATGCTACACTTAATTACTGTTTCCCAACATGCCATTTTCACATAAATGGCAGGTTCTCTGTAAAATGAAAAGGTACTTTAAGGTTTCCCTTATCAAAAGGCATTATCATGTCCACTTCATTCTTATCAAGTTTTGTATTATGCAAATATAGACTGATACAAAGAGCTACATTTATCTCAATATGATAGCAAAAGGAATAATATTTTTCTAGTCTGTATTCATTAAAACCACATCACCGGCCATTATCGATCAAATACGCATCCTCATACGCTTTGTATCCATCATATATTTCAATGTAATATCAATGGTATTATAATTTTTATATGCACTTCGCATCCATTATAAACTTGACGTCTATAGACGTCTTGGCGGTAGCGTGGTTACTAGTCATGTAATGCTTGTGATTTCTTGGTAAACACATAGTAATAAACAATTCGAAAATAAAAAAAAAACTTATCTTAGTATATTATCTCAATCTCATTTTTAATGTGATTTTCGGACTGCTCGAGTTATGATTAATATTTTCTTTATATAGGCTCATTCTCTCTCTTAATTACAGTTAACAGGTTGAATGATTTCATGTTTCGAATTTCGGAACACGTCTCGAAAGATGTCATTAGGTATTTCTAACATTTCATTAACTGAAATACGGACATTTTCGAATTAGAAGAACCAAACCTGGATACCATGCAAGAAACTGACCCATTAAGCACCTCTTGCTTGGGAAAGAAAACTGGATTCAAATCCTGTTAAAACGGGATGAATCTTAGAAATAATAGACCAAACGATTTATTAAAAATGATTTCAGACCACATAAACATAATACCGAAAAAAGAGTGAGACTAATAAAATACTTCTGCGAAATCAAGTAAATGTTACCTTTCCAGAACAATTCAATGTTACTAACACTATTCAAGCTGTTGCCAATTTTGTTGCTTCTAATTCAGTTTACTACAACGAAAGAAAGAAAGAAGAAAGGTATAGAAAGAGTTTCTGATGTAATAGTTTCAAAACAGTATTTCTTAAACCGTGATCAATTTCGTTAATACCATATATTTCAATATTTCCATCATTTTATCATGCTTGTTCAATTCTGTGGAAAATAAGTGGCGAATATAATTATTACTTTTGAATTTTACAATTCCGAATTGTTAGAAGAGTGTACAGAATTATTGTACAAAAACATGCTAGCCATATCAGAAACCTCCTAAATGCTATAATGATCCAAATTCTATACAAATTATAATTTCATATAAGTGATGAGTTTCACATGACTGTGCTCGATACACTTAGCGTGTTCATCCGTCTTGTATCGTATTCAAAAAAGAATAATATAAAATATTGGTAATATTGAAACACAAATCTTACGATGTTTGAAGTTGTTATAGAAAAAAATGGAATTACGAATTATAATAAATTAGTTTTCAAACAAAAGGGGTGCCGAAAGTAGTCGAAAAGAAAATATTATCCCTAATATTCTTGTAATCTAATTTGCAAAGAGACCTCACTGCGCTAATTCGCAAGCATATATTTCTTTCGACTGCATCATATCGATAGCTGTGCTTTAAAATTATAATTTTAGTCTTATTGTTGTATTTTATGTTTGTATTGTATTAGTATTATATTTTTAGGGACGATTCATATGTCTATATAATAAAATAGATTTTCTTAATACTTTAGTTCAAAACGTTCTCCTTTGATGTTTTCATATTAGAATACATGCAACCGGAGTATTGCAGAAACTGCTAAAATATGAAAATTATTTGTAAATCTAGAAGTTATAATTGATTTATAATTTATGAAATGAGATAAATAGTGTTTCCTTAATTAATGTAGGGCCGGATTTTTTATCTCTCTTTGATATAAAAATCATCATTTCAGTTAGTTACATATTCTGCATTGTCATTTTGCCTTACATTTAGAACATTATATGCTCTCATATTTTTATATTTATATAACATTATTATTAGGCAAGATTCCCCTGTTGTTCTTTTCGTCCATTATTAACATTCTTTGGCATATGCAATGTATACAAGCTTCACTGGGATTGAAGAGGAGCAGTCTCGTTCAAGTTTCTGTAAAATATATAAAAAATCTTAAAGGCACTTAAACATTTATGGTGTACTGTTAGACATTAATATTTATTACTGAATGACATAAATATCAGATTTTTCTCATAATATTTGGATAACTAGCACCCGAATAATAAATACATACAATCGTTAATGTACAGTTAATGTAATGTTAACATACAATCATCAGAACCTCCTTAATTTTGCATTTTCTCCACTAAACAATTTTTTCATTCCTCAAAACACAGAAAAAATCAAACAAATATAAAGATCCATACTCCAGATTATTTTCGAGACCACATTTCATACATTCACCACCTTACAAGCAAATAAATATAGTCATCCCACTTTTGCTAACTACACTCTTATATGCCTTCTCTCATTTGCCATCATACATTAAAAAGATTCCTTGTCAATCCTATACGATATCTTTAATAGCTTTATTTCGATCACCCCCTCTCATTTCTGCCTATCGAGTAACGTTTATAACCCATAGATCTTCAATCCGTTCTCATAGAGAACATTCAGTAGACTCGCGTGAAAGTGGTCAGCAGGAAAGAAGGAAACTATATATTTTCGAACTCGAGATTGTCTATTTCTAAATTTAATTTGTCATATTCACTAAATTTCTGCATAAGTAGTTGAAATACTTGTTCTACAGGTTCTCCATTCAGGAGGCAGTTTACCTTCTCAATGACCCTACTTATGTTTAGAGTCTTTGCGTTTGTACTGTGATTATTACACGAAATTTATAACATCGATGGTTTGATTTAGTTAGATTTAATTAGTTATCGTTCCAATGGAAAAACGCTCTTGATAAATCTTTCATTTCTTTTAAAATACTTTCAATTTTTTCCCTTTTCAAATTATTTCTGATTTTTTTTCGAGATCATTAAAACTGCTAGAAAAAAAAAGAATTCAAGCCTTGAAAAATAACCCCCGATCCATCTTATGAGCAGCTATTCCCTAACTGTTCCTTAATCAGTAATGAAATATTATCCATAGCATCCTGTTAGTCGGTTAAGGTTAGCATTAGATTTATTCCTATTTATTTTATTGTGTGCTAATCTTTGAATTTTTTTTATAATGAAGAGCATAAATGTATTCAATGACCATTAAACGAAAGAGGAAAACTAATAGCATGATTTTACAAAAGAAAGGGGAAATTCCTTACATGTTTTGGTTTTCTTCGTAATCTTTCGCATACCTCCTTACAAATGGACTTACCAACTGCAGTTGTGCCTTCGTAGTAGATCCTAGAGAAAAATATTTAAAACATATAATTCTTTTGTATTCCTTCCACAATTATACTGCTATATTAAGTAAGGCTTCGTTACATTTTTTTTTCCAAATATGCATTTATTTAAATGAGAAATAAATTTTATTACAACATTCATAAACTTTTCTATAGTAATACTGTGTTATTAGTACCACAAGACGGAAAACTTTGGCAATTAAACTTCGGTGGAACTGAATCATAAATCTAGTGAAAATAAAACAAGTTTGTTATTTCTTTGTGAATCATCATATAAAATTATATTAAAATAATGATCCTCATATACATTACAACACATCTCTGCACAATTATCGTGTATTTGACTTTACTTTTTTTTATTTCCTGCACTGGGAAGTTTGTCTCCGGAAAAATTTAGGATGTCCGCAAACCTTTTGCGACACTATACATGAACACCTGAAACTTACAAAAAAATAAAACTCACGCACCTTTTATCGTAATTCATTATAAATACACAAAACGTGTTCTTTCATTAAAAATAAACAGTTATATTAGAATAGCCAAACGAACCTGTTACCCCATTTGATGGTCGAAAAGTGAACGATGAAATGTGAATATAGAGAAATATAAATTCATGTAAGTAAATTAATAAAGTATTGAATCAAGGAGAGATTTCCATATTTATGCATATCTTTAAAGAAAAATACTTATCCATTGTATTTACCAGCTTAAGTGTCTAAGGTGGATAATTAAGAGTGTGCCGAGAAACGCCTATGAGTTTTGGTCAAATGCACAATCTCACTTACTTGTGATGTATCCCGTAAGTACATATCTACCTAGATAATGAACGAATGAGGAATGATCCAGTAGTGTGGGATTTAGATGTCCAAATTGTTGTCCTGTTGCCTTAAACCATAATACAAAATGAAGCAGAAACACAATAGAAGTGCATGCTAGCCCAGGCATTGCCCACTTAAAGAGGTCTCCCTTTGTTTTCGTTTGGGAACCAGAGCGAACAAAAAAATGTAAACTACTGAAACGAACTCCACTTCAACAGCAACAGACTTTAAAATTGGCACACAAACTTGATGGAAGTAGCAGAAGTATTGAATAAGTACAGAATCGAAATAATAGGTGTGACAGAAAGAAAGATAAAAACAAGTGAGATTATTCTAAGCAAGAAACATGCAGTGTTATATTCTGAATATAATTATGAGGATAATCATTTTATATCCCGAATATAACCTTTTATTATGACGATTATCATCTCGAATGACAAGCAACATTAAGTACAGTAATGTGAACAAATATCAGAATCGGCAATTACAAAACGGCCTATTTGATGCTATGTTTCCAAAGAAGGCTCTTATTTTGAAGAAGTCGAGAATTTTTAGAAGAATTAAAGAAGACAGCCGAAACAAAGAAAAAACAATAGTTGCTTTTTTTAGAGATTTAAATGTCAGAGTAGGAAATAATTACCAGATATTAGAAATATTTGGGAAAATGGAGAAAATTGCAAAGCTAATGATATACGATAAGGAGATGGATATGTGCACATAAATAAGACAGAAGAAATAAGAAAAGTGTCATTGATTATGTTACTGTTGATAGCAATATCTTCATCCTAGTTCAGGGTAAAAGTGAACACGGAGAAATTAAAATAGTAAGTGATCACCTTTGGATTCTGAGCAGTTCAAACTGAATATCATATTGAAAAGAAAAGTACGTAATAAAGATTTAAAAACAGCTTCAGAGCGAAATGTAGACTCACGTACACACACTTCATTTTCGTCAAGAAAAAAATGAAATAATTTGAAAACAAGAACCATACCTTGGAGATTCAGTCAGAGAAACTACAGAAAATTTAGTCTTTCAGTCAGAATGTCTTCAGTTACATAAAAATATGAATTCCGTGTAGACATAAGAATTTAAAGAGACAATCATGGAAAATAAGAAACGACGTTGAAGGTTTTGGCAGATAATTTGGCATGTGCACTGAGAGAATACCGGGGAAAATGCATGACAGCAAAGCACTATGAAAAACAAGCTAAACATCTATAATGGGAAGACTTTATATGAGAACAGAAAATAAATATCAGGAAGGACAAGATGTCTTAAAATGTATTGTCAAAAGGAATCGGAGATAATATACTTGTCATGAAACTGAGGTAAAAAATTTATATCGATGGAAAATTACCTTGAAAGATTGTTAACTGAAACAAGAAGTGACAACAAGTGGTATGTAGCATTCAAGGGGAATAAAATCCGGAGTGCGTTTCAACACTCGAGGTATAATAAGCCACCAAAAAACTGAAATATGGGAAGGTAGCTCGAATGGCTACTGGGAAGGTGATAAGGTCGAATTCTTGATGATTGGAATAAGGCAATCATCGTATCACTCTATCAAAGGAAGTAAAACTGAAAATGAAAATTACAGAGAATTTTTTTCTAGTAAATGTTGTTTGTAAGATTTGCGCAATCGTCGTATAAAAAAGGCTAAGATAAACTCTAGATAAGTCAGTTTCAAATAGTTACCAAACAAAACATAGGAATATAACAAGACTCTGTGTTTAAGTTTAGTAGATCTGTCTATATTTTAGTTGTAAGTCATATTTAGAATTGATTGCGATACAGGAAGAATAATTCATATTAACTCAGTTATGAGACAAGGGCAAAATTATGACCAATGTTATTCATCATCCACACTTATCACAGTACCAAGAAAATTGGCAATTAATCATGCTATGAGAACTAAAAAATTCTAGTTCTTTAATTTATGTAGATGATGTTATTCCATAAATAAATTGAGTGCAAGTTTGCAGGATTCCCTAAGTAAACTGAATAGCAGTTGTTATATTTTTTATGAAAATCAGAACGTTAATATTAAAATATTAAAAAGAATTCATTCTCCACAACCATATCCATTGCTTATTTTTACTGACCATCCTTGTTGCTAAGTTGTATTAAGCTAATACGTATTATCAATTTTATACAATTTATGAACAGATTTAAGAATAACTAAACTGTAATCATCTTTAATCTGTTCTTACCATTTTTTTTTTCAAATTATTTCTTAATATTCAATTCGTAATGCAAGTCATTTATTTGCTATAATGAAGCAAATCTGCTCTCAAATAAAGAAACTTATCTTACCAGATAGGAAACTCGTTAGATAACCCACTACTATTGTTGTTAACGAGCCAAAAACAGTTACCCACAGAAAGGAGAGTTTGTATAGCGGAAAGATATATCTGAAGAAAAGTAAATAAATTGAAAGTTATTATTTATTTTGAAAAAAAATATTTTTTTCATTGAATAGATATGAAAATAAACGATATATGAATGATATTGTGTGTATAGATATACACAAGCTGTGTCTTTTATTTTTGGAAAACAAAAACAGAAAGGAAAATTTTAAAAATCAAAATCTTAAATACTCACCCTTCTTCCGTTAGTTCGACTGTCCTTTCTGTCGAATTCGTCCAAGTTCCGTTCATTTCAAACATATCTACAGCATAATTGGTATTGGCGTTTGTGGTATAATTACATAGTTCCACGGATAACGGCAATGCTTCTGATGTTTTATTTTTCACGGATGTTATTCCAATTCCCATCCAAGAAGCAATCACCATTCCTAGACACGATCCGACCAATGCTCCCTGCAGCAGGAAATGAACACATTTATTTTTATTAACATACACGTTTTCTCGTGCATTTTCTAAATAAGAGCTAATCGGAAACATGTTCCAACATTTTAATCAATTGAATATTTTTCAGAATTTACGAATATTCTATTAAATGTTTAATAACTGTGATGTCAAAGAAATACATTCTTGCTGGAGAATAACGAAGTTGTTTATTTATTTATTTAGTGTATGACTCACACATGAAACTTTACATTACAATAATCTTTAAATATATAAACATTTAGTGTAAAATACAAAATACTTAAACTTGATATAAAAGTCATAAAAGAGACACTCAAGAATAGACTACAACTTATGTGTAGGTTAGTTTTCAGTTTTATCCTTAATTTAATTTAATACTAAGAATATTTTACAGGAATATCGAAAACGTACATCAGTTAAATAAAGTGTATAAAAAAACGGAATCTCGAACCAAAGTATAATTAGCTGATCTTTGGTGAATTTTAAGATGCATAAGATATAAGACACTAGGATATTTGTCCAATCATCTGCATTTAGTGTAGCGTGGATGAAATCCGACAGGTTTCCATGGTGTGCAAATTGGGCACCTTCTTCTGTGATATGGTTTATTGGCTAGCGGGGTGATCCACAGTCGCACATGGGTGAGGCAATCATGCCCAATTTGTAAAGACGGTCTGCGAATTTCCCATGATTGGTGCGGATTCTGTTAATGGTAGACCAAGTTTTCCTTGCTAGGTCAAAACCTGAAAGCATCTGGGTTGGGTCCACTAATTCATGGACTTCCCCTGTTGAAGCTGTTGAAGTATTACGCTCTTTCCACTCCTCATTCATGTTAAAATTTGTCACAGCAAGATTTTCGCTGTTAGGATTGGAGGGTGCCTTGACTTTAGCCTCTTTATTTCTCGGGGCATTTTGCCTCTAGAAATTTTGGAAGCTCTTGGGAGATCTTGGATTTCCATGATTTTACTGTATTTAAGTACAATAAAGTTTCATCTGTGGAGGTGGACAGTTGCGCATCGCTGAGAGACAGTAGGTTGGAGTAGATTTCACAGTTACAGAAATAAGGGCATAATGATGTTAAGCTGAACATCAACTAAGTACACATGGGCGCTGTTCAGCAATACAGTTGAGCAGTATTCAGCTGCAGAGTAAACGGGACCAAGAGCAGTACAGCGAAGTGTTGCTGCTGAGCACATCCAAGGATTCCGCAGAGTTTTTGCAGTATATTACATAAACCACGGAAGTTGTGAAACCATAGTTTCACAGATTGTTATTTCTATAGTATAGCCATGGCCATGAAGGGGAATTTTATATATCAGATTCGTCAATTATTGGAATGTTCATGAGCAGAGACTCTTCAGACTGGCAATGTTTCTTTCAAATAGACCAATGTCACGTGATAGGGATGGCATTGCCCATTTAGAAACAAAAAAGAGAAAATCATTCTATTATGTCCCAAAAGTAACTGTCTGAACTTTGTAAATCAAGAATATTGACGTTTTGATATAATTTATATTGGTACAGTTTAAACTTCACCCACCCACCCACACACACACACACACCCACACACACACACCCACACACACACACACACACACTGCAAACACCTCAAAATTCAAAACTTAGATTATGGAAAGCAATAATAAAGCTTGTAGAAACAGCACTACTAACCTGGCATGTCTTCAAATAAATCTAAAACACTCTATCAAGGCTGTCAATAACTTAACAGAACTCATAAATAGAAACAAATATAGGACTGCATTAATATAAGAACCCTATAACATAGCAAGACCCTATAAGATAGCAAGACCTATTCGGTATTATGGTTTAATAAAAATAAAAACAACAGAGGTAAAAATTTGGAAGAGTTCACAGCATCAAATTCCCTACACATCTTAAGCGACGACTGTAACACTCCATCATTAGAAAATACCAGAGGAAGTAGCTTCATCGATTTAACAATGGCAAACAACGCTATTTTATACCTCGTTTCTGAATGGAAATACGAAGAAGAGGAAAACTGTTTTGACCATCGCATAGTAAGTTTCATCATCAGTAACAAAAATTTAAACGGAATAGATAACAAAAACCACCGTATTAACATCAAATACTTCACCAATAAAACCAACCTACAGGAATTTGTAAAAGCATTAAAAAGAGAATTTTCACGCTTAATCTCAGAACATCACTTAAATGCGAACAGCGAAAAACAGCTCAGCTTAGACAAAAGCCTAGCCATCTGGGCATCAGCACATACCGATATAGATTTCGTTGCTTCTGTACTTTCATCAGGGTTTAAAAAAACCAGCGATCAAACACTCAGAACAACCAAGAAGCTAAACATAGTTGGAAGAAAATCAGTACCGTGGTGGAACGACGAACTAAAAGTCCTAAGAAAACGTGTCAACGCACTCAGACGACTATACCAAAGAACATATAATAACCAAGATTTAAGAGAGAGCAGAAGATAGAACTACTATAAAGCCAAATACAGCTACAACTCCAAAATTACAAACGCGAAAACAGAATCATGGAAACATTTTGTACAGTTTCAACCGTATCGAATCCTTGGAACTGCATATATAAATTAGCAGCAAGCAAGAACCAGACAACACCTATACTATCAACTATCAAGAAAACAGAAAGCAGCTACACTAGAAACTTAGCAGAAACTGCAGCTACTCTGATAGAGAAGTTTATTTCCGATGACGATGAATCAACAGATAAAGAAATGCACAAAACTTACAGACAAAGAATGACTCATTTGCAACTAATGAAATCGAGTCAATATTAAGACCAATGAATCCAAGAAAAACTCCTGGAGAAAAGGGAATAAGCAGCGCCATACTCTTAACAGCTTTTCTCGAATTCCCCGAATTCATAACAACAGTTTACAACAAATGCCTAAAAAGAGGACGATTTCCTTCAATATGGAAACACTCAAAATTTATACCTATAATCAAACCAGAAAAAGAAACATCCGACTAAATTAACAAATACAGACCAATGAGCTTCATAAATGTTGCTGATAAGGTACTAGAAAGACTTCCAATAAACCGAATTATGCACTACGTCTACTCAAGAAACTTATTAAGCAGCAATCAATACGCTTTCAGACCTCCGTCCAGCACAGTAGACGCAATTATGGAGGTGAAAGAGTTCGCAGAACACAGTATACAGCAAAAAAAAAAAAAGACGTACTACTGATCTCACTCGATGTACAAGAAGCTTTCGATGCTACGTGGTGGCCAGCCATAATCAATCAATTAATAGATTTAAAATGCCATAAAAACTTACTCTACTTACAAAAAAATATTTTTCAGACAAAAGAGCAACTATGACACTAAAAATCACAACTGTAACGAAAAAAGTCAAACAAGGCTGTCCTCAAGGTTCCTGCTGTGGGCCAGATTTCTGGAACATCCGCTTTTAAGACTTCCTGTCACTACTGAAACAAAAGTCATAGCCTTCGCCGATGATGCAATGATAATGATTCGGGGACGCGACGGTTTACAGTTAGAAGTAACGGCCAACGAAGGACTCTTTAAAATTGCAGAGTGGGCACGCGAGAAGAAAGTGACCAAATCTAGTAGTACCAAATTCAGTAGTACCAAATCTAGTAGTACCAAATTCAGTAGTACCAAATCTAAAGTGCTCCACATCACAGGAAAAAAATCAACACAACCTGTAACAGTCTTCCTAAACGGAGAAGGTCTCGAGGTAGCCAGTGAGCTAAAATACCAAGAAGTAACAATAGACGAAAAATTCACCTTCAATAAGCACATCTCATATGTAGCCGAAAAAAGCTTACAAATTGTAAACCTCCTAGCTAAGTCGGCAAAGATTAAGTGGGGGTTAGGAAAACGATATATACCGGTGCTATACTACCACTGATATCTTATGCTTCACCTGCCTGGACACATACACTAAAATCAAAGATAAACCGAAACTAAACTCAACGCCTTTTAGCCATACGCATAATTAAAGGAGAGAGGACAATATCTTTCGAGGCAGCTTGCGTTATTTCAGCTCTAACACCGATCTGCCTGAAAATACAAGAATTATCCCTTATACAGGGTGTCCCAAAATTCATGCAAGAAGTAATTTTGATAGAAAACACAGGTTTTTAATTAAAAATTGTAATTTCTTATTGATTCATAAAGTATACCGTATACGGTTATGCATGGAATAGCATATCGGGTAAATGGCCTCGACGGCTTTGCTGGCTCATACGCACTCTTTTGTCGACATTTTCCATGACCCGTTTGCATAAATGTGGCTGAATTTCGTTGATACAGCGCTCAATTTCCTCCTTCGAGGCGTGGGTGGTCGTGGGCTTGTTGGCGTAAACCTTAGACTTCAAAAAAACCCAAAGAAAAAAGTCCAACTGCGTTAAGTCACATGATCTGGACGGCCAATTCTAATCACCAAAACGGGAAATTACAAGACCAGGAAATGACTCATGCAGTAATTGAATTGTTTCTCGGGCTGTATGTCATGTGGCACCGTCCTTTTGAAACCACATGTCGTCCACATCCATATCTTGCAATTTAGGCACAAAAAACTGGATTATCATATCGTGATAGCGAGCACCATTAACTGTTATTGCCTTACCAGCTGCATTTTCGAAGAAGAATGGACCGGTGATGCCTCTAGCCCAAAATCCGCACCAAACAGTGACATATTGTGGATGCATTTGTTTCTCAACAATCACTCGTGGATTTTCTGAACCCCAAATGCGACAATTTTGTTGATTAACGAAGCCATCAAGATGAAAATGAGCCTCATCGCTGAAGATGATTTTGTTCGAAAAATAAGCATCCACTTGTTGTTGTTCCATAACCCATTCAACGAACTCTCTTCGCTGGGTGTGGTCAGTAGGCTTCAGTTCTTGAGTCAATTGAACTTTGTAAGCATAAAGATGCAAATCGTTCGTGAGAATACGCTGTAGAGAGCTTCTCGAAATGACCAATTCAAGACCACGGTGCCGAATTGATGTTCCTGGACTCTCAGCAACACTCTCACGAACTGCTTCGTTGCTTTCTGTTGAACGACTTGTTTAAGGACAGCCAGAGTGTATAAGATCACTAATTAATCCCGTTTCCTTGAATTTTTTAATTAATCTTTTCACAGTTGATGAAGTTAGATCACTATTCCGACCATATTTTGTACGAAAATTGCGAACTGTAGCTGCCAAATCTTCATTATTTTTAAAATATTGCTCAACAATGAAAATGCGTTGTTCTTTCGTGTAGCGCTTCATTTTTAAATAACTCTGAACTGTCAGCTGCCACGCTGCCTTTTTTTTTCTCGTTGGCAACACTTTACCGCACAAATGGCGCTCAATTTAAATCTTGCGCGAATTTTGGGACACCCTGTATATCAAGTCACTTCCGGAAGATATATCGAAAGTTACAACATCGATCCAAATTGCGACAATAAGTGGCCTTACCCAGCAAAGAAAATAAATATTAAGCAGAAGGAAAGTTCTGAAAGTGATGAATTCCAAATATACACTGACGGACGGAAGCAAACCCGAAAGGAACGTCGGTTGTTCTTTCACTGCATACAACAGACAGTCCATTATACAAGAACGCAGCTCTAGACTACATCGTCTCTGTTCCAACAACCAAGCAGAACAGCTTACGTATCTGCAGGAATTAGAACTCAACACCTCTCAGCGAAAGACAGCAACAATTTACAGTGATAGTAGAAGCACTATAGACGGCATAAAAAACCAGAACAACCATATTGCATTGATAGAACAGACAAGAAATCTGTTTCGAAATCTCACTCTAGAGGGATGGGAAATCAGGTTCTGCTGGGTTAATGCGCAGACTGGAATATCAGGAAACCAGAGAACGGATCAGTTGGCTAAAGAAGCAGCAGAAACAACTTACCAGAAATTGTCGAAATCTGCTATAAAAGCACTTGCAGAAGAGTAAAGCCTAGACATGTGGGAAGAAGAACAGAAAACATCAAAAAACGGATCAACAGCAAAAGAATTCTTTCCAAGCATCAGAAACAGACTCCGGCTGAAAATATTTCTTCAGGTTTAACCACGCTACTAACGGGACAAGGAAAACTAAGACACTACTTACACAGATTCCATATCCTGGAATAACCAGAGTGCATTTGCAGTCCACACCTTCAACAGACTGTTGATCACACACTTTTCGACTGTCAGCTATTAGACTCGATCCAGATGCCCCTAATACAACACGTCATCTCTTCCGGAGACAAGTGGCCAGTGTTACATAGAATTAATTAAAGTTTCTAATAAAATCAACTTACAGTCCTTGTGATCTAACATAAATACTGATATTATGTGGATTATACTGTATAGTGTTAATATATGTATATATAAAATATAATGACTACTACTATTAACTCGGGGTTGGGATATGTTCATTTTAATATAAATTGACTAAAAACCGAGAATTATAACAAATTGAGATTTATTTGAAAACGCAACATGTTTCGTCGAGATTGACTTCATCAGGCGTTAAGAACATAGAAAGATATTAAAAGACAATGAAATAAACAATGACACACTCTAAAGCTATACAATTATAAAGTTATGATATTCTACTGTAAATTACAGTCTGTAAATTACGACTGTTTATGTCAGTGTCTGTTAATATCTTTCTATGTTCTTAACGCCTGATGAAGTCAATCTCGACGAAACATGTTGCGTTTTCAAATAAATCTCAATTTGTTATAATTCTCGGGTTTTTAGTCAGTTTATATTAAAATGAACATATAAAATATAAAAGTAAATATGAATATTGATACAAAATATAAATATAAATGCTAATCAACACATGTAAGCTACATGCAATATAAGCATTGTATGCAATGGCGCATGTAGGAATAAATAACCACCTTATAGGGTTACTATTGGGAGGAAAACGCAACACACACACACACACACACACACACACACACACACACACACACACACACACACACACACACACACACACACACACACACACACACACACACACACACACACACACACACACACACACACACACACACACACACACACACACACACACACACACACACACACACACACACACACACACACACACACACACACACACAAACTCATGATCTAAATATTAAACTTCTGTGTCCATCTGGCATAGGCAAAAACTGGAGATATGCGTAATATTATTAAAGCTACAACAGCCAACCGTTGAAATAATATAAAGGACGTATACTACAGTATACGTCCTTTTAACAAAGAATGTTTCTTTGTATATTTAATAAAATTTTTGTAATCAAATAAGATACGCTTGCAAAGATCTTTCAGTTTTATCCTCAATTTAAGAATATTTCGCAGGAATATCGAAAAAAGACATCGGTTAAAATAAAGTGTATATAACAACGGAATTAAGAACCAAAGGGCACTTAGCTCATCTTTGATGACTTTTAAGATGCATAAGACACTGGGACACTGATATAAGAAACACTGATAGTCAACGCGCTGTTTTACGGATAACATTTTTATCATAACCAGAGGAATGTTACCTCCATGAAAATCGGATACTCATTGAGAGAATTTGGATATCACACACTCCAGCTGAAATACCATTTATGGAATTTATTCACATTACTTGTACTCACCACCTCCAAAGGAAAATATATCAGTCAGACACTCATCTACATTCATTCTTTGCACATCGCTAACTTATAACTCTGTTTTTCTTGTTTGGTAGTTTTGCATGCCAATCAGAGAATGTTTTTCTCTCCTCATTTCTATTTTCTACAATCCCAAAATTACCTTTGAAACTCTTCTCTTCATCCTCCACGACAGTATCAACATCACCTTGAAAAGTAGGAGACCAGATCTGGGTACAATACTCCAAATGATGTCTCATCAGAGCCTTGTAATGAGGCCAAATCACTTTCTTATCCTCACATTCCAATATTCGTTTCAGCGTGACAGTTATCTTCTGAGTTGTATTTACAACTTTTATAATATGGTTCGTGAAGTTTACTTCCTATCAACCAAAACCACAAGATCTCTGGCATGATCAGTTTCCTCTAACATAGCCTACCTGTATAATATACCACTATATCTCATCACACGAAAATGCATAATTTTAAATAGTGGATCACGCTCACGGTTCAGACTATTAATGTCACTACAAATGATCTGCATCATCAAGAAGGTATTTGAAATATTTCATGCAAGCATATTTCAAAATATCATTAACAAAAAAATAAAAAAAATTCGATAACAACAGACCAATGTCTGATCTCAGTAGTGCACATATAGTCACAAGAAAAATCATACGTACATCCATACATCACCTAAGATGCTGGTCAGTCAGTCATCCTCTTTTCCAAGTTAATGTTATATAATCCAAACCCCATAGTCCTATAACTTATGTAACAATCTTCCATGCAGTTTCTTGACCAAAAAAACAATTCCCTCTAAACGTATCAAGGTCTAACTCAGTAAATATTCTCTAACAATCTATTCCTGTATGCAAGCTCTCACCACCTTTTTCCAAAATCCTCCTTCGAGAGATTCTAATACATCGAAATCGGAGTTTTAACCAGTTTTGGCAAGGGATATCATATACGATTTTGTGGAAAACACAATCGATTAGTATCGTAGGTGTGCATATGTATATCTCCACTGCTTGTGTGCGCTGTCGTGTGGCATAAAAATGAATTCTTGGCCTACAGAAACACAAAACAAACGAACGTGACGTTGATGAACTTCGTTGCAATATCGTTCACTAGTCATAGTATCTTTTCCCAGATAGCCAACGCGCTCGTATTGCTTTACAACGCGAGGATGTTCTGGAAAGGGACAGAAACTGCTGTTCTGGTATTATAATACCATAATATCAGAACAGCAGTTTCTGTCCCTTTCCAGAACATCCTCGCGTTGTTAAGCAATACCACTTTCACCCCACATTAAGTGTCGTCTAGAGTAGGAGGAAAGACTAAAATGAATGTCATATAAATGTTACTTCGCAAAATGAGCTTCTTTCAAACACAACTCACTGAAGGTTGCGTTTTTCCCTTTATCCCGTTGAGTGTTACCACGTGACCCCTTTGCGAGCAATCAAAAATTTGAATGTGCACCAGCATTCTATTCGAAATCGTCTATTATACAAATCGTCATAAGCTGATTCGTCTGAATTTTGCGGTTTTATTATTCAGAAGTAGTGTTGGTGCTTTGGTGTTGGACACCAGTTTATGATAAATACAGATGGAAAATATGCTTTCCTGTATATAGTAGAACCTTCTCTTTCTCTAAAATGATACAATTCAGAGCTAAGCCAAAAGACACAGCCTCTTCAGCTGAAGACTATTTCAGCATCGCTGCTGATATCCCATCGGATCAAATTAGGAATTCTTTTATTTATTTATTTATTGTACGGGGGGAATTATAAAGCTAAACAATAAAGAGAGTGATAGTTCAGTTAACCAGTGGATGGCATTGTGTACGATTAAATGCAAATTTCTGAGATCTCCAGGAAAGGAGAGTATGAGGCAGTCATCAGTAATGAGGCAGCGTCTGCACAGCATCCCTCATGCAAAAGTGTGACTTTGAAATTCTCCACAGATGACAGAGTTTGACACAAATTGGGATTGCAATGCCTCGACTCTTAGAAGAGCAGCCGTGACTCTAATCTTGCCCCGTTGAAGAGCATTTTTCACCAGGTTAGAGGTGAAACCAACACAAGACCGTCGTGGACACGCAGGTTAACAAACAATGAGAATCATCTCTGGTACCTTACGATTCTACTCCTCTTCCATGGTTACCTGTTCTTTGCTACATCTCCCCTCCATACTAGCTGAAAGTTTATCTATGCTGATGACATCTGTCGCACTCAAGACAGACTTTCCATGTCCTTAAGGATACGCTGAGCAAAGATCTGAGCTCTCAACAAAATTGTTTCGAACGTTAGGACTATCTCGTAATTCCAACATAACTGTTATTTCTGCTTCCCACCTTAATAACTACGAGGTTCTTCAACTTTTAATCCATGAAATCTTCCCTGTAATCTTTTGTTACCTTGTCACTTTGTTATCTTTAATACTTTGTGTCAGTTGGCCGTTTTCTAATTTACCGAAAACATTTGGAGAAAAAACACAGTTAAAGATATCTGCTAAGACCAACATCATAAATAAGTTGACCGTCGCAATTTGGAGTTGTAATGACTCGACTCTTAGAAAGAATCAGTGATTTTCTAAGTCTTTCTAATTGTCTTCCCTTTTGCAGAGTATTGTTTACCAGTTTGGAGCCAAACTGATCACAAGACTCTCGTGGGCACACACCTTATGATAATAATACTTGTTCATTCCCATATCACTCCTCCATGATTTAGAAGAGAAGAAGCTACCATTAAAGAAATAAAGAAAATCAGAAATAATGTGTCTTCCTATTCATCAAGATATCTGTTCACCTTCCCTCTAGCATACCGCCTTGCCTGTAGATCTTCCATATGGATTGTGGAATTTTCTCCACCAGTCCTTGGGACCATCATCTGGTCTGGGACTGGTGGAGAAAATTCTAGAATGAACTACAAACTATAAAAAAATACCTGATCACAGATCCCAACATTAATACGGCAGGATTCAATCGCTACCTCGATACCTCTGGAGACAGCTAAACAGATTTAGGACTGGAAAATTCGCTGTATACAAACAAATTCTTGTTCTTGTTCAGTTTATACAACAGCTTTAGAACCTTTTCTCCCCATACACTTCATTCATTCAGTGTAGAATCATAGTCTTTGACAATAATATATTATTTTCAAAGACAGTGCCAGTCACACAGTCGATTTTCTAGAGATTGTGCGATAGGAACCCCTAGTTTTTGGGAGAAAAAACCGCTTACCAGCGGATGAGAACGACTAACCAGGGAACTGTTTGAGGAGAGGGTTCCTCTAGTTAGCGACTGCAATTGAACGTGAAACGGTATTACCTTGGACTGCTTAACGCTCTGAATACAAATCAGATTTCCACTGTGCTAAGCAAGATTACGTTTATTATTTATTTTATTATTTTTTTTTTAATGGTAACTTATTAAGAATTAAATGTATTTGGGAGATTTCGTTATCATATATCATAATGACTCCATCCTATGATATTTTATGAAATCGAATCCTTTTACAAACATAGTAGTTCATGTTCTAAAAATATCATCTGATATAATCATATTATGTACCACCAAATTTTCTTACGAAATGATATAACAATATAATCACCCTTTGATTTGCTCTTATAGTGAACATTCCTAGAAGAAACACTCCTAACACTGGTCCACTTGATATTGCAAAGAAAATTACAGTTGCTTGAATGACACCATCAAAGGATCCAACAGAAAATGATAAAGCGATAAATAAAAATCCGAAGAAGGCAGCTGAAAGATATGAAAATTAACCTTGTTGTAAAATTTAATGAAATTCTGAGTAATTATGTTACACAAAATCATTTTAACATGATGAAAGGAATAACAAAACAAATTTGATAAAACACACATGTTTTCCAAGATTTCGATATAAGAACATCATGGACTATTTCGAGCCTTTTTGGTTTAAAAGCATCAGCCTCATCTGACCACAGGTTAAGTACACTTGCGCCCTTATTTAATAAATGAGGTGACCATTTTAGATTATTGGATGTTCTTATTAGAGAGCCATTATGCTTGATTATGCTTGGGAAATATGTGAATTATCTGTGTAGCACTTGAGATGTTTAGAAAGCACTCAGACATTAAACTATTTTTCTTCTTAGACAATTTCTTGAATTTGCTTAATATTTTGTTCAGGATAAATGCTTCAAAGTAGAAATATTATTTTCAAACAATATATTAGTGTTAGCATTCATCGAGAACCAAGTATGACATTTAGCATGATGCTTTTCTTAATGCATTCGATGAAAATAAATTTGTGCAACAAGGGCGATGTTTGACATGTTCTCCACTCTCACCTGCTCTGCAAAATGTGTGATAGATGTGTGATAGCAGTTCTGTGGGTAAACCTTCTGATGCAGAAGGTTTACCCAGAGAACTGCATGATTTGAGTAAATATTGTATGATCTAAAATGTTTTGTGGGACAACTGATAGAGAATTATGGAATTTGAATGACCTTCTTAACAACATTTTGTACAAAAAAAAACGAACACCAAAGTAATGCATTCTTTGTTTTATCAGTTGCATGTGACATAATTCCGCTAACTATATGCCACTGGAAACCTCAAAAGTGCATAACTTTACACCTATTAACATTAAACTGATATAAATTTTGTTTTCCCAAATCAAATAATTTCGAAAGTGCTGGATAACAGCGGCATCCCTGTTTGCCCTGTCTGTCTTCCCTTGATCGGAAACATTGCACATCTCCTGTTAAACGCTTCCTAATATCATTAGTGTATAGACTGATCAACAATGGCCCAAGGACTCAACCCTGAGGTACGCCATGGTCACCTTAAATCTCGCAGATTCGCATTCATCTTTTAACACTTTTTTGATATGTGTTTGGCAACCATCCACTGATTCAAGTCAAGAGGTTATATTCCAATCCCATATTCTTTGGGATTGTAATATAATGCCACAGCCTTTTCTGTGGTATCCTATCAAATGCCTTAGCAAAATCCAGCATTATCATAGTGCATCCATTCCCTTTATCCAACTAGGTAGTAACATTGTCATCAATACGAGCAAATTGCTAAAACTCGACTTTCCTTTAGTAAACGCATGCTTCTCCTTGAAGAGTATATCTTGTTTGTTTACTTATTTCTGTATGCGAAGTCTTAAAAACTTTCTACCATCTTCACTACCACACCTGAATACTCATAGGTCGGTAGCTAGACACACACATCAGATTTTACACCACCATTGTACAATGGAACTATCACATATGCCTGCCATTCATGTGGTATTATTTTTGAGCTGAGACTCAAGTTATAATAACAAGTGAAATTTCTAGCTAATTCGGCTGAACATTCCTTTAGCAAACGTGTTGATATTCGATTTGTCCCTATTCACAAATTGTTATCCAGGTTATGCAACAGCTCTTTAACCTCATTTTAATGCACCCGTAATTCTTCACCCAGTGTAACAGTAGCAGTGTGCACCATGCTACATTCACTTGGTTGATATAACTTAGCAAAGTGAGCATTCATTAATTTCTCACACTAGAGTACCATCTGCATTCATTTAAGTTATTTTTCCACATTCATTCTTTCTTTTCCTTTCAGCGTAAAAATTAAATTCTTTTGGATTGCCTTTAGCTTTCAGAGTCAATATCTTTTTCATACTCCAATTTAACAATACTCGTTACGTTTCTGGCCTGAGCTTTATATATTTCATTACCCCTCTCACTCTTATTCTCAGGATATTCTTTTCATATCATCTTCATCGTGTGGATCTCTTGCTTAATAAGGTTAGACGTCCATTTCACTCCCAACCTAATTATTCTTCGGACACTAGGGATACATTCAGAGACCGCCTCATTTACCCACTTTTTCAACGAATACCCATGCACTGCTGACATTGTTCCCATTCAGTAACTGATACCACAGGACCAATCATAGTATGCTCTTAAGTTGATCATAATTTCCAGCTTTGTAGTTCAGCATGTAACTTGTTCTAAAGGGAACATTAATGGAATTGGTGAATACAAATCGATACCATGATCACTCTCACAAACAGACTTGTCCTCGAGTTCCTTCTTTCATATGCTGCTTGAAACAATTCAATAAATTTCTTTTCATTCTTATCAGGATATTTCCCTTCTACGCAATCAATGTTTGGAAATTAAAATCACTCATAATGGTTATTCGTTTAACCACGCTACCGGCCAGAAAGTATATGTACGTCCGCGAAACATGGATGCGAAGTGAATATTAAAATTGTAATACCCTTGATATTACATTGAAATACATGATGTGTACAAGCGTATGAGGATGCGTATTTGATCCATAATGGCCGTAAGGTGGTTTTAATACCCATAAGGCAAACTTGGTGATGCATCTCTACGTACCCTGCAGCTAAGTCATTAGGCGTGTAGCAACACGCTACAATATATTTCATTTCGTTAGCCGCTACTTTACACAAGACAGATTCAAACTCACCACAACATGGGCCATTTTCACCACTATTATTTTCTTGCGTTTCTACTCCAACTAGATATAAGTTGTCTGATATCATTAACAGTACTCCTCCTCCTCTCCTATCTCTTCTGTCATTTCTAAAAATTGTATACCCTTTACACTCGATCCCAGTTACCAGAACTGATTCTGATAGCCAGGTTTCACTAATGCCAAAAAACTTAGGCCACATCATATTCAATAAAGCAACGAATTCAATCCCTTTGTATTTGATTATGTTGCAGAACTTTCTCTTTTCCCTCTTCAGATATACTCAAAAGGTCCGAACTGAAAGCATATTTTTCCACCCTTTCGTCAGCTTCATAACCATGTTCGAAGCCATTCATATCTATATCACGTTTGAATACTTATAGCTGAACTTTCACACACATTTTTCCCATTCCTCCCTTGATCTAGTTTCGCCTGACTCTCTGCCTTAGGTCTCATATCAATAAGTAAGTTTTCTAGGTTGCTGATGGCAATTAAATTCTACTCAGCCTGCGCTGAAATCATTTGCTATCAGTACCCTCTCTTAACTTGGTATTGTCCGCGCTGTTAGCCTAGTGGCTTTGCGCTTCGCAACCATATGCCTGAGGAAGGAGTGTCCTAGGTTCGATTCCCGTAGAAGACGTTAGGAACTTAAGGATCTTCCTCAGCCATAGCGAAGTTAGCCGGTCTCGGGTATGGACATTAGGGTTTTTCCGCCAGTTTATCTGGGGGTTTTTCATCCCGCAAGCAGACAAATCGGTCTCGTGAACACACACGGAATACAGCCAGGAATACTCACCCAACCGTAGGCCTGATTCGTCAGCCTGTGCTCGTTCCGGAGTCCGAATAAAATTTGGGGGGGACTAGATGGTACCGTATCTCCCCATAAAAAGGGGACTCGGGGCTATTGTGTCATCACACGAGAAGGAAGAAACTCGGTACTACCGTATCTCGGTAGCAAACCTACAATTTTTTCTCTCTAACAATTTTTCACCGCTTTTTCCAACAGTCCTTTCATATCCTCTTTCATACCATTTGTGGCCACTAAAATTATTACTTCCTACAAGAACTACTATCTCTTTTACTTTTCTTTTCTGTTTTTTGATTACGTTTGTCCTCTCTTTTAACCCCCGGGAAACTAGAAGTAATGACTCTCTCTACAAACGCAAATTTTATGATTGAATCACCATAGCATTTCATCCATTTTCCTTAGACTGTAACTGACCAATCCTGTTATTAATATTATGATTACTAAGTTCAGTGCTTTACCTCATCTTCTTGTTCTGATCCTTTTTCTTATCCTGTTCTAAATCTCCTTAAACAGTTTTCCTGGACGAATTTGTAATAATTTATTTTAATCGAGATATTTCCAATGTCAGATTATCCACGGATAAATTATCATACTGTAGCAAGTTTTTAGCAAGTCTGTCATACTGTAGCAAGTCAAACGTTCTCTTCACTAGTAACAACTTTAACTTGAGCTTTAGACACTGCCGTGTTGTGACTAGTTTCCGGCGCCATTCTTAAAAGTAGTAAAAACTAATAACATTTCAACAATTATGCTATTAAATGCTGTATTACAATAACTACACTAAAATGTACAATAAGATACTGCATATAAACTAAAATAAACTAATAAATCTAAGAAACGCACACTCAATAAATTCACAATAATCACCAATTTTTCAGGATTTAAAAATTATGTGTCACAGAACCAAATTCTTTTCCGATTAAGGTAAAAATGTTAATCAACTATTCCGAAAATATTTACCTGAGAGCCTTACCAAGAAGGAATTGTACTTGTTAATCCATTGGAAGCAAGAGTATGGTTTTATGATGTCTTTCATTAATACAGTGGTCAATGAGTTGATTGCAGAAGAAAGGGTGCTTAATGCTGCGCATATGTTGCCACAGACACATAACCCTGACAGTCCAGGATAAGAGGAGAACAACACTACAGCAAAATATGCATGTAGCTGCAACAAAAAGTTGCAAATAATATTAGATATATGATTATATTGCTTTTAGAATCAGTTCTTATTAAATCATTAGTATAAATCTTTTAAACATCAATTTTTCAAACCATAGCAATTCACATGGACATCGCTGTTTGGAATATCGTTTACCACAGGAAATCTATTCAGCAATTTCAGGTATTAAATCTGCAGAATTCCCACTAAAGAAGTTTGGAATTCAACTTCAGTTATGTTTCTTTAAAATATATATATTTACTGTAGCGAAAAAATACAGCGGATGATTTAAATGGAACAAAAATACGCAGAACGTCAACTAAAAACGAAATTTCAGATAAATATGCGAAAAACGTTGCTTAAAGCTAGAGAATTGTATCAACGGACACATTTAATACTGAACTCCATTTACAGGCCATAAGATGAAAATCCTATTCTTTTCCTAGATAAACTAGATATCTACCTGATTAAAATTAATAACAATCTTAATCAACCTATAATAATTATAGCTTAAGACACTGACATTAGCATCCTGTGACGAATCAAGCATAATTACAAATTATTTTGATTATGCTGTCCAACCAACAGTAATTATTTCATCTCATATACTACATACGAAATGATAACAAGGCTTTCGCAGCATCACACCAAGGCATAAAAAATGTGTGGATTGCAGATATCGGTAGTATCATGCAGGGCCATAAACGTTGGATTTTTGTTTGTTTGTTATATGGAAGGTGGGGAAATGAAAGACGAGGTTGTCCATAAGAGTAAGTTTCTGTGCGTTTCAGGAAGGGGATGAGAGCTATATTTTTCTTTCACCGAACAGTGAGTGAATAGAACAGTTTGCTTCCAGAAGTAGTGATTGCATCTGGTGTGAATGATATTAGAACATGGTATTACAACTGACGTGGTTGCTGTATGGCTTCCCTATCAGTTTCTTTAATATCATTTTTGTTGTAGGTGTTTATGAGAACTTTTCAGTTCCACCTCGTATGTGCATTCAAATTTCGAAAGCTGTTATTCTGAATTCTCGTATATGTAACTAATATATTTAGGTAAAGTATGATTTTCTGATTTCATTTTCATTTCCTTTCAATGAAAGGTTCATATGATGCATTGTAATGAACTTTGAAAGAAAACGTTATGTTAAATATATCAAGAGTTTAAGAAATTAAATAAGAAAACTGTTTTTCTAGTAAAAGGGTGTTAAAAAGACGAAAAGAAGTTATGGATCGCCTTAAATAACGTAGGATACTAAAGTTTTGTTAAATGGCTGTCAGTAAATTTAATTCTCATATGGGATTTGTTTGACGAATTTGCTAAATTTCTCATAACGTTTCATTAGCTGACTTAAAATCTTCTCTTATTTACGTTATCATATCATTGAGCTACACTATTTCACCAAGTAGAGAAAGATTCCTCTACGTAACTACTTAGTCACTTTCTGATAATTATGTATTTTTTAAATATTTTTTTAAGAAAGGCTTACTTGGTCTGGTGATTTCAACCCAGCTTGTGGATCTTGCAGTGGATCGCAGGTATAAAAATTGGCGTACATCACAAGCCCCATAATAGCCAAACATATAACAAACGCAAGGGCTAAAAGCCATCCAATCGGAAGAATCCTAAAAAGTAGACGTTAAACAGTTTCATTTTTTTTATTTTTTAAAATTGTTATTAACATATTTAAAAATGTTATTAACATATTTAAAAGTTTTTATTTCAAGTCTGTACTAGGAATCTAGTGTTCAGTTTACTGCATTTTATAAGAAACTTTTAATTCCTATTCAAATACGAATGCATTCATCTGGCAAATTCGAAGAGGGGGAACCTGGCAATTAACAATGTAACAATTTTACATTAACAAAAACGTATCATTTAGAGAAAGAATAGGATATATTTGTAACTAACTAAACAAATATTTATTACTTTCTTTGAATTACCATAATATTTTATCATCTACATCAGGGCTGTCCAAAACACTGCCGTATTGGACAGCCCTTAGTTTTGTGAGTTTTGATTTTCACCAGCGAAAAAATAAAATAACAATTTGAATCGAATATGTATTAGATATTTTAATTCTATCACCAATCGATAATCTCGATGTTGGCAATTTTATCTGGTGTTTTTACATCACTATATACCCACGTGTTTTTCAAACATTAGATGTGTCAAAGAAGCGTGCTTAAACTGTTTTGTTCCAACCAGTGGGCGTTGCTAGAACTTTTGCAGACCTGAGCGATCCCTGAATTTGTCGCCCCTCTCAATACAAAACAACAATACTACAAAAGGTCATAACGACGTATAGGATATGGTTCAAAGTGCAGCCACTCCCCAACCACAGCTACGCCACTGGTTCCAACGCACATGCTCCGGGTGCTCACGGGAACGTGAGCACGCAATTAGTGTTGTTCGTTTCTACAGCTATCGAGGTTGTGTCGCTGCTGCTGACCAAATTATTAAATTCGCATTGTGATGCGGCCGTCGGATAAATCTTTTTTTTTTTAATGCGGCCTCCGATTACCTAAGATTGGACTGCCCCGATCTGCATAATCAATGCACTCATCTGAAGAAAGGCCAACTTCAAAATCCTTTCCAGAGTCATTGCTCACTTCTGTTTCAGAAGTGAGCAATGAATCTAGTGAGCTAACAGAAATGCAGATTTCAATGTGATAAGAACTACTCCTCCTAGTTTTCACAGTTTTGGATTCCGACGCTGTTTGTATCAAAGAGGGCAGTTGCTCATAGGTGATTTATCAATCTTGAAACCAACTATTCTGAATCTTTTGATTTTCCTTGCTATAAATTGCTAATTTTCTCCTTCTTCACTGATAACAGTGAGATCAGCTACCATATAGATTTAAATTTCACAACTCCAACTGACCTCCTTTCCTAACTGCACTAATTCAACTGGTAGATGCGAAAACATTGACATTGTCACTATTATCTCACAAAATTGTTTACATGCCTATCACACAGAACCATCTGATTTCGGCTACTCTCAAAGTACTCTTGGCATTTTCTTTACCAGTCATATATGAAGTGTGCCATTTATATTCAGTAGACATTCTACCATAATATAATGTTGATGTCTTCTCCCACGTAGAAACATTCTTCTTGTTCTTGTTCTTGTTCTTCTTTTTCTTGTAGTTATTGTTGTTGTTGTTGTTGTTCTTCTTCTTCTTCTTCTCCTCGTGTTGTTAGGGATTATAAGACTACCAAGTGGCACTGTGTTCGTGATTGAATGCATGCAACATATTACAAATATGTTACCTGAATCTAATCTAAGCACTTCACTGAATATTGAAACCATAAGTCAAGAAGATAGAAAATTATTCTTGCCCATTGGTCTAAGATGAATTGATACGTGGGGGGGGGGGATCCGTTAAGTCACATTTCGTGTTTCCATTTCCAGAGTCACTTTGTTTAAAGACAATTAAAACATTTTTGACGAATAGAAGCCACTTGGTAATGTTCAGGAATTACACATTATGTGTGATAATCACCAAGTAATGGTTAACCGTGTCCAGTTCGATTATATAAACAAGGGAAATTTGCACGTCACATGTCACCCTAATATACATGAACCTGCAATAGCAATGCCTCTATTATAAATATTGGGATGATTCGTTATGAGCCAGTAGACGAAAAAATGAAAAACTGGATTCCATAAGATACATATCCGATTTTTTGAACAAAATTAAGGCATTAAATAAAACTGCTATTTTGAAAAATCTGGCTTTTCTTCTTGAAATCCCAAATGTCCGTGATGCCAGGGGACACACTTTCAACCCATTTGTATCAGAATGAACAATGGATCTTCGTCTGACAAAGCTGTTTTGAAGTTGCTAGCTTTCAAAACCGGATGTTTAACCAGATCCCTCCAAGGAGCATCTTACAAAATGAATGAAAACGATGTGCCTAATGAATTAACAAACAACAAATTAAAGAATAATATTAAGTATACTTACCACTTAGCATCGGAGTATGACTTTGCAGCAAGTAATCTTTGCACAAATAACTGGTTTATTCCTTTTGCTGAAAGTGAAAACATCGTGGTGCAGATAACCAAATTCCAAAAGTTGTATCGTTTAGTCATATCAAATTCAAATCTGTAAAGAAAGCAAGATGATTCTTTATCAAATGATGTTTTATTAGAGGAAACAGTTTTATCTAAAACTGCACGCGTGCACATTTTCCGAAGAGAGAGAGAGTGAGAGAGATAGCATTACTTATTTCTAAAACATCTTGAGTGTAATTGGTTAAATTGACAGGGACATCACACTATACCACGGTTCAGTTAAATCTGTTTCTATATGTTAAAAAAATCATCTAACGACTTTTTATTCCCGTAAAGGGAGTACACGAGACCATTTTAGAGACTGAGCGGGCAGTTCAGACTCCACTTGTAGCCAATCGGAGATAGATGGCCCTAGGTTATTATTAATTTAAGGAGCCTGTAGTGAAGAAACAGCACAATAATTGCTGCCATCTCGTAGTCCCTAACCCTAACACAATATTGTTTTTATATATGTTTTAACTTAACAATAAGTGTAGCTTTCTGCTCAATCCCTGAACCTGCTGATTTGTGCATCCATACTCTTGGTTACATACGTACGATGTTACAGTATTTTTTCATTAATTTTATTGCATACGTTTTATTTTATTATTAATGAGTTACTTTTTACATTACCCTTTACAAACACTGCAACTTTAAAACAGTGCTCTTATTATTTCTAGGAGGAAATCATATTACACATCTCTAATATATCAGCAGTTAGTGTCAGCTTAATTTTTACTATTTATTCCTAAAACAGAGAATCCTGCTCACTGGAGGGTTGTTCACTGACAGACATCCAGTGAGCAGGATTCTCACTGGAGGTTTGTCAGTGATAAACTGAATAATAACTGTTCATATATCAACATCATCATCATCATCATCGTCGTTTATTTATAAATTTACAGTTATAAATAGCGAAACCAATCAGAACAAATAAGTAGTCTGTTTACCCTAAGACGGGACGTCGAGGTTCTTATGATGTGAAGGAAGACCAGGCTTCTCTTCCATATGCTAGCTGAAGAATTCTTTGATCTGGAGAGTTGAGGTGAAACGGGGAGGATATTGCTGACGTATTTCCAATATTGAGTTCGGGGTCTACCTCTGTTTCGTTTTCGTCTGTAAGGGCATAGAGGACCAGAGCATCAAAAGGTGCAGGAGTAGGGGTGACTGAGTTGGTGGCCAAGCCATTTTATTTGGTTATTTTGAACAGTGCTAACCAGAGGATCTTGCTTGGTTTCCTCTAATATAATAGAGTTGGGAATATGGTCTTGACAGGATATAATAAATTTAGTTTAATCCTTTATCCAAGTGTGAGCAAACAAAGTTTGCGCCTGAAAGTATCTTCAGGACTGGGATAAGGTGGTACAACACCTCGATAAAGGATTCAACTTAATTTATTATATTCTAACGAAGTGAAAATTAAACTTTCAAGGTCTTGCCAGGAGTAATCCAGGATATTTCTTAGACAAGTAGTTCCATAGCTATTTATAATATTATTGGATAAAGGATAATTGGATAATTGGATAATATTATTGGATACACTTGGATAAAGGATTAAACTAAATTTACTATATTCTAACCAAGTGAAAAATAAACTTTCAAGGTCCCTTGCCAGGGGTAATCTAGGATAGTTCTTAGACAAGTAGTTCCATAGCAATTTATAATATTGGTTACTGCTTTCATTTACATGTTCCAGGTCTGGGAGTCGTAAAGATAGACTGTCTTTGCAAGTTCACCGCACAGTCTATGGAAGTCGAGCCTCATCTCAAAGGAGACGAAAATTTGAGATGAGGCTTGACTTCCATACTTTATTAACACTTCTGTGAAACTGGAGTGCTTTCTGTTTTCTTGTCTTAATATCTGTTAATGAATCTGAAATGTGTGATCCTAGGTATAGAAAGTACTCTACTTCATGGAGGTGATCATTTTGATTTTTATAAATTGGTCCATCCATCTGATTTTTTAATATCTTTGTTTTTTGGGAGTTTATTTTTAGTCCAAATATTTCTGCGGTTCTCCTAAGGCTGTTAAAGTGGTTTTGGGCATCTGTAATGTTGGAGTCAATAAGGACAATATCATTTGCAAAGCTCAAGTCTTCAAGGTGCATCTGTATATATGGTTCTTTGATGAGGATTTCCAGATTTAACTTTAATTAATTTAAAAATATAGTCAATCACTATAATGAATAGATATGGGGCCAGATTATCTCCCATGTAGTACTCATGTGGATGGGAAAATCGTCTGCTTTGTCTCCGTTAACTAGTACTCTTGCTTGATATCCTTGGTAAGGTGACTTGATTGCCCTGATAATTTTAGGTGGAATGCCAAAAAGTTTGAGAGTTTCTCATAGTCGTTCCCTGTCAACAGAATCAAATGCTTCAGTAACGTCAATAACGTTCAAAGTCAATAAAGGAATGATAATTTCTTGTCCTTTGAACTTTCTATTAGTTCAAAGGACATTTCTATTAGTTTGTTGTTGAAGGGCCACTATGAACTCCTGCATGGTGAAATTGTCGCAGTTGATGCTAACTGTTCTCAGTACTATAGGTTTCGAGATGAAATCAATGTTTCTGGGTTGGTATGTTTAGAAGATTTTGGAAGTGTGTCTTCCACTCATTAAGTTCTTTGGTCTTGTTTCAAACGGAGTTCCATCTTTTTTCTTGATTCTCAATACTCTGGGTTTTCTTTCAGCTGTGCTTAGGCACTTGGTTATTTTGTAAGTTTCTCTTATCTTGTGCAATGTTTGACAGTTGTCTATCTCCTGGTAGAAGTTTTGGATGTAGGTTTCTTTATTTTTTCAGAGAGTCTCATACATCTCTGTGTTTAGTTGCTATAGTTCATTTTTATATTCAATGGAATCTTGGGTTTTTAATTTGCGTTTTATTTCATTCAGCTTGTCAATCAGTGAGTTTGTTTCTTAGTTACCAAGGTCTTTATCTACACTTTTTTGTGTTTGATTGAAGAAATGATTGGGAGGCTGTTTGATGGATGATGCTAGTTATTGCTTTACGTCTATTGTTTGTGTTATCATTCGATACTGCTGGTGGGTGGTTGTTTTTTGTGAGTTGTAGAAATTGATTCGCTTTGTTAGAATGCTCTAATTCTTCCCAATGGTTTCTGAGGTTTTTTCTGTGATTTGAATGCCCTTAATCATAGCTTTACTCGAGCACTTACTATGCTGTGGTCAGAGTTTAATTCTATGCTGTTGCATGCCCTACAGTTTTGAACTGAACTTATCCATTTGTCATTTATTAAGATATGATCAATTTGAGTCTTAGTTCTATTGGGGTGTTGCCAGGTCCATTTTCTTTCTAATTTATTTGGGAATATTGACTGAAGAGATATCAAGTTCTGGGAGTTGCAAAAGCCCACAAAAAGATGGCAGTTTGTATTAGTTTAGTCGTGGTAGGCATATTGTCCTATGTTTTTTGTGTTTCCAGCTACATCTTTTCCGATTTGTGCATTGAAATCCCCTCCAATTATGGGGGTTCATATCTACAACCAATTAAAAGATGAAAATTAGTCAATCGAATATCTCTATGTAAACGCATATGTTCTTGGTTAAAAACGAAATATTCAAGTGGCAATAAAATCCATTTGTCCTCTATGTAAATCTTACTGTTTGTATTTTGAACACCGATTATTATTACCATAAGCTAATAAAGTTAGACGATGTATCACGAACCTTTTTTTTTGAGTTCAGCCATTCAAGAATTCGAAATAGAATGTTCACTATCTTGGAAAAACAAAAGCAAACAAATAAATTAAACTAGAATGATTAGTTTTGTTCGATTATTTACCAACCATTTTTAAGAGAGTGCAAATGATTACCTTTCGAATCGAGAAGTCTAAGGATATCGTTTAGTTTTTTTTTTTTTGGACATCAGCTCGTCAAAAGAACGATATTACATTCCTCTACCCTAAACCAATAGCTCTGAATTTTCCAAAATTCTTAAAGTGGTTATACATGTTTTATGCTTTTACCGATCTGAGTATTTATATCTATCACAGAAACAATTCACTGCAATTACAAGTAAACCAATCAGTTAAATATTTTATGGTTAGGAATCCTTATATACATCCATTTTCAAGGATTCTGTATGACTTTTTATTTCCTAGATCTGATAATATAAGTGTTTGAGTTAAATGCTATCCTGAAAGACAATATGCCACGACCACAATTAGTCGATTATAAAGATATGGAATTAAAATACAAATAGAATTAATACTTAATCCCACTGACGTACACAATGAGGTGAAAATGTCTTGTCTGCGCCCAACTACCATAGCTAAAGTAAGAACGTCATTCAATTATTGGTTGATAAAAAATAACTACATACAGTATTTGAACCAATCAAGAAAATAAAACTGGAAACTTCAACTATTGTCAGTAAGTATGTAAATGAAATATTTTAATAAAATATGGATGATATAACCTATTTTATTTCTTACGTGACTGAATGTAATCTGCCTCCTTTGTATCCGATATCAATTACATTTCCAACACCTCCTGCAGCAACAATCCCCTGTCCAATCATCAGAAATACAGAAAGAAACATTAACACAGACTGGTACGCATCGGCCCATATGACAGCTTTCATTCCACCCTGAAAATAAATCATAAGGTTGAAAAATTAGTATTTTTATTCTGCCGAAGGCAAAATGTATTGGCACTGTTAAAATTAAATGCATAAATTCAGAGAAGTGATTTTAGAAATTCCAATATATTCATAAAAATCAATAATTTTCTTACATCTCAAACATGTAGTAAATTTGAAATTCTCCTAAAAAAATTAAATTAACAAATATTAACCCAAAAACATTAATATATACAGATACAATACGTTGTTGCGCATTTTGATCAGAATTGATAATTATTCAGTCATTTACAGGAAGTAACAACAGCTATAGTAATGAACATAATTCTGAAAAGAGTTTTTCTATTTTTTAAAAATTAATCTTTTTTAGATAGATTTCTTTTTATTGTAAGATTCATATTCTAGTACAAAATTATGATAATCATAATAAATTTAGTTTAATCCTTTATCCAAGTGTGTGTGCAAACAAAGTTTGCGCCTGAAAGTATCTTCAGGACTGGGGGTAAAGTGGTACAACACCGGGCAACTCCTTGCAAAGGTGGAGCAAGCTACCACCAATCCTATCTCAATATCTCCCATAATGTAAAACACATCTTGCGGATATGTATAATGTTATGCATTAAGGGAAGGGCCACTACCAAGATTAGTTTCGACCATTATTGAGGTCTCTTCAGTGGGAGCCAGGCCCAAGTGGAGATAACAGGCAAAAGCATTAGCAAGGTCATCTCCTCCTATAGGAGGAGATGACTTTGTTTGCGCCTGAAGATACTTTCAGGAGCAAACTTTGTTTGCACACACTTGGATATAGGATTAAACTAAATTTATTATAGTCTGACCAAGTGAAAATTAAACTTTTAAGATCTTTCTCTAAATGCAGAGTAATTTAATAAAAAGGAGGCACACCGTTTGGCAACTCCTATAGGAGGAGATGACCTTGCTTATGCTTTTGCCTGGTATCTCCACTTGGGCCTGGCTCCCAAGTGGAGGTACCAGGAAGCGACCAGGATAATAAACATTATAACTCGTTTGCATTTATCTGCACACTTCATAACAAATGTGCTGTCAATACACGTCTCTATAAACCTTTGCAGCGGACTGCCGTTATATTAGATGAGAGTTTAGTGGTAAAGTTAATCCTATTATTTGTTCTAGGTATAATTGTCCAATCGTGACCGTTAACTAACAGAAGGTTGAATAGGCAATTGATTTAAAAAAAAACTTCTTTCATTGATTAACTTTCATAGAGCTGAGCATTACATTACCTGGTAGAGCGCAATACAGGTTACACTTCAGGGATTAATATAACATTTTTAAAAATAAGATAGTAATTAAAACGATGTTTACTACGCAGCATTATTCCATACGACTATTTCGGCAATGCGCCACCAAGCGGATTCATAATTTTAGACGATTTTATATTTTATAATGGTAATTTTATATTTTATAACAACTATTTAAAAAAAAAAGTAGAATTTAGTGAAATTATCAAAAATGTATATACACTTTACAAAATAGAGAATAAATGGCAGTGAATGTTTGCTTTCACTGTCATTTATTCTCTATTTTGTAAAGAGTATATACATTTTTCATAATTTCACTAAATTCTACTTATTGTTTTTCAATAGTTGTTATAAAATATAAAATTATCTAAAATTATGAATCCGCTTAGTGGCGTATTGCTGACATAGTCGTATGGAATAGTGCTGCGCAGTAAACAACATTTTAATTATATAAAACGAAATTATATATATATATATATATAATGAAATCAATGATTATGGAAGTCCACTAATTCCAATTTAATGGGTGGAAATATAACTTGAATTATTTTTTCCCACACTTCAATGTGTAAATTAATCATTAGAGTGAACCATCTCACTGATAAGTTTAGATTACCATTTTTATATTCATGTATCGCTATTAGAATGTCTGTTTACTTATTTAGTATATGTCGAAGGTCCGCAAGGTTAGCCTAGTAGCTGTGCGCGTCGGTCCTAGGGCAATTAATGACTAGAACCGAGGTTTGAATAAAAAAAATTAATTACACTACTAGTTTCGTGTAAATCTAAGACTTCATCAGGTGTGAGATAAACATATAAATACCAGTAACCAATCTAAGGAATTGATGTTTTAACATAAAGTAACGTATGTAACACTGAAAAGAATAAAGGCTAGAGTTTAAATAGAAGAATGAACTCTGACTGTATCATTATGTACATCTCTCGTATAAGATCTCGAGAGCTCAAATGTTGAATGGTGGAGCTGTGAGAGTCTGGTAGGCTGTAGCTTAGGTTTTTATTAATATGGACGGGATTGATAACTATCTCTTTAAACCCTAAAATTCTTCTCTTTAACGCATCACCACATCGGTATACGTTGAGAGTTTCATTCCAGAGTATCTGATGTGGAAAACCTGCATCATTTGAGTTCGCTTAAAATAACACATGACTGGAACATGCACTGGCCCGAGTTCTGTTGTAGGCAATGTCTCTCTGCTGCTCCTCTAAAGGGAGTTCGATAGATTTCGAACTCCCTTTAGAGATCTATATCTCTATTATATCTATAGAGTTCGATAGATATCCAAAAAGAAAAAGAACAAATTATTACAATTTGATGAAAGATGAGGTCAAAGGATTTTAAGGTATATTCTTTCTGGAGGTTATATTAGTTTCTTTAATATCATTTTTGTTCTAAGTGTTTATCAAAACATTCTAGCCTCCCCGTCTTACAATGCAGAAGTAGCTCATACGACGGTTTTAGCAACAAGCGGCTCCCGTGAAACAATCGCACCTGCGTTTCCGTGGCTGTTTATTTACAGCGTTCTTTACTAGTTACTCCTTCTGTTTTGGTATTTCTCTGGCTGAAGCCAGGGACGTTCAAATTACCAAAATCGGATAAGTAATATTCCAAATTTCGGTGTTGGAAGTTTATAGAGTGTACTGCAGTCACCCTACAACGAAGAACCAAGGACGTCGCCATTTTAAAAGTCGCACTATAGTCGCTAACGGGAAGAAAGGCTAAAGGTCACCGAGACAGCAAAGTTCAAGCAAAGTGAGCAGTAACAAATGCAATAAGCCATTAAGCGATGAAGGGGACGGGCCGCATTGTTCCGGATGTAACAAAAAAGCAACACTTCCACTGTTCAGGGATCTCAGAAAGCACGTGCAAAGCAAAAGGAGCCGTGAAACGGAACGAATGGCGATGTCAACAGTGCCGTGAGAAAACGAAGAACAAAGACCAGACACCAAAGAAAAGTAACGACGCACATCAAGGTAAGCCGCTTCCGGTAAAATTATAGATAACTTTGATTCATTTAAATTCATGGCGAAAGACTTATTAAATGCACACATGGAACAAATTAACAAAAATTTCGAGGAATATGAACATTACATACAGTTAAATAACGAGACCTCTGAAGAAATGTTAGGAACCGTGCGAGAAATAAAGACAAAATTAACGGTAGCGATAGAAAAGGAATAAACACTCCAACGCGAAAATCAAGAATTGCAGAAAGAAGTTAACACACTGAAGTGTCAAATGGAACACATGCTACAAAAAGAAAGAAAAAAAGAACTTCAAATTGAGGGAATAACGAAAGAAAATACAGAAGACTTAAGCAACATAATGCAACTGATCAGCAGCAAAATTGGAATTCAGATTGCAACCACAGATATATCCTATATCAACCGAAGCCCACAAAAAAATAAAGAGAGACCGCCACCAATCATCGCTCGTTTTACCAACAGAAATCTGAGAGATTCCAGTCTTACAGCAAGCAAGAAAACAAGACCGACAACAACGATCCTAACCGATAAGAAACTCCCAACACCAATCTATATGACGGAACACTGGACTCCATACTTCAAAACTCTTCTATACCAAGGAAGGAAGAGAAAAACAGAGAAAAACTACAAGTTCCTGTGGACAAAGAATTCCCAGATATTTTTCAGAAAGAATTTAAACACTCGAGTATACATAATTACAAGCTAATTCGACTTACACAGCCTACCAATATAAAACACTAACTTTTCACATCCTTAAGAATAAGATTAGAACTCATTTAAAAACTATATAATGGAGATCTCATACATAGGCGAACATATCCAGTCAGACAACATAAACTTGAAGGTCTTTGACTCTTTGAAGAAATGGTCAGATAACATTTCCACCAACACCAACTTCACTATCGTACACACAAACATAAGAAGTATAAAAAAAAACATTGGCTTACATTGATAACACAGCTCAATTATACCATGATAAACATAGGTGCGCTAATACTGACCGAAGTTGCAATAAACGACACAGAAATTTACGCATACAACATAAATAATTATCAAACCTACAACTTATGTAGACCAAACAAAAGAGAAGGTGGCATTGTGGCATTTATCAAAGAAAAATACAATGTGACAGAAAAACAAACTCACTTCGAACATGCGGAAACACTAATTTTGGAACTCACAAATAGCCACAATAATATTAAATACACAATAAAAACAATATACAGACCCCCAGATAATAATCCACTCAGTTTTCTTCACGAGTTAGAAACATGGCTAAGTGGCATCGAACCGCGTACAACACACAGGCTCATCCTAATAGGAGACATTAACATAAATACTCTTGACCACGCTTCTTCAACCACTAACACATATCTTGATATATTAAGTCAGTACAACATAAATTTCAACAATAAATATGGAACATAACTTCAAGATTAAGCAAACATGGGCTACACTCAACAAATTAGTAACCCGAAAAAAGAAAACTTCAGCACAAGATTTTATTGCATAAAGCTTCTGTCAGAACACAAACCAAGGGAAACTTGCAGACTCATTCAACCATGCTTTCACAAACAACATCACACAACTCAAAAAAGACAAACTACCAACGATCAGCAAAAAACTACCGACACAAAGTCAACAACAAACAATGTATTTTCCACCCATAACAAAAACAGGAACTGAAAGAAGCACTCCTACAACTAAAACCAAAGACCACTCCAGGAATAGAGAAAATAAGACTCACAGACCATATAACACACTTTGAACAAATAAATCCAATACGTTTGAAACTCGTGAACATAATATTCGACACAGGCATTATTCCACAACAACTAAAAACTGCAGTAATTACGCCAATATACAAACCCGACAAAAGAAACTCGTGAACATAATATTCGACACAGGCGTTATTCCACAACAACTAAAAACTGCAGTAATTACGCCAATATACAAACCCAACAAAAGAAACGATACTCAGAACTACAGACCAATAGCTGCACTACCAGTCATCTCAAAAAGTCTAGAAAAAATAACACACACCAGACTACAGAACTATTTACAGAAGTACAACATCATCTCACAAAACCAATACGGCCTTCAGAAAACAAAAAGCACCATTGCTTTATTAGAAGGCATCGCCGACACAATAAACAAAGCTCTCGACAAAAAGAAATATGCCGTCCTCATACTGCTGGACCTAACCAAAGCATTTGACACACTTGAACAAGACATACTACTCACCTAACTATACTCAATAGGTATAAGAGGAACACTGCATACATGGTTCAAGAACTACCTCTCAAACAGAACACAAGTAACAAAAATAGGTACATGTCACAGTCGGAGTATACAAGTAAAACACGGTGTACCTCAATGTGCCATATAATCACCCACTCTATTCAACATATACATTAACGATGTTCATAACATATCTATAAGAAGTCAAATATTTTAATACGTAGATGACAATGCACTACTAGCAATCCACACAGACATTAACGCAGCTCTCTGCAAAGCACAACAAGACCTAAATGAAATCACAACATACTTACACCAAAACGCAATTCTAATCAACGGCACCAAAACACAGATGTTGATAATACACAACCCGAGAATCATACGTCCCGCATTACTATCGATACATTGTAACACATACCGCTGCATTAACAAAAAAAAAAAAAAAAAAAAAAAAACTGCCAATGTTATGAAATCAAACCTGTAACACACGCAAAATACCTCGCTCTCTATATAGATTCCCACCTTAAATGGACAAAACATAGAATACCTACACGCCAAACTCCGGATCATCGCAGCAAAACTCTTCCAAAGTTAAAGACATTATTCCACCCAACATAAAAAAAAAACTCCTATATAACGGTATATGCGAATCCTGCTCAGATACGGAATAACAGTCTATGCAAATACATCAAACAGCCACCTAACAAAATTAGAAACACTACTCAGGAAAATCGTGTCAACAGTGATCTGGACACCTTACACCCAATAACCAATATCCGACAAGCACATGGCGATACACAGAATTCTGAGCATTAAAAACCTGAAACACTACATGACATTAACAAGGAATTACTTCAACATCACCTATCGAAACAACAGAGACACGCACATCGTACAACACGACCTACAACAACTCTCTACATCCCCCACATGCATCAACAACTCACACGGTTCTTTTTTGAGATCACATCAGATACCCACACAATTCAACAACCTACCAAGAAAGTTAAAACACGTAGATAACTACAGAACATTAAAAAACGAACTCTGGAAAATATACCAACAAAGTTAAGAAACCATTAACACTAATATACACATCACAAATCACCAGCATCCAATGCCTACATCCCATACATAAACAGTAGCAACAACAAAAATAGTGAAGGCTAAATCCCACTCTCTTCATAAAAGCTAACCCAAGCTTCGAAGTAGGTGTGATTAACTTGCCTCACTCATCTACAAGTAATCCTTATAAGCAAATGCAGAAAGTTGTATGTATAATCACTCTTTCTCAAACTTAAAAAATAAATAAATAAAAATAAAATAAAAAATAAAAAATAAAAATTATACAAAAAATTCTGTATAATCTTTATCGTTAATATTAGAAGAACATGTGTTGTAAATACATAACATAAAGGCAAAAAAGTGTTATTAAAAATTTTAATTGAAATCAAATGTAGGAATTGCAGCACTTAGTGCTGATCTCTGTAAAATTATAAGGTGCAATGTCACACAAGATGTTTATTGAATGTATAAATATTTTAGCAATCAATATATATTTTAGCAATCAAAAAAAAATTATGTGCAACTCCCTTAGACTCATCGAGGAGCCCTAAACCTCATATCAAGAACAACTATTCGGCATTCTCACAGTATCTATCATACTTTGCTTTGAACTCATTTACAGTCGTGGCACCACAACAAACTCTGGCAGCTTATTCCACTCATTCGCCAGTCTCCAAGTATAAAAACTAGTTCTAACATCCTTGCTAAATACACTCTTGCTTTTCCATGGATGGCTCCTAGTTCTCCCATCACCAGACCTGTTCTGAAAAATGTTTTCTGAATTAATCTTGTAAAAACGTTTCAGTAATATCAATGGCTCAATCATATCACTCCTTTTTTGCGTATCAACCAATTTCGGTAACCCAGAGATCTTCAACCTGTTCTCGTAAAGTTCATTCCATAGACCAGCTATCATCTTGGTCACTCGCCTCTGGAACCTCTCTATCAAGAAGAAACCCAGGGGCCCAAATCTGGGCATAATAGTCAAGATGCGGTCTTATCAAGACTCGATAAATTAAGGCTTAATAACTTGCTTATCTCTGCTCGTCAAAGTATTCTTCAGTATCTAAATCAGATGATCAAATGAATTTGATGAGCTGATTTAGCCACTTTTGCTATGTACCCCCCCCCCCCTAAACTTCAACTCCCTCTCTACCAACACACCCAAATCGTTGGCTTCAACAACCGACTGGAGTTCAGTTCCACCAATTTGATATACTGTTGCTAATTTTTTCACCCCAAAATGCATAACCTTACACTTTGCTACATTAAACTGACATAATTCTCATTAGCCCAGACTGTCAATCTATCCAAATCATCCTGCAAAATTTTGACATCATGTGCATTCACTATTGCTCTACCCAACTTTGCATCATCAGAAAATAAATGTACAGTTTTACTCAGATCCTTTCCTATATCATTAATGAACAAATTAAATAGCAGTGGTCCAAGAACAGATATCCTAAATGAAAAAGAATACATTATTACAATTTGAGGGGTAATGGGTATTAACGGGTTTTAAATGGTTTTCATTGTAATTTACATCAGTTTCTTTAAAATCATTTTTGTTCTAGATGTTTATTAAAACTTTTCACCCCCCCGCATAAAGGTCCTTATGTTCAACTGGTCCTTGGAGTACCCTACTAGTGACTTTCCTCTTCTGCGATATCGCGCTACGACATCCAACTTGCTGATAGTTAGAGAAAAGCCAATCTCCACTCGAACACACGAATGAATTATCCAACCCTATCTGTTCCACTTTAATTACCAGCTTGTTATGCAGCAATCCATCCATATATTTAGATTTAGCAAAATGAAAATATACCAACGGTACGCATTTTGTTTCCCATTTCCATTCAATTTTCCCAAATCACTTGTCTCCATGTTATAACCATCCTGGTCCTAACCATCCTTTCTAATAAATTAACCACAACCCATGTTGTGGGTTGTGGTTAATTAAGCTATTTGTTAATTAAGTTGAGGTAAATTAAGCTATTTTAACTCCTTGAAACATTCCCTCAAGACACGCTCTGGTATATCAACAATCCTTACATCGTGATTGACACCGAGTTTACTCAGTTCCTCGTGTATACCTCCAATTCACTCACTATGTTTCTCTTCCCTCCCCACTGACCTCAAGTTTTTCAGGATGTTATTTTCACGAGAATGAAACACCTTTATGGAATGTTCATTTAACATCTCTACTATATCTGCCATACCCGCCTCAGTGGTTATCATTCACTGCAACCAGTACAAGCTTCTTAACAGTCCTTGATATCGCCACACAAAAAATCGCTTTCCGAACGAAGTCAGATGAACAATATATTCCTGTATATGTGACATGAAAGGTATATCCCTCTCAAAACAAAACAAAATAAAAAATTGTCACAAAAATCTTCAATCCACATGCATATAATTCATTTTTCGGTGAACTGTATTTTCGATGAATTGGGTTTCGATAATTTGTGTTTTCGATTAACTGCTGATCGGTGAATTGCTATTTCGGGAAATTGTCTTTCGATGAATTGCTTTTTCGATAAACTATTGTTCAATGAATTGATTTTCGATGAATTGTTTATTCGATGAATTGTTTTTTCGATAAATTATCTTTCGAAAATTGTTTTAGGTGAACTCTCCGGATACACTGAACCGGACCACACAAAGTCGAAATCGTTCTCTCCTCGTAATCATTTCCATGATAATGCCCATTCCCGTCACTAACATAGTTACATAACATTGTCGCTCTTGCACACATATCCTCACATTCCTCTCATTAGAATTTAGTTTTTTCTTGACTCTCTGTGTTACATCCCATAACTGTTATTAGTATTGCAAGACTCCTGATACCAAGCGCAATCACGTGTGGGCGGTCCCTCATATCCAAATCCAATCTACCAATCCATAAAATTCAATCTACACACAAAAAACTCGCATCCATTTCTTCTCTACAGCCTACACATCGAATCGTTTGCCATCACAGCACTTCTTAATTCATTTTTGTCATATCGAGGTAATATTCTTACGATTTCAACATTCCCACTCTTCACTCTCGCCTCTTCCTACAACCCTTTCATATCCCTTCTCATACTGAACTTGTCGTTAGTACCTATTACATGTGCAGCCTGCCAAAGACTTACAATACAACCATACCACTCATCCTTCTACACATCACTGTCCTCCGCATCATTGTCTTAATCAGCTGGGCTATCTTCATAATTTTGGCTGCCCCCGAAATTTCAGTAGGAGATGAATGATCACGCTCTGATACTTCACATCCTGAGACGCCTTTAAGATCTCTCGAACAATTGCATTCTGTGCAATCCATCTATGCTTACTGACTTTTAAAACCTTATACTTCTCTACAGTTAACTGGTAATTTCACGCATTTGCTCATTTACATACTCTGTTCATGTCCTCTTGCAAGGTTAGAACATGTGTTCTACTACTCACAGGTCTTCCTAACTTTGAATCCTCTGAAAACAACTGTACATCGCCATTCAAAAATTTTCCAATATATCATTATCCTACAAGTTAGAAAACAACGGTTCAAATCAGGCCCTTGGGATACACCACTACTGGCTTTCCTTTTCTGAGATACTCGTATCTCCCCATACGTAACATGCTTATACCTATCAGACAAACAATCACCAACCTGATGCACGAATCTAATTTCTAACCCTATTTTTTCAAATCTAGTTACTAGCCGTCAATCTATCAAAGGCCTTTCCATAATCTAAATATACAACTGATGTGTGCATCACCCTGATCCAATGTATTTGCCACCTTATTATAATAAGTAAGAAGATTATTATAACACGATCTTCCTTTAGTAAACCCACGCTAACAACAACAATTTAATAATAATTTAATTTTATAAACATATATTAAATACATATATCAAAAATAATCATATTTTAACATAATTAAGACATAATAATTGAGACATAACTTGGTACTTACTATTGTAGAATATAAAGTGCAGATTGTTCCAATTATAAAAATCATCGCCCAATCTGCCATTCCTGTAACACAGTTTAAACTTACTGCATTTGCGTATAAAATCAAAGCAGAAAAGAAAATCTGTAAAACAAAAAGAAAACTTCATCAACAAATGAAGTAAATAAAGAGTAAAATAAAAGGCAGTGAATATCAAAATTAAAGCATTTTTTTTTATCTAAATGATACTTACTGTCTGCATCATAAACGCAAGTGAAGAAAATGTCCTAATACACTCCCCGAATCTTTTCTGCAAATACTAAATTAAAACGGTAATTTAATATGTTAGGGAGTGTTTAAATCTCCATAATACGATTATTTGAATAAAATAATAAAATAAAACAAAAGATGTAACTAAACAAGTATAAAATGAAAATAAATATTACAGATATTTTTGTTTACAAAATTTGTATGATTATTAAGATTTCTAAAATCTCTTTTTTTTCGCTTAACTATCGATCGTACACTGCTTACCAGAATTTCCATGCATTCATGATAAAGCGGGCATAGGAAATCCTTCGATTCTTTCTGCCATATTCGCCTATTTCAGCATTTTCTTGTAATAAAGATATAATTTTCAAGAGAAATAAATGAAGCCTTAAGAATAATTATCACAGTATTACTGATATTCTATCTTTGCACGATATAGGAAAATGAAGGATTTTTTAAACATCCGATAAGATAAATTCAATTTTTTGGTGTATTTCTAACAATCCTAAATTAGAAGTTGACATTAATAGATATTTCTGCATGGTTTGTTTCATTATTATAAAGAAGAAATATCCGCTAGAAGAAAGTAAGTGGAACCGGCCTCAATTGACCCATTTGGAGTTCCCATTGGACAAATAGCAAATGGATCCGCTGAACGTGTTGTGAGGAATTTAAATTTATGCTATACCCCAATGGTATCATTTGTTTCCTCAAAGTTTGCGAAGTGTCAAGGGAATGTGTGGTTTGGGCATTTTTAGCTGGAGCAGGTGTTATTTAAATAGTTTTTGCACTTCAGATCAAAAGGTCATTCATATCCTCAGAAGTTAAGAAATTTAAAATTGATTGTAAAGCATATATGAGTTCGCTTAATAGTACTGTATATCCTAGTAGACAACAGCGACGGTGAAATTTCTCCGATACTGCTAATGGATGGATCTGATTCATTTTGCAAGAATCATTGAAAGCGATTTTAATGCAGCTACCAAAAACTAACCAATGAATAAAATTGCTTGTTCTGTGAGAGAAATTTATAAAATGAAAAAAATGCGCGAAATATAAACATTTTTAGTTTTTTTATTTTTCAATGCGCGTCACCTTCATTTATGACAGAAATTACTATGGTTCTGGTTTGCTTTCATTACAAATCCCGCAATAGTTTAGTTTCTTTATCAGATTTAATGTCACATTTGGTAAATATAAATTATTTAGCGAATATCCTCGTAGCACATTCGGTTTCACCGAAGCTCATTGATTGGAAAGACATATTTAAATCGGTCTAGAATGAGAAAAGCCTTTATCAGGATTTTTAGTTGAAAGTGATTTATCTGGACTCTACAGATAAAAAGGCAGTGTCTCGGACATTCTGACTTATTTCTAGATATGTAATATGGATGCAAATTGCATGCACAAAATATATATTTAGACACAGAATTGACGATGTCAACTTTTGATTACCTCATTAATGGTGAATTTTGCTATTTTAAAATACACTGGGAAGAGAAACACTACCGTTATGCTCAACCCAATAATGTCACCTATAATCATAAAAACAACATCAATGCCAAATCTATATATTTCTGATGGAAACCCTACAGTCTGGATGCTTGACACTGTGGTAGCCATGTAAGAAAGCGCAAGGGGAAGAATGCCTGCTTTCTTGTCTCCTAATAATACCTCGTCAATTTTCACCTGTTTTCCTCCAGCAATTCTGGCATAAATTCCAATAGCAGCAGAAATGATCAATGCAACTGCAATCACCGAATAGTCAGCAACTCCTAGAGTATAATTCGTGGTCATCTTGGTGAGAATAGATTTATATCTGCAAAAAAAATAAAAATAAAATAAAATAAATAAAATAATGACGGTTGTTCGTATATATAAAAATATAACATTTTCTGATAATACATCATTAAAATAATAAAGATAGAAAAGTAATTATTAAAATTTCAGAATAATATGTGAATTATAGTAATGGAAATACTGTTATCACAATAATTAAAATTACCGTAAAATCAAAAGCACATTGTTAACTAAAGAACAAAATCAGTCATGCTTTTTTAATTTAGTAATTCTTGCTATATACATGAGGAATCATAAGGTTCCATGGCTGAAAAACCTTGTGATGTAGCTTTGAGAACTTCATTACTATAAGAGAACTACCTTTCTTTTTTTTTATTAATTACGGGAATCTCCAGGGAGCTCATAGAATCATAGTAGGAGGTACAGTAACATTCCGAAAAACCAAATAATATCAATCATTTTCATAATGTCTGTCATACGTTTCATACTTGACATTGAAATCATTCACCCATACAACACAGATGAATAACTCTGGGATGCTACTCACGCCATCCAGGCTAAAGCTATGTTTCTAATAAAATGCTAACTTGCTACTTAAATTCTTTCTTAAACTCCAGGGAGTATACCACGTTCTCCTTACACTCGTCATGTACCTCTTTATCAATCCTATAAATCCTTTAATTAAGTTAGTTCTCTATTATATCATTTTTTCCTCTTTAAATCAATTTTTGAAACCAAACCAATAAACCTTCAGTTTATCCCAGAAGGAGAATCCCGTAGACCTTATCACCGTTCGGTCACTCGACCCTATATCCTTTTCACATCTTCCGCATTTGAGGAAGAGATAAAAACTTTGCACATTGATATTGGGTTACTTTTTCAGTAGAGCATCTGAACTTTAATCTAGAGTTTAACATTAGCAATCCTCAAATTCAAGTTAAACAACTTTATAATGTCTATGCATTTATCACCGCAAAGCTGTATAACTAAGAGGAGACTTCCACATAGCCTTTAAACGAATGCGAAGAAGCGACTAGGGCTTCTGATGTAATGTCCAATCCCCACCTTCTCGTGGTGCACCCTGTTGGGTGTCTAACTGGATACTGAACCAACGAGGATGGGCTGGCAATTTGGGATTTAGCTGACCAAATTGTATTCTTATTGGCGTAAACTAATATATTAAAATGATGGTACAACATGACAAAATTTCATGCCGGCTGACGCGTCGCCTGGTTAAACAACGACCCCGTTGTTTTTGCCAAGGAACCAAGGTGAACAGCGAAAAGTCAGCTACTGCAAAATATCTGAAAACACACCTCAAGTCAACATCACCAGAGTTAAAGATCCGTACTATCAACATAAGAAGCCTGAATGGCAAACAAATGGAGGTAGCTGAAGAATTAGATAAATACCAGATCGATATATTTGGGGTGACTGAAACAAAAACTGGAGAGATCTTTTTGAGCAATAAATACAAAATGTTATATTCAGGTAATGACAATCAAGGAAAAAAACGAGTGGCCATAGTACTCAACACAAAATACGAAGCTACTCTTCTTGAATGTCAGGCAGTCCCAAGTAGTGATTTGAGCAAATATCAGAATGGGGAACTGGACAATGAGACATATTTGTGGCTATGGTCCCACAGAAGGTTCTACTAAGGTAGAAGTGGAGGAATGTTTTGATGCTTTAGAGAAAGCAACTGAGAGAATAAAAAAGGAAAAGTTGGTCCTTCCTTTTGGGGATCTAAATAGCAGAGTAGGAAATGTTTGTCAGACATACAAAACTATTTTTGAAAAATTTGGAGAAAAGAGCAAAGCTAATAATAATGGCAAATATCTGTTGGATTTCTGCTCAGGACATGGACTGGTTATTACTAACGCCATGTTCCCACATAAAAATGTGCACAAATTCACATGGAGAGAATAGGCAAGGAAAAAGAAACGTCTCATTGACTATGTTATTGTTGATAGTGATGTTTTCTCCCTAGTGAAGGACATCAGAGTGTACACAGGCTTTGAAATTGGAAGTGATCACTATTTAGTCTTGAGCAGGATAATATTGAATTTCATATTGAAAAGAATAACATGTGAGAAAGTTTTAAAGCGAATAAAAGTTGAGCAGCTCTCAGATGTGAACTGTAGAATAAAATACACAAAGATTATTGAAGAAAAAGATGAAAGAGTTTGAGAACAGGAATCAAACTTTAGAGATTCAGTGGCAAACCTTGAAAAAAAACCTGATTAATTCAGCCAGAGAGGCATGTGGTTAGGTTGTCTGTAGGGATAGAAAAATCAGAACTCCATGGTGGACACAGGAAGTTAAAGAGGCAGTGAAGGAAAAAAGAAAGTATATCAAAAGTTCCTGGCAAATTAGTCAGCTTCTGCTCTTAGAGAATACAGAGACAAATGTAAGAAAGCTAAACACTGTGTAAAACTAGCTAAACAAAAATCATGGGAGGACTTTGGCAAGAACATAGAAAATAAATATCAAGAAGGTAGTAAGATATTATGGAGGTAATTGAAGAAGCTTAGAAATGGAGGAAAGAGTGCTGTAAGAGGAGCTAGAGATGATATGAACACAGGAGAAAAAGATAGCCTTGAAATATGGAGTAATTACTTTCACAAATTGCTGAATGAAACAAGCAGAGATCACACAGCGGTAACAAACACTCAACATGCATACAGTCAGGAATACATATCCATACTTTAAGTAGAAAAAGCCATCAAAGACGTGAAATGTGGAAAGGCAGCAGGAGTAGATGATATTTGAGCAGAAATGCTGAAGTATGGTGGTATAAAAGTCTTACAGTGGCTGCACTGCATTGTTCAGAAGGCCTGAACATAGGGTCGAATTCCTGATGATTGGAGTAGAGCTCTATTAGTACCTATATACAAAAAGGGAAATAAAACTGAATGTGAGAATTTCAGAGGTATTTCCCTACTGAGTATTCCTGGTACGAGTTATGTAAGTATACTTGAAAAACGGTTGAGAATTATGAAAGAAAAGTTTGGTGAAGAATAAGCTGGATTCATGCCAAATAGAAGCTGTCAGGATCAGGATCTTCATTTTACGACAAATAGTTGACAAAGCATGGGAATATAACGAAGATCTGTGTTTATGTTGTGTCGATCTGAAAAAGGCATTTGATAAGGTACGAAGAGAGAAGCTATTCAATACGCTGCAGTTATATGGTGTCAATGGGGCATTATATCAAGCAATACTTAGTCTTTATTTGAGTTGTAAGTCAGCAGTTAGAATTGAAGGAAGTACAGAAAGATGGTTTAATGTTAAATCTGGTGTGAGACAAGGATGCACGTTATTCCCTCTGTTATTCATCATCTATATGGATCACATTATGAAGGAAAGTGGTATTAAACATGAAATCAGAATTTGAGATGCTAATATCAGCCCTTTGCTTTATGCAGATGGTGTTATACTTCTAAATAAATCCGCTACGAGTTTGCAAGTCTCCCTGAGTAAATTTAATAACTATTATAATAGATATGGATATAAAGTTCAGCAATAAAAAGACAATTAAAATAAGTAGAATCATTTAAAATATCAACTGTATTGTGAACGGAGAACCTGTGGAATAAGTAAAACATTTCAGCTACTTAAGCACGATGTTTAGTGAAGTAAATAGTAAATTAAAAATGGAAATAGACAACAACATCAACAAATCAATACGGTCTGTATTGTTGTATGCAGATATTTAATTCCTTTAAATCTTTTTAAATATGCGTATTTAATATTCTTTCAAAAAGAAGTTGTCTATTAGGTGAATAAGACAGAGAGCTGCGTTTGTTTTAAAAGTTTAAAATTTTAAACTGTACGTGGAATCGTGTTCGGTGTAGTTATAATTTCCATTTATTATATTTTTGTGTTTCTTGTGTGCAGCTTGGAGCCTGAGTGAAATGGCAGTGAAACGTAAGATGAAGGGAAAGACGCAAGTGTGATCGATTTTTCAAAAACGATGAGATGTCGTGAATACGGTATGTATACGTCGGTGGAGATTGAATGCCTTTATGTGGAGAGGAAAAATAGGAGACATGAGAGAGAGAGAGTGGGTGTGCAAGAAATGCAGCATACTTATGGATTATGAGATATCATTGAATGCAAGCGGTAGCGGGCAAAGGATCTTGAGAGTAGCTATGGGTGTAAGCGGAGTTGATGCCTGAGTACCTTAGGGATAACGGTAATACAGCGGGAGAAATTGACGATAGTTAGCGGTGTTGATTGGCAAGACAGCGGCATACATGGTAGCGAATTAGTGGCGGTGGAGGTAAGATAACGGATCTTCAAGGTACTGAATATGCGATTTGCTTAAATGACACTAAAAACGAATTGAAAATATGAAAGCAAACTTCCTAAAGATGAGGTAAGAGATTAAAAGTATGAGGAATGAACTGAGGAGAATTAGGTATTAGCTTGAGAATGAAGAGGAATGAAGCCTGCGGGGAAGCGTGTAGTCTGAAAGAAAAAGGCATTATCGGAGCAGCACAACATGACTGGAGATAATTATTTACATGAGGATTACAAAGAGCAAGCAAGGAAGGTGACTCAGTACGGCTAGTAAGTTCAGTATGGAAAGCAGTTAGAAAAAACTCCTACGGAGTTTTTATGATATGAAGCCAGTGGAAGCAAGAATGATTGTGGGAGGATCATTTTGGTCAGAGATAAAGAGATAATGATAAACAATGAGGAAAATGCAGTATTTATCATTATCCCATTAACACTGACCAATATCATCATCCCATAATCATTGTTCCTTCTACTGGCCACATGAGTGAAAACTCCCTAGGATTTCTTCAATCAATTTCTTTGATCACGTGTGTAATAAGTAGTTCATTCAAGTATTCTAGGCTGATAATTGCAGCATAATGCAGAACTTGAGAGCAGTGGAAATGGGGAAGGGACCACTGATGATTAATGAGCAGAAGGTATAAGAGGAATTGAGTAAACTTGATGTCGCCAACACCATGGGACTCGATCGTATATTACCGCTTGTCTTGATGGAATATTCCGCGGAGTTTAAGAACAGTGTTTTCATAAAGTTTAACATAAGTTTTAGATTATACCAGGACCCAAAGTAGTAGAAAGATGTCCAACTTCCTCCGATTCATAAAGGGAGTGATAACACTAAAGCTTCGAATTATAGGCCAATTTCGTGTATGTAGCTGTGGTTAAGGTTTTGGAGAAGCTCGTGATGACTAGGATTAAGAACTGGATGGAGAGCTGTAGAATTATCTTAATTCGACAGCAAGGGTTTACTAACTGAAGAATGTGTTTTGGCAATCTGCTTACATGTCATAACAAGGTGACGAATACATTGGACGAGGGGAATGCATATACAGTAGCATATTTAGATTTTGTAAAAGCTTTCTGTATATTGCGACATTAGAAACTAGTAGTTACATTAGTGCAGATGAGGTTGGATAGCAGATTAGAGCGATAGATTAGTGATTGGCTCTCTGATAGGTATCGTAGTGTGTGTAGCTTGAAGTAGTTCTTTTCTGCCGGTAACAAGATCTGAGTTTTAATAGCATTGAAAATCACTACGTTACCTTCATCGCTCTTCAGAATGGCAGGAGATCACCATTTAAGTCATCGGTTATTCAGGATCTTGAGTTTCAGTCATTTGAGAACTATATGCTTTTTCAATGAAGATGAAAAATGAAATGAGTGCTGTTATCGGCGAAACTATGAGTATCGGTTGGGATCGGGGATAGAGAGCGTCATTCAAGTAAATGTAAAATGTTGGTAAGATAACAGAACCATGGACTACTTCACCATTTTTAAAGAAATGTGATGAGAGGAAGCCAGGAGATTAGATGCAATCAGCCATCAGAAGTCTAATCACTATGGCCAGAAGGGAGGCAAAAATACGATACCGTCTTCAGACGTTCTTCATGTCTGACACGATCAGATGCCTTTGTAATATTAAGAGCCGCCACACAGGTTTTTCCAATTTATTCTGCTAATTCTGTGTAATACAATGATTTTTACTCTTATCCATTATTCACATAATGAGTGTTTATACCATTATAAATTAAACGGCTGCTTACAGTATGCTTATTTTGTGCATTTGAGGTACAGTTGAAAATACGTAAATATACGTAGAGCCTTTCTTTAGGAATGACCTGAATTCAAATCTTGTTATAAGTGTTTTTCCGCAGAATGTGTCTTAGCTGCCCCCCCCCCCCCCCCTCCAGTGAATCTTTGTTTATGAAACTGTAGGGTTTATGCCAGTAAAACAAAAAAACCTTAGGAGAACGCATTGCATATACAGAGGTGATATATGATCAAGCGACCTTCGTTGTAATTTCATATGAGATATTTTATAATCGAGCATCGTATTCTTTAATCTTTATGAAAAAAAAGAGGCCAATACAACCGAAATCAAGAGCTAGAGAAACTCTGATAATAATAATAGTAATTATAAGTAGATTATTCAAAATATTCACCAAAGAATATTTTATTCATTACGCATAAATTTTTGAGATTCTGCATAAAGCAGAAGTTTCTCTCTACACAGGACGAAGAATAATGATAACTTTACTACTTGCATCAGAGCAGTATATCTTACATTAATCCAGAATCTTATCACAGAATACTGAAGAGAAATATCTTGAAAAATTCGACTATTCATCCAAACGACTTCATAATTTAATTTAGTATATGTACGAAAACGCATCACATATGATTAAATAATTAACTGAAATCATATCAACCCATTAACCACTTTTGAAGCTGAGAATCATGAAGAAAACGGAAATTTCGCATAATAGCTCATACCATTTACTGGGTCATCATTCGTAGAACATATAGCACAGTAATTTCAGCTTCCATCCGTTTTTCTCCTCCATTACTTATTTCACTTTGATCACTGTGGTGTGGATTTCGTTTCTAACCTCGAAAACAGCGCAGTTGTCAACCCTTTTTAATATTGCAACAAAACTATCGGAGAGTATAACATCTTCATTTCGCAATATGCAGCGATAACTGACTTTTTGCTGTACTGTACTGATTGTACAGTTTGGAATGTTGGTCATAAAGATATTTATGGCAAACATTAGAAATATATTTCTTTTTGAAATGTCAAAATGATCTAAATAAATTTATTGTGTGAATTAAGCAAGTCATAGTGACCAAAAGATAACAATTACATCTAAAAACATTTTTTTAAATAAAATCTTCATAATAAATAAATTTTTAATAACTTCTTAACATTAAATTTTTTTATTCAACTCTCAAAAGTGGATATCTAGATTTTAATATAAATATAATACAATTTAATACAGTGATTTCATATCAATCAACTCAAAACTTCGAGTTTATAAAGAGTTGCGTATTATGACGTTTACCACGATATCCAGATAATACTATGGATTACATACTAGAATAAAATGATTCGTTTTGAGGTTACATTGAAGATAATCATGACTGTTATTATCAACATAGGAATAAACCCAAAAGTTGATGCCGAATTAGATATTATGTAATTGCGATTCTTCTATGTTCAGGTATAATGCGTCCACAACTGTCCTAATATTAAGAAAATTATTGTAGCAACTGTCTTCAAAGAACAAGGATTTCGGAAGTCTATATTACTCTGAAAGTAACGGTATGGTTGACTTTCGAAATTCATGAGCTTTAAACACAATGGGAAAAATAATTGTTTAACCGTACTGACAATCGTTGACTCATTATGCCAAGCGGACATGTTTTAATTACCATTTTATTAATATTTTAAATAATTAATCTAAATGACGAACGATTATTAGAAAAAGGAAAATACAACTTTATCGTGATAGGCAAAATGGTTAATAAAGAATAACACACTTGAAGCAATTTTATAAAGATGAACTGCAACGTTCTATGACTTACAATATCAAATTATGCACTTCTAATTGAGGAGAAACATACCTGAAAGTTTTTCTATAAAAGTCTAAGACAAATTACAGAGGTCTTTACTTTTCATATCAAGAGAGAAGTATTGTTATACGTATTATGATATTTAGTATTAGCAAAAATGAAATCACTAATTTTGCTTTTGAAATTGTGAAAATTTCTAAGCGAAGATACAAGTCTCCTAAGTCAGCAGCCCAGACGGATATATGTGCGATATTTAGAATTTCGTTTTATCCATTACACGAAAATGTCATTTCATAGTAATTAAGTATGACGTTTAAAGAGAATGACATTGCACGAAAAATATGTCTTTGCTTTTCAAATTAAGTCAACTACAACGTTGGGGGATTGATGATATTGATGTGTATATCGATATTTGAACGGCGATAATAACGTCAAGTGTTCAGAGCCTTCTAGCGAGTAATGTATTGGACGAAACACACCAATATTCGGTAGACGTACAGAGTAGAACATGGGGTTACGATTTAACGAAAAAAAATAGTACCATAATTCGCCAACAGGGATAATTTTGGCGCTGTTTACCGACTAAAATGTATTAATTTGCATTATCGCATTTCTTGTGAGCGATCATGCAACAGCGCTTGTCTTTGTGATTTGTGGCGAATAAAAATTAAAAAAAAAAAAGACAGATTAGCGTGACAAACTTACGAAAACTGATTCGGCGATTTGAAACTACTGGAACTCTAGCATTGTAGGTAAGCAGGGGACGCATACCAATCAATCACCAACAAGTTGAACAAGTTGCAACTGCTAGTGTGGAACAGGAGATGACGAATGTGCAGGGTACCAGCAGTGTACGAGCAATATCCCGGCAAACGGATATCGTTTATTTTTCCAGGCACTTTTATTTGAACGGCGATATTAACACACGCAGCTGTCGCATTTAGGCTGGAAGTAATCAGCACGTGTGTCTGCAGATGCCTATCCACTCGCCCAAAGTCACAGTGTGGTGCGGATTTACATCATCTTTTATCATCGGTCCATACTTTAACGAGGAAAATCGCCAAACTGGACCAGTGACCTGGCTCAGTCAATGCTAACAGGTATGCCGATATGCTATAGAAATTTGTGGTTCCACAACTGCAGTAAAGAGGATGTCAATATTCGACCATCTTCATGCAGGATGGTGCTCCACCCCACATTTGCGACAACATTTATCTGACAGAAGAATCATTACTCGTGCATTTTCTAAGCCATGGCCACCGACATCGCCTGATCTCAATTCTTGTGACGTTTGGCTGTGGGATTTCTTAAAAGCATTGTGTATCAAGGACATGTACCCGATATTCCAACTTTGAAAGATCGAATAACGTTACACGTGAGACAAATTAATTCCGATATGTTGCGAGCCCCTCTGGAAAATGTCGTGCACCGTATGCAGTTTCAGGAACATCAGAATTGTGGTCACATTGAACCTCATTTGTAATTAGCAATAAACGTAATGAAATTGATGTGTGCTCTCTCTCATTTGCCATTTAGTCATTCATTAGTCACACCTACTAAAATTAATTTTGCAGCACCAAAATTTCCCATGTTGGCAACTTTTGGAACTTTTTTTTCCCGTTAAATCGAATCCCCATGTTTCACTATGTGCTTCTACCGAATATTGGTGTGTTTCGTCCAATACATTACTCGCAAGAGGGCCTCTGAACACTTGACGTGATTTTATAATCACCCGGTAGAATGTGTTTTCATTGGTGATTTGCATATGTTATCAAGTCGGTTTGTGTTTTGTAAGACACGTGGAATCATCGAGGTGTAGTGGTTGCATGTCTATATGCATATCCATGGGGACCGAAAATATCAGTGACACTAGGTTGTTGTGTTGGGTTGGGTTGTTTGAATTTATGGCAAAGCAGTTTAGTCTACAAGTCTAATACGTTTAAATCTTTAATGGAACAAGTTATTCTAATATTCACCCAAAACGCTATTTAAAAATAAATAAGTAAATAAGATAAAAATAAATATAAATGCTATAATAAAGACCACAGATTTGTGAGTGGAATAACGATGAGTTGATGAAAAAACTTAGTCTTAGAGAGATCAACAAGAAGGGCTTTATTATACTCGCTGAATAAAAGTATTTTTGTTAATACTTTTCAATTTGGAATAATCACTTTGTAAACCATTTTTCCTAACCTTTCCTTTACTTACAGTGTAATGCGATATATAATCGAAAAGTAAATAAAAGTTTAGCATAAAGAAGCTTAGTTCACTTATTTTCATCAATATATTATATGAAAAATTAACTTGAAGAAATATATCTGAATGTTTTATTTCAAACCACCCTTAATTTACTTGATAAGTATAATGTTGTATTAAGTTAATAATCCTGAATAATGGAATCCTCTTTTAATTCCTCTGAATGTCGGATAGGGCAAGCAAATCTAATCTTGTATATGACTTCAGACAGTAGTCTGAAGAGGTTCTTCCACAGGAGGAATATGATGCTCCCAAGTCCCGATAAAATGGTTGCGGGAGCGAGAAGAGAACTGACCAAGTTTGAAAGAGACGTTGTTATAGGATACTATGTTGCACGCCTATCTGTTCGGTAATTGGTTGAAATCTACGCTGATGTGACTTCGGCCACACAAAGGTCAAGAATCAGTGATACCATACTGAGATGGAAGAGTTCGCAGTCAACTAGAATTAGTATCGCAGTGTACCACACTCATCGAATCTGACAGTAAGGTGCTAAGAAGGATATTATGTAGAATTCGTTGGCCGACATGTTACATGGAGTTCGGCGCATCGACTGAAACAAGCACAGAAACATTTAGAACCAAGACCCATGACATGGCTTTCGATTGTTGGACTGCAACCTACAGACCATACATTATCCTAACCAAAATGCAGCATCTTCTTCAGTCACGTAAAGAGCGTGTACAGTGAAATGCTGAACTTGAAAAGCTGTGTGATTGAGGAACGAATCACCCTACCTTCTCTACGAAGCATATGGTTGGATGTGGGTGTAGCTTATTCCCGGTGCACAAGCATGAGTAGGTAACCGAAAATATGAAATTAGGGGTTGGTGATCTGATGGTAGGGCCGTCCTTTTTATGGTTTGGCCTGTAACCTGTATATTTGCGGTGTTACCAACATTCAACTTCGAGAGGTAACTGAATACTCTGGGCAATCTGATGCTACCTACGATGTGGTGTTTCTCCGGAACTGAGAAGTTCTCTCCTTCCACAAGACATTACCGTATCATATAAGGCTGGTGTTGTAAGTGCGTGGTTTGTGGATATGAAAATCACCACACGTGACTGGTCTCCACAAAGAAATGGGATTCAATGGTCTGGGTAATGATCCTCCCAACCCATAATGTATAACAGTATACACCTCTTAGTGAGATGTGTTTTACATTATGGGAAATACTAAGAATAGTGATGAGAGCTTTAGCCACCTTTACAACGAGTTGCCCTGTTGTTGCACTACCTTTAGACTTTAACTGCATTCAGGAGCAAACTTAACTGTTTTACTTACTTGGGAGAAGGAGTAAAATAAACAAGTTTATAAAATAACCTGGTATCTTTAATAATATATATTATCCCCAAAGTAAAAAACTTTTCACATCTCTCTCTCTCTCTCTCTCTCTCTCTCTATATATATATATATATATATATATATATATATATATATAATTATTTTATTTTAATTTATTTTTACTTTTAATTTTTAATACATTATTTGTTGATAAACGCTTACTTATTTTTTATAATTAATAGAAAAGCTCCAAACAAGTACGTATGATGTCCTGCTGATAACATGCTAATAACAATAATAAATCCTTTGTAAAAACAAAATAAATATTTATCCTTTATATAAGTATGTTTCAAAAAAAAAAAAAAATGTGACAAAATTTGAACTAAGGGGCATGATAATATTCGGTGAAGTATTCTCCTTCATATCATTTGAACACCACAGGACGCTGAAGAATATTTTTGTAAGAAGTATAAACAAAATATTTTATATTTTGTATTTTGGAAATAATTTTTTAAAAATATTTCCTCAAAATATTTTCATAAAAAATATTTATAAAAAATATTTTTTATAAATTTAAGAATTTTTCCTCTGAATGTAAATGAAACTCATACGAAAGTCGAGAAATATTTATTTAATTTTGTAATGTCTAGGTTATATTTCCACAAAGCACCAATGCCGAATAAAAACGTATGTAGGTTAGATATTCAGTATAATAAACCGCCTCGTAGGTGTATTTTTGGACTTAGATCAACAATCATTTGCCGTTGTTCACTTATCACACGAGCTGTCTCTTTATTTCACTAATAACTTTCCTCAATTTCAAAAGCAGCTAACATTTATTTGATGCAACATCATACATTCTCTTCATTCAAGGTTCCTATTACACTTAATTACTGTTTTCCAACATGCTATTTTCACATAAATGGCACGTTCTTCTCTAAAATGTAAAGGTACTTCAAGGTTTCCCTCATCAAAATGCATTATCATGTCCTCTTCAGTCTCATATCAAGTTTTGTATTATGCAAATGTAGACTGATATAAAGAGCTACATTTATCTTCAATATGACAGCAAAAGGAATAATATTTTTCTAGTCTATATTCATTAAAACCACCTCACCGGCCATTATGGATCAAATACGCATCTTCATACGCTTCGTATCCATCATATATTTCAATGTAATATCAATGGTATTATAATTTTAATATGCACTTTGCATCCATTATAAACTTGACGTCTGTAGACGTACAGTTGAAAACTGTACCTCTAGAGACGTCAAGTCTCTAGTCTCATTGCTCACTGATGAAGCCTCAAAAAGGGCTGAAACTGGTGGAGGGCTATTATGAATTTTCTCTCTTAAGGTTTTTGTCTTAAGGGAACAATTTGAGTCTCCGGGGAGAGTGTTTTCTGGCTCGGCCCAATGACGAGCTATGTCGATGAATGCTTTTCTTCGGAATATGATCGCTTCTGCTTGGTGGTGGTGGTGGTGGTGGGTGGAAAGCCATCACTGAGTGGAGCCACCGCTGAGATTGACGGTCATTCGGCAACAATTGAGTGTCCTACTGATCGTCCGAATTTTTAAAGACGGCTTTAACTTTAGATAAGAGCTGAAACCGGTGGGGAACTATTATGAGTTTTCTCTCTTAAAGTTTTTTAAATTAAGGAAGCAATTTGAGGCTCCGGAGAAGTGTTTTCCGGCACGGCCCGGTGTGGGGCTTTGTTAGTGAACATTTTTCTTCGGAATACGAGCGATTCCGCTTGCTGGTGGGAACGGGTGTGAAGGCTATCACTGAGTGGGTCAAACGCTGAGATAGACGGTCTTTCGCCTACGATTGAGTGACCTAGGGATCGTCCGAATTTTTAGGGACGGCTTTACCTTTAGATAAGGGCTGAAACCGGTGGGGGACTATTAGGAGTTCGCTCTCTTAAGGTTTTTGCCTTAAGGGAGCAATTTGAATCTCCGGGAAAAGTGTTTTCCGGCACGGCCCGGTGAGGGACTTTGTCTGTGAATGCTTTTCTTCGGTATATGAGCGGTTCTGCTCTGTGGTGGAGGTGGTGGGTGGATGGCCATCACTGAGTGAAGTCAACGCTGACATGGATGGTCGTTCGCCCGGATTGAGTGGCCTAGGAATCGTCCGAATTTTTAGAGACGGCTTTACCATTAGATAAGGGCTGAAATGGTGAGGGACAATTATGAGTTCGCCCTCTTAAGGTTTTTCTCTTAAGGGAGCAATTTGATCCCCAGGTAAAGTGTTTTCCGGATCGGTACGATGGGGGGCTTTGTCAGTGAATGCTTTTCTTCGGAATATGAGCGGTCTGCTCGGCGTTGGTGGTGGTGGCGGGTGGAATGCCATAACTGAGTGGAGCCACCGCTGAGATGGACAATCTTTCGCCACGATTGGGTGGCCTAGGGATCGTCCGAATTTTTATAGATGGCTTTACCTTTAGATAAGGGCAGACACCGGTAGGGGAATATTATGAGTTCGCAATCTTAAGGTTTTTGGCTTAAGGGAGCAATTTGAGTCTCCAGGGAAAGTGTTTTCCAGCACGGCCCGGTGAGGTGCTTTATCGGTGAATGCTTTTCTTTGGAATATGAGCAGGTCTGCTCAGAGGTGGTGGTGGGAGGAAGGCCATCACTGAATAGAACCAACGCTGAGATGGACGGTCTTTCTCCCACAATTGAGTGGCCTAGGGATCATCAAAATTTTTAGAGATGGCTTTTCTTATTCATAAGGCCAAAACCGGTGGGAGAGCTATTATGAGTTCGCTCTCTTAATGATTTTGGCTTAAGGGAGCAATTTGTGTCTCCGGAGAAAGGATTTCTGGCACGACCGGGTGAGGGAATTTGTCGGTAAATACTTTTCTATGGAATATAAGCGGTTCTGCTCGGTTGTGGTGGTGGGTGGTAGGTCATCACTGAGAGAAGCCAACGCTGTGATGGACGGTCTCTCTCCCACTATTGAGTAGAATAGGGATCGTCCGAATTTTTATAGACTGCTTTATTTACACATAAGGCTGAAACTGGTTGGGGGGGGCTATTATAAGTTCGCTCACTTAAGATATTTGCCTTAAGGGAGCAATTTGATTCTCCGGGTAAAGTGTTTTCCGGCTCGGCACGATAAGTGGCATTGGCGGTGAATGCTTTTCTTCGGAATTTGAGCGGTTCTGCTCGTGGTGGTGGAGGTAGGTGGAAGACAATCACTGAATGAAGCCACTGCTGAGATGGACGGTTTTTCACCCACGATTGAGTGCCCTAGGAATCGTCCGAAGTTTTAGAGACAGCTTTACCTTTAGATAAGCGCTGAAACCGGGGAGGAACTATTATGAGCTCGCTTTCTTAAGGTTTTTGCCTTAAGCGAGCAATTTGAGTCTCTGGAAAAGTGTTTTCCTGCCCAGCCCGGTGAAGGGCTTTGTCGGTGAATGCTTTTCTTCGGAATATGAGTGGTTCTGCTCGGTGGTGGTGGTGGTGGTGGGTGGAAAGCAATCACTGAATGCAGCCAACGCTGAGATGGTCGGCCTTTCGTCCACTATTGAGTGGTCTAGGGATCGTCCGAATTTTTAGAGACAGCTTTACTTACATATAAGACTTACATATATGAAACCGGTGGGGGGGACTATTATGAGTTCGCTCTCTTAAGGTGTTTTCCTTAAGGGAGCAATTTGAAATCTCCGGGAAAAGTGTTTTCTGGCACGGCCTGGTGAGGGGCTTTGTCGGTGAATACTTTTCTACGGAATATAAGCGGCTCTGCTCGGTAGTGGTGGTGTTGTGTGGAAGGCCATCACTGATTGGAGCAAATGCAGAGATGGACAGTCTATCGCCCACGATTGAGTGGCCTAGGCATCGTCCGAATTTTTAGAGACTTTCTTTACCTTTAGATAATGGCTAAAACCGGTGGGAGACTATTATGAGTTGGCTCTCTTAAGGGTTTTGCCTTAAGGGAGTAATTTGAGTCTTCGGGGAAAGTGTTTTCCGCCACGGCCCGGTGAGGGGCTTTCTCAGTGAATGCTTTTCTTCGGAATATGAGCGGTCTGTTCGGCGGTGGTGGTGATGGTGGGTGGAATGCCATAACTGAGTGGAACTAATGCTGAGATGGACGGTCTTTCGCCCACTATTGAGTGTTCTAATGATCGTCCGAGATTTTAGAGCCGGCTTTATTTACACATAAGGCTGAAACCTGTGGGGAGGAGGCTATTATGATTTTGCTCTCTTAAGGTTTTTGCCTTAAGGTAGCAAGGTCTTTTCCGGCTTGGCCCTATGAGGGTCTTTGTCGGTGATCGGTGAATGCTTTTCTTCGGAATATGAGCGGTTCTGCTCTGTGGTGTTGGTGGGTGGATGGCTATCACTGAGTGAAGTCAACGCAGAGATGGACGTTCTTTCGCCCACGATTCAGTTGCCTAGGGATTGTCCGAATTTTTAGAGACGGCTTTACCTTTAGATAAGGGCTGAAACTGGTGGGGGACAAATATGAGTTCGCTCTCTTAACATTTTTGCCTTAATGGAGCAATTTGAATTTCCGGGAAAACTGTTTTCCGGCTAGCCGCGATGAGTGGCTTTGTTGGTGAATGCTTTTCTTGGAATTTGAGCGGTTCTGCTCGTGGTGGTGGAGGTAGGTAGAAAGCAATCACTGAGCGAAGCCACCGCTGAGATGGACGGTCTTTCCCTCACTATTGAGTGGTCTTGGGATCGTCGAATTTTTAGACCCAGCTTTACTTACATATAAGGCTGAAACCAGTTTGGGGGGGGGGGCTATTATGAGTTTGCTCTCTTAAAGTTTTTGCCTTAAGGGAGCAGGTTGAGTCTCCGGGGAAAGTGATTTCCGGCATAGCCGGGTGAGGGAATTTGTCGGTGAATACTTTTCTACGGAATATGAGCGGTTCTGTTCGGTAGTGGTGGTGGTGGGTGGAAGGCCATCACTGAGTGGAGCCAAAGCTGAGATGGACGGTCTTTCGCCCACTATTGAGTAGCCTAGGGATCGTCCGAATTTTTAGAGACGGCTTTACCTTTAGATAAGGGCTGAAACCGGAAGGGGATAATCATGAGTTTGCTCTCTTAAGGTTTTTGTCTTAAGGGAGCAATTTGAGTCTCCGTGGAAAGTGTTTTCCGGCATGGCACGGTGAGGGGCTGTGTCGGTGAATGCTTTTCTTCGGAATACGAGCGGTTCTGCTCTGTGGTGGTGGTAGGCCATCACTGAATGGAGCCAACGCTTAGATGGTCGGTTTTTCGCCCACTATTGAGTGGTCTAGGGATCGCCAGAATTTTTAGAGACGTCTTTCCTTACACATAAGGCTGAAACCGGTCTGGGTAGTGACCTCCCTCCATAATGTAACAACAGCATACATTTCGTAGGAAATGTGTTTTTACATTATAGAAAATACCAAGAATAGCGATCAGAACTTTATCTTCCTTTGCTGCGAGTTGCCCGAGCTTGTACTACGTACTTGGTCTACTTGCATTAGCTCACGCTAGTAGTCGCCGATATTTTATAGCTTATCCTACTATATTCAGCATGAAACTCTCTGATTCCAATAATTTAGTTTCTTATTCGGTTTTAAAACAATGTGGGATTTAATATTCCCTTAATTTAAATAATTTTTATATCACCGAAATGAATCCTATTGGCTCTCTATATTTAAGTAACTTTTCTTTAATATTTTAATATTCTGCTTTGATTTCGTTCTAGCAGAATATCTATTCTTTGTACCAAACCAGAGTCTGCTTGCGAATAAAGTCAGGAAGGATTAATGGCTATTATTATTTTCTTTCAGTTAAATGAATCACTTTTTTTTTTTATTTTGTACCTATGAAATGAGTTATTTTTTGATATAAACGTTTAGGGTTACATTTTGCTTTCTTGATATATACCATTTTATAGCTGTTATTATCCAGTTTTACGTAAAGTAAAAACACATATTTTTACGAAAAAAAGGAAGTATTACTGGTATCTCTACTGATACTAGTTAACTGATTCATTCTAATAAGCTACAACGCCTACCATCATGCATTTTTACAATCTGAATCGATTTAATTTACGACTCTTGGGTTCGTCAATCAGAAGATTGGCTATTGACAGCAGCACATGACATCATCCTAACCGTGGCTTTCTTTTATAATGTTTTCCTCTTAGATTCTTAGGTTTCTTTCAAGGTTTCTTTCATTATTTCTAGAAGTTCATTATTTCTAGAAGTCTTGCATGTCTCCGGTGATATCCAATTAGGCTTTTTCTACTCTAATTCATGTGGTTCTTTAATGACTACTTTTCAAGAATCATCCTTAAAACTCCTTCATTAGTCTTCCTTTCTATCCAACTAATTTTCTTCGTCCGTCTCCAACATCAAGGTTCGAATATTTCCAATTTGTTTTGTCTTCTTGTTTCGTCAAGTCCATGTCTATCAACCATACAGTGCTACCTTTATATATTTGTTTTCCCTAATCGCTTTTTAACGGAATTCTGAGCCTTTTACTAATAAAAGTGTTTCATTTAGTATAAACAGCCTTTTTGGCTAAGTTTATTTTAGATTATATATTTAATTTGGGTTTTTAATGGGGAAATTACTTGTTGTTTTGGGTTGTTATTTAGCTTCATTTTCTCGGGATTTACTTTACACGCGAAATACTAGTTTCCTCGTAATTAATGTTTAGGTCGTAATATGTGAACGCCTTCTTTCATTTTTGTCGGGTGATAACTGCTATATCATCAGCGACTTGTAGCCAGTTAATTGCTGGTTTTATTAGTTCTAATTTATTCATTGTTCTCCAACAGATTTACTGCGGTAGAATATGAGAACAGACTTGGATTACACCTTTGCTTATTTTTGCTGTTTTAGTTTAGCCGTGGGTTGTTTCTCTTTGTGCTCCACGATGTTTGTAGAGATTAAATACGAGCCTTCTATCTTTCCAATCTGTTTTAAAATTTTGAAACTTTTGGTTGCATTCAAGATTATAAAAGGCCTCCTTCAGGTCAATGACAACTACAAAAATATATTCTTTCAGTAATCTTTGTAATAGTTAGGATAGCATCTCATGTCCCTAATTGTTTCCTGAAACCAAATTGCTCATCACTAATATATTCTTCATCCTGTGTTAATATTTGGCTGCAATTTTAATAACATTTTCAAAGCGTGAGAAATTATTGTTCGATGAATTTTACTCTTGTCTGCATTATTTATTTTAAGATTTAAAATGAATCTTGTGTAAAGTTTTTGGGGATGGGTCCACTTGGAGTAATCTTTGAGTGTATAGTTTAAGCAGTTACTAGATGTTGCATATTCTTTTTTTCTTAAATCGGAGAACTTCTATATTTTTTGAACATTTCCAAGTAAAATATGCTTCTTTTCTAGTAATATGATTCGGACATATTATGGAAAGTAGTCCTCTACACAGCGAAGCATAATAAACAGTAATTACAGTGTGAATCCACATATTATATATTAATGACCAGTAACCATATATGAAACAACGTGTCAATCTTCTTTATTTGTGTATTTGAGAACTTGGCTACTCATAATAGTCAATTTAAGAGGAAATTTCATCATCAGTAAGAACATCAGTGAATCTTAATAGACTCCACCTCTTGGCTCTAGTACACTAGCAAAATGTTTTTCCTTCTTTTGAAACTGAAATTCATATATTTCTTAATAGCCATTAAAAAAAGGAAAAGAACTTCATGAAATGAAATGAAAAGTAAAGAAAAAAGCCTTGGTTTTAACGACAAAAAGGCATATGTACTTCGCCAAATTCTTTCATTCATCTGATTAAATGAAAACAACTGATTCTGTGGTTAGAGGAACTCTTGAAAATATTAACCATTTCCACTGTCTTGGCAATCTGTCATGAAATTCTGATGTCAGTGAGAAACAGTGTATGAATGAGCCAATGTAGCTTTTGAGCCAACGAATAGCTGCGATTGGAACATCAATACAATCGGATTCTTAGTTTAATGAGCTGTGATCATGTCAATTTTTCTGAATGGTAGAAAAGACAAGACCACATGCTGCAACCACCTAAGAAGTGTGTGTAATAACCCTATGTTTTCTTTTGAAGAGGAACCGCTGGAAATCAAGAACATTAACATGGATTGAATCTGTCCGGAATACAGGGAAGATCTTGATATTTATTACCATACGTTTTCAATTTTCTAGCACATAAGGTATGAGAGCATGTAAAGGCTTTTACATTGATTCGTGGTTTATGTACGATTTCCGACGGCAGTTTTTGGGGTGAAAAAACAGTGCTTTTCGCTCGCAATATGTTATTCGGTGCTTACCGTAAATTGGATTAATAAATATTTTACACAGAGCAGGGTATGTTGCTGAAATTCTTCTTTTTTTTAACATTGAAATTTAGTATTTAATTAGACTGCACTGCAAATAAAGCTTCGATTACTCAAATGAGAACTCACTGGCCTAGTTTCTCGTATTAGTATTGGGGAGGTGATTTCATTGCTCTCTATGAAGCCGCTGCTAACCGCCTTATTGAAGAACTGACAGGTTTAACAAGTTCCCTGTGTGTGTTCTCTGAAAGAGGGCTTCTGTACTATATAACTCATAGTCCATTTACCATTTATGACGATCTTTTATCGGATTGAAAATAATGCGGTCACATACGAAGGTGGAAGATTTCTTTCCCTTCTGGAAACAGGAGGTTTTCATTATAGAAAGAATTTTTATTAAGTACGTTATTTATTGCATTAGAAGTAATGCCTAAATAAGTAATGTGCATGCTCTGATGTTGGACGTTCTTGTGGAGTTCCACAGTTCCAATTTCAGAAGATAAAAGTTGTAGATTACACCATTTAGCTTGATTTCCGTGTTTATGTTTTACATTCTTGCTGTTTCAGAAACTATATCGTACCCAAAGGCTGTAAAACCTTTTTAAACGTGTAAACACGGAAGGTTCGAATATGAAACTGTACCGATTCAAAGTGAAGTAACAATAATATGAGCTGATAATAATCTCGATACTGGCTGATAATCTTGATATCAGTGGGCATCCAAACCCAGATTTCTTTTTTTGTCATAACTTGGAAGTTAAGCACAGCCCCAGTGAAACTACCATTTTAGATAAGCTTTGAAATTGAACATCCAATCCATTTTAATATTTTAGTACCCAAAGACACAGTTAACTTATTATTTAATAAACTACAATAAAAGAATGATTTCAGCAAATAAACAAATATTTAAAAATTAATTAATTCTTATTGATTTTTAAATTACACTTTTCACCTTTTTAAAAAGGTAATAACACTATAATTCGTAAGACAGTTATACCATGATTTAATACTCATAATCATATTCCAGTAAAATATTGCAAAAAAGGGTGCCGAAAGTAGTTGAAAAGCTTCTTATCGCAAATTATGGATACGAATAAAATATACCGCCGGCATGGTTGGCCGAGTGGTTAGCGTATTCGCTTTCCAGGCGAAAGACTGCGAGTATGATCCCTCATAGGAATAGATGTTTATAGTTATGTGTAAAAAATACTAGTAGTTGTAGTGAGCGGCAGATGGCGTTGGTGGATTGAGTGGCGGAGAAGGAGAGCTGTATATTAAGTTCCCTCCATCGATGAGTCTTCGGACTCCCTCGAGGTGTCAGTAATAATTCTGCATCGAATATAATGTTTTTTTTTTAATTTATTTTTCTTTCTTTTTTTTTGGAATGGCTACTTAATTTATTAATTATATAATCGAATTTATTCATAATTTGTATTCAAGAAGACATGCCTCTGAGAGCATTGCCTTGAAGGTATATCAGTGTGCAAGAAAAGTGCTGTTTCTGGTAAATGTTTCGAAGACTGACCCTAATAACAGAAAATTGAGGAAATTTTATACATGAAGTATGTCATAGGTTGAATATTGTTTTATCTTTTGAATTTCGGAACACGTCTCGGAAGATGTCATTAAGTATTTCTAACATTTCATTAACTGAAATACAGACATTTTCGAATTAGAGGAACCAAACCTGGATCCTATGCAAGAAACTGAACCATTCAGCACCTCTTGCTTGGGAAAGAAAACTGGATTCAATTCCTGTTAAAACGGGATGAATCTTAGAAATAATAGATCAAACGATTTATTAAAAATTATTTCAGTCTACATAAACGTAATACCGAAAAAAGAGTGAGAGTAATAAAACACTTCTGCGAAATCAAGTAAATGTTACCTTTCCAGAACAATTCAATGTTTCTAACACCGGATTCAAGCTGTTTTCAATTTTGTTGCTTCTAATTCACTTTACTATAACGAAAGACAGAAAGAAGAAAGATATAGAAAGAGTTTCTGATATAATAGTTTCAAAATAGTATTTCTTAAATCGTGATCAATTTCGTTAATACCATATATTTCAATATTTCCATCATTTTATCATGCTTGTTGAATTCTGTATAAAATAAGAGGCTAATATAATTGTTACTTTTGAATTTTATAATTCCGAATTGTTAGAAGAGTGTACAGAATTACTGTACAAAAACATGCTAGCCATTTCAGAAACCTCCTAAATGCTATAATGATCCAAATTCTATACAAATTCTAATTTCATATAAGTGATGAGTTTCACATGACTGTGCTCGATACACTTAGCGTGTTCATCGGTCTTGTATCGTATTCGAAAAAGAATAATCTAAAATATTGATAATATTGAAACACAAATCTTACGATGTTTGAGGTTGTTATAGAAAAAAATGGAATTAGTAATTATAATAAATTACTTATATTTCTATTTTCTGTGCTTCTAGTTTTCAAACAAAAGGGGTGCGGAAAGTAGTCGGAAAGAAAATATTATCTCTAATATTCTTGTAATCTAATTTGCAAAAAGACCTCACTGCGCTAATTCGCAAGCATATATTTCTTTCGACTGCATCATATCGATAGCTGTGCTTTAAAATTATAATTAATTTTAGTCTTATTGTTGTATTTTATTATTGTATTGTATTTTTATTATATTTTAGGGACGATTCATATGCCTATATAATAAAATATATTTTCTTGATACTTTAGTTCAAAAACGTATGTATTCTAACATGAAAACCTTTGATGTTTTCATGTTAGAATACATACAACGGGAGTGTTTCAGAAACTACTAAAAATATGAAAATTATTTGTAAATCTAGAAGTTATAATTAATTTATAATTTATGAAATGAGATAAATAGTGTTTCCTTAATTAATGTAGGGCCGGATTTTTTATATCTCTTTGATATAAAAATCATCATTTCAGTTAGTTACATATTCTGCATTCTTATTTTGCCTCAGATTTAGAATATCATCTACTCTCATATTAATAAAACTGTGTGCAACTTATAATTAGGCAAAATTCCGCTGTTGTTCTTTTCATCCATTGTTAAAATTCTTTGGCATATGCAATGTATACAAGCTTCACTGGGATTGAAGAGGAGCAGTCTCGTTCAAGTTTCTGTAAAATATATAAAAAATCTTTAAGGCACTTAAACATCTTGGTGTATTGTAAGAAATTAATATTCATTACTGAATGACATAAATATGAGATTTTTCTCATATTATTTGAATAACTAGCACACGAATAATAAATACATACAATCGTTAATGTAATGATAACCTACGTAGAATTCATCAGAACCTCCTAACGTTATTGCATTTTCTCCACTAAAGAATTTTTTTATTCCTCAAAACGCAAAAAAAATCAAACAAATATAAAGATCCATACTCCAGATTATTTTCGAGACCGCATTTCATACATTCACCACCTTACAAGCAAATAAATATAGTCATCCCATTTTTGTTAACTACATTCTTATATGCCTTCTCTCATTTGCCATCATACATTAAAAAGATTCCTTGTCAATCCTATACGATCTCGTTTCCGCCTATCGAGTAACGTTTGTAACCCATAGATCTTCAATCCCTTCTCATAGAGAACATTCAGTAGACTCGCGTGAACAAGTGGTCAGCAGGAGAAGGAAACTATATATTTGCGAACTCGAGATTGTCTATTTCTAAATTTAATTTGCCATATTCACTAAATTTCTGTCTAAATAGTTGAAATACTTGTTCTACAGGTTCTCCATTCAGGAGGCAGTTGATGTTCTCAATGACCTTACTTATGTTCAGAGTTTCTGCGTTTTTATTGCTGATTATCATACCAAATTTATTATAGCAGCGATTTGATTTAGTTTGAATTAATTACTTATGTTTTCGAAGAAAAAACTCTTGATAATTCTTTCATTTCTTTTAAAATACTTTCCATTTTTCCCTTTCAAATTATTTGTGATTTTTTTTTCAGATCATTAAAACTGGTAGGGAAAAAAAAAGAATTCACGCCTTGAAAAAGAACCCCCGATCCATCTTATGAGCAGCTATTCCCTAACTGTTCCTTAATCAGTAATGAAATATTATCCGTAGCATCCTATTAGTCGGTTAAGGTTAGCATTAGATTTATTCCTATTTATTTTATTGTGTACTAATCTTTGAATTTCTTTTTATAATGAAAAGCATAAATGTATTCAATGACCATTAAACGAGAGAGGAAAACTATTAGCATGATTTTACAAAAGAAAGGGGAAATTCCTTACATGTTTTGGTTTTCTTCGTAATCTTTCGCATACCTCCTTACAAATGGACTCACCAACTGCAGTTGGGCATTCGTAGTAGATCCTAGAGAAAAATATTTCAAACATATAATTCTTTTGTATTCCTTCCACAATTATACTGGTTTATTAAGTAAGGCTTCGTTACATTTTTTTTTCCAAATATGCATTTATTTAAATGAGAAATAAATTTTATTACAACATTCATAAACTTTACTATAGTAATGCTGTGTTATTAGTACCACAAGACAGTAAATTTTGGCAATTAAATATCGGTGGAACTGAATCATAAATCTAGTGAAAACAAAACAAGTTTGTTATTTCTTTGTGAATCATTATATAAAATTATATTAAAATAATGATTCTCATATACATTACAACACATCTCTGCACAATTATCGTGTATTCGACATTGCTTTTATATTTCCTGCACTGGGAAGTTTGTCTTCGGAAAAAAATTAGGATGTGCGCAAACCTTTTGCGACTGTATACATGAACACCTAAAACTTACAAAAAAATAAAACTCACGAACGTTTTATCGTAAGTCATTATAAACACACAAAACGTGTTCTTTCATTAAAATTAAACAATTATAGTAGAATAGCCAAACGAAGTTGTTTCCCCAATTGATGGTCGAAAAGTGAACGATGAAATGTGAATATAGAGGAATAAAAATAGAGGAATATCAATTAAAAACTTTATTAATTTACTTTATTAAGTAAATTAATAAAGCATTGAATCAAGGAGAGATTTCCATATTTATGCATATCTTTAAAGAAAAATACTTATCAATCGTGTTTATCAGCTTAAGTGTCTAAGGTGGATAATTAAGGGAGTGCTGAGAAACGACTATGAGTTTTGGTGAAATGCACAATCTCACTTACTTGTGATGTATCCCGTAAGTACGTATCTACCTAGATAATGAAAGAATGAGGAATAATCCAGTAGTGTGGGATTTAGATGCATAAATTTTTGTCCTATTGCCTTAAACCATAATACAAAATGATGCTGAAACATAATAGAATTGCATGCTAGCCCAGGCATTGCCCACTTAAACAGGTCTCCATTTGTTTTTGTTTGGGAACCAGAGCGAACAAAAACATGTAAACTACTGAAACGAACTCCACTTCTACATCAACAGAGTTTAAAATTGGCACACAAACTTGATGGAAGTAGCAGAAGTATTGAATAAGTACAGAATCGATATAACAGGTGTGACAGAAAGAAAGACAAAAACAAGTGAGATTTTTCTAAGCAAGAAACATGCAGTGTTATATTCTGAATATAATTATGAGGATAATCATTTTATATCCCGAACATAACCTTTTATTATGACGATTATCATCTCGAATGACAAACAATATTAAATAGGTAATGTGAACAAATATCAGAATCGGCAATTAGAAAACGGCCTATTTGATGCTATGGTTCCAAAGAAGGCTCTTATATTGAAGAAGTCGAGAATTTTTAGAAAAATTAAAGAAGACAGCCGAAACAAAGAAAAAACAATAGTTGCGTTTTTTAGATATATAAATATCAGAGTAGGAAATAATTACCAGATATTAGAAATATTTGGGAAAAAGGAGAAAATTGCAAAGCTAATGATATACGATAAGGAGATGGAGATGTGCACATAAATAAGACAGAAGAAATAAGAAAAGTGTAATTGACTATGTTACTGTTGATAGCAATATCTTCATCCTGGTTCAGGGTAAAAGTGAACAGGGAGAAATTAAAATAGTAAGTGATCACCTTTGGATTTTGAGCAGTTCAAAATGAATATCATATTGAAAAGAAAAGTACGTAAAAAAGATTTAAAAACAGCTCCAGAGGGAAATGTAGACTCACGTACACACACTTCATTTTCGTCAAGAAAAAAAATGAAATAATTTGAAAACAAGAACCATACCTTGGAAATTCAGTGAGAGAAGCTACAGAAAATTTAGTCTGTCAGTCAGGGTGTTTGCAATTACATAAAAATAGGAATTCCGTCTAGATTAAAAAGAATTTAAAGAGATAATCATGGAAAATAAGAAACGTCGTTGAAGTTTTTGGCAGATAATTCGGCATGTGCACTGAGAGAATACCGGAGAAAATACATGACAGCAAAGCACTATGAAAAACTAGCTAAACAACTGCAATGGGAAGACTTTAATATGAGAACAGAAAATAAATATCAGGAAGGACAAGATGTCTTAAACAATACTGTAAAAAGGAATTGGAGATAATATACCTGGCATAAAACTGAGGTAAAAATATTTTATATCGATGGAAAATTACCTTGAAAGATTGTTAAATGAAACAACAAGTGACAGCAAGTGGTATGAAGAATTCAAGATGAATAAAATCCTGAGTGCGTTTCAACACTCGAGGTATAATAAGCACCAAAAAAAGGAAGTATGGGAAGGTAGCTCGAAATGCTACTCCAAAGGTGATAAGGTCGAATTCTTGATGATTGGAATAAAGCTATCATCTTGTCACTCTATCAAAGGAAGTAAAACTGAAAATGAAAATTACAGAGAATTTTTTTCTAGTAAATGTTGTTTGTAAGATTTGCGCAATCGTCGTATAAAAAAGGCTAAGATAAACTCTGGATAAGTCAGTTTCAAATAGTTACCAAACAAAACGTAGGAATATAACAAGGCTCTCTGTTTAAGTGTAGTAGATCTGTCTATGTTTTAGTTGTAAGTCATAGTTAGAATTGATTGTGATACACGAAGCATATTTCATATTAAATCTTATGAGACAAGGGCAAAATTATGACCACTGTTATTCATCATCCACACTTATCACAGTACCAAGAAAATTGGCAATTAAACATGCTATGAGAACTAAAAAATTCTAGTTCTTTAATTTATGTAGATGATGTTATTCCATAAATAAATTGAGTGCAAGGCTGCAGGATTCCCTAAGTAAACTGAATAGCAGCTGTTATATTAAAATATTAAAAAGAATCCATTTTCCACAACCATATGCATTGTTTATTTTTACTGAACATCCTTGTTGCTAAGTTGTATTAAGCTAATATGTATTATCAATTTTATACCATTTATGAACATATTTAAGAATAACTAAACTGACGTCCTCTTTAATCTGTTCTTACCATTTTTTTTTCAAATTATTTCTTAATATTCAATTCGTAATGCAACACATTTCTTTCCTATAATGAATCAAATCTGCTCTCAAATAAAGAAACGTATCTTACCAGATAGGAAACTCGTTAGATAACCAACTACTATTGTTGTTAAAGAGCCAAAAACAGTTACCCACAGAAAGGAGACTTTGTACAGTGGAAAGATATATCTGAAAAAAAGTAAATAAATTAAAAGAGTAATCATTTATTTTGAATAAAAAAAATTTTTTTTTTCATTGAATAGATATGAAAATAAACGATATATGAAAGATATTGTGTGTATAGATATACACAAGCTGTGTCTTTTATTTTTGGAAAAAAAAACAGAAAGGAAAAATTTAAAAAATCAAAATCTTTACTACTCACTCTTCTTCCGTTAGTTCGACGGTCGTTTCTGTCGAATTCGTCCAAGTTCCGTTCATTTCAAACATATCTACAGCGTAATTGCTATTGGCGTTTGTGGTATAATTACATAGTTCCACGGATAACGGCAATGCTTCTGATGATTTGTTTTTCACGGATGTTATTCCAATTCCCACCCAAGAAGCAATCCCGATTCCTAGACACAATCCGACCAATGCCCCCTGCAGCAAGAAATGAACACATTTATTTTTATTTACATATTTTTATTTACATATACGTTTTCTCGTGCAGTTTCTAAATAAGAGCTAATCAGAAACATGTACCAATATTTAAATCAACTGATTATTTTTTAGCATTTAGGAATATTCTATTAAATGTTTAGTAACAGTGAAGTTAAAGAAATACATTCTTGCTGAAGAATAACGAAGTTGTGTATTTATTTATTTAGCATATGACTCACACATGAAACTTTACATTACAATAATCTTTAAATATATAAACATTTAGTGTAAAATACAAAATACTTAAACATGATATAAAACAGTCATAAAAGAGACATTCAAGAATAGACTACAACTTATGTGTTGGTTAGTTTTCAGTTTTATCCTTAATTTAATTTAATACTAAGAATATTTTACAGGAATATCGAAAACCTACATCAGTTAAATAAAGTGTATAAAAAAACGGAATCTCGAACCAAAGTATACTTAGCTGACCTTTGGTGAATTTTACGATGGATGAGATATAAGACACTAGGATATTTGTCCAATCATCTGCATTTAGTGTAGCGTGGATGAAATCCGACAGGTTTCCATGGTGTGCAAGTTGGGCACCTTCTTTTGTGATATGATTTATTGGCTGGCGGATTGAACCGCAGTCGCACATGGGTGAGGCAATCATGCCCAATTTGTAAAGATGGTCTGCAAATTTCCCTTGATTGGTGCGGATTCTCTTAATGGTAGACCAAGTTTACCTTGCTAGGTCAAATCGCGAAAGCATCTGGGTTGGGTCCACTAATTCATGGACTTGCCTTTTTAAAGTATTACGCTCTTTCCACTTCTCATTCATGTTAAAATTTGTCACAGCAAGATTTTCTCTGTTAGGATTGGAGGGTGCCTTGACTTTAGCCTATTTATTTCTCGGGGCATTTTGTCTCTAGAAATTTTTGAAGGTCTTGGGAGATCTTGGATTTCCATGATTTTACTGTATTTAAGTAGAGTAAAGTTTCATCTGTGGAGGTGGACAGTTGCGTATCGCTGAGAACCAGTATATATCATATTCGTCAATTATTGGAATGTTCATGAGCAGAGACTCTTCAGACCGGCAATAATGTTTCTTTCAAATAGACCAATGTCACGTGAAAGGGATGGCATTGCCCATTTACAAAAAAAAAAAAAAAATCATTCTATTATGTCCCAAAATAAACCGTCTGAACTTTATAGATCAGGAATATTGACCTTTTGATATAATTTATATTGGTACAGTGTTTAAACTTCACACACACACACACACACACACACACACACACACACACACACACACACACACACACACACACACACACACACACACACACACACACACACACACACACACACACACACACACACACACACACACACACACACACACACACACTCACGCACACAAACTCGTGATTTCTAAATATTGATCTTCTGTGTTCATCTGGCATAGGCAGAAACTGGAGATATGTGTAATATTATTAACGCCACAACAGCCAACTGAATGTTACCGTTGAAATAATTGCAATCTACAGTATACTTCTTTTTAACAAAGAATGTTTTTTGTATATTTAATAAGATTTTTTGTAATCAAATAAGATACGTTAGTAGTATGGGTGACAGTTTGAACAAGATCAAGATCAAGATAAGATAAGGAATCGTGACGTGGGTGTGTGTTGTTATTAGATGTAGATAAGTGACGTCATTTGTTAGTTGTAAATAAGTGACGTTATTGTTATGAATGGAAAAGAGAGATATATTAGTGGATAAGGAATCGTGTCGTGATTGGTTCAGACTATCACTACAAATGATCTGGGTTGTCCTCCTTCTCTTTGCGTCATCAAGTAGGCATTTGAAATATTTCATGCAAGCATATTTCAAAATATCATTAACAAAAAAATAAAAAAATTTCGATAACAACAGACCAATGACTGATCTCTGTATGCACATATGGTCACAAGAAAAATCTTATGTACACCCATACATAACTTAAGATGCTTGTCAGTCAGTCATCCTGTTTTCCAAGTTAATGTCATATAATCCAGACCCCATAGTCCTATAACTTATGTAACAATCTTCCATGCAGTTTCTTGACCAAAAAAACTATCCCCTCTATACGTATCAAGGTCTAACTCAGGAAACATTTTCTAACAGCCTATTCCTGTATGCAAGCTCTCACCAACTTTTTCCAAAATCCTCCTTCGAGAGATTATAATACATCAAAATCGGAGTTTTAATCAATTTTGGCGAGGGGTATCATATATGATTTAGCGGAAAACACAATCGATTAGTATCCTCTGTCTCCAGATGTGTATCTCCACTGCTTGTGTGCGCTGTCGTGTGGCATAAAAATGAATTCTTCGCCTACAGAAACGCAAAACAAACGAACGTGGCGTCGAAGAACTTCGTTGCAATATCGTTCACTAGTCACAGTACCTTTTCCCAGATACCAAAGCGCTAGTATTGCTTAACAACGCGAGGATGTTCTGGAAAGGGTAGAACATCCTCGCGTTGTTAAGCAATACCACTTTCACCCCACATCAAGTGTCGTCTAGAGTAGGAGGAAAGACCAAAATGAATGTCATATAAAGAACACATTAGCCCATTACTCTCTTGTTCAATTTTGAAGGATACTTTAAACTGAAATCTGAAAACACTACAGAAAACGTGATCTAAGATGAGCTGTGGGTAAATGGATGAAGCTGACAGGCCTTCGGAGTATAGGTCTTCCTGTCGCAGGACGTCTTGCCCCAGTTATATCAGCGATACATCGATATATTCGCGCATTTGTGCTTGAATGGAACCGACTTGCAAGCTGACCTGCCGTGAAGCGTCGATTGCATTTTGTTGTTATAACCAAACATCTTTCTTCATGTTCCGTCGTAGAGTGCCGGCGACCTCTTAGCAGATGTCTGAAACACATTCTATTGGTTTGAAACACTACCCAGAGCCTGGATATAACGCTCTGTGATTCCAAACTATTTGGTAATATCAGTCGTTCTGTGGCCTTCCAATAATTTTGCCCCGCTGCAATCACTTAGGTTATGTCATTGAGGCATTTAGAAGACATCCGAGTTTGCAACTTTATTACTTCACAAAATGAGCTTCTTTCAAACACAACTCACTGAACGCTGCGTTTTGCCCTTTATCCAGTTGAGTGCTACCACGTGACCCCTTTGCGAGCGATTCGAAAATGTGAATATGTACCAGCATTCTACTCGAAATGGTCAATTATACAAATCGCCATAAGCTGATTCGTCTGAATTTTGCGGTTGTATTATTCAGAAGTAGTGTTCGTGCTTTAGTGTTGGACACCAGTTTATGATAAATACAGATGGAAAATATGATTTCCTGTATATAGTAGAATCTTCTCTTTCAATAAATTATACACTTCAAAGCTAAGTCAAAGACACAGCCTCTTCAGCTGAAGACTATTTCAGCATCGCTGCTGTTATTCCATCGATCAAATTAGGAATTCTTTTATTTATTTATTTATTGTACGGGGGGAATTATAAAGCTAAACAATAAAGAGAGTGATAGTTCAGTTAACCAGTGGATGGTATTGTGTACGATTAAATGCAAATTTCTGAGACCTCCAGGAAAGGAGTGTATGAGGCAGTCATCAGTAATGAGGCATCGTCTACACAGCATCCCTCATGCAAAAGTGTGACTTTGAAATTCTCCACAGATGACAGGGTTTGACACAAATTGGGATTGCAATGCCTCGACTCTTAGAAGAGCAGCCGTGACTCTAATCTTCCCCCCGTTGAAGAGTATTATTCACCAAGGTAGAGGTGAAACCAACACAAGACCGTCGTGGACACGAAGATTAACAAACAATGAGAATCATCTATGGTACCTTACGATTCTACTCGTCTTTCATGGTTACCTGTTCTTTCCTACATCTCCCCTCCAAACTAGCTAAAATTTATCTATGCTGATGACATCCATCCACACATAAGACAAACTTTCCATGACCTTGAGGAGACGCCGAGCAAAGATCTGAGCTCGCAACAAAATTGTTTCGAACGTTAGGACTATCTCGTAATTCCAACATAACTGTTATTTCGGCTTCCCACCTTAATACCTACGAGGTATTCAACTTTTAATCCATTAAATCTTCCCTCTAATCCTTTGTTACCTCGTTATTTTGTTATCTTTATTACCTAGTGTCAGTTGGCCATATTCTAACTTACCGAAAACATTTGGATAAAAAAACAAAGTCAAAGATATCTGCCAAGACCAACATCATAAATAAGTTGACCGTCGCAATTTGGAGTTGTAATGACTCGACTCTTAGAAAGAATCACTGATTTTCGAAGAGTCTTTCTAATTGTCTTCCCTTTTGCAGAGTATTATTTACCAGTTTGGAGTGAAACTGATCACAATACTCTCGTAAGCACACACCTTATGATAACAATACCTGTTCTTTCCCATATCACTGGGGACCAACATCTGGTCTCCAGGACTGGTGGAGAAAATTCTAGAATGAACTACAAACTACAACCAAATACCTGATCACAGATTCCAACTTTAATACGGCAGGATTCAATCTCTCCCTCGATACCTCTGGAGTCAGCTAAACAGATTTAGGACTGGACAACGTTGCTGCGCCCACAAATTCTTGTTCTTGTTCAGTTTATGCAACAGCTATAGAACCTCTTCTCCCTATACACCTCATTTTTTCAGTGTAGAATCATAGAGAAATATGTTGTATATAACAGGCTGATAATCCTAAGAAAAATGGATTTTGACAATAACATTTTTAATATGTTATTTTCAAAGACAGTGCTAGTCACACAGTCGATTTTCTTCAGATTGTGGGATAGGAACCCCTAGTTTCTGGGAGAAAAAACCAGAAACTAGGGGTTTCTGGTTTTTTCTGGTTTTCACCCGCTTACTCGCGGATGAAAACAACTAACTCGGGAACTTTTTGTAAAGAGGGTTCTTCTAGTTAGCGACTGGAATCGAACGTGAAACGGTATTACCTTGGACTGCTTAACGCTCTGAATACAAATCAGATTTCCACTGTGCTAAGCAAAATTACGTTTATTATTTATTTTATTTATTTCTTTTAATGGGTAGCTTATTAAGAATTAAATGTATTTGGAAGATTTCGTTATCATATATCATCATGACTCATCCTATGATATTTCATGAAATCGAATCCTTTTACAAACATAGTAGTTCATGTTCTAAAAATATCATCTGATATAATCATATTATGTACCACCAAATTTTCTTACGAAATGATATAATAATATAATCACCCTTTGATTTGCTCTTATAGTGAACATTCCTAGAAGAAACACTCCTAACATTGGTCCACTTGATATTGCAAAGAAAATTACAGTTGCTTGAATGACACCATCAAAGGATCCAACAGAAAATGATAAAGCGATAAACAAAAATCCGAAGACGGCAGCTGAAAAATATGAAAATTAACCTCGTTGTAGAATTTAATGAAACTCTGAGTAATTATGTTACATAAAAAGCATTTTAATATGATGAAAGGAATAACAAAACAGATTTGATAAAACAATGTTTTCCAATATTTCGATATAAGAACATTGTGGACTATTTCGAGCATTTTTGGTTTAAAAGCATCAGCCTCATCTGACCACAGGTTAAGTACACTTGCACCCTTATTTAGTAAATGAGGTGACCATTTTAGATTATTGGATATTCTTATTGGAAAACCACTATGCTTGATTATGCTTGGGAAATATGTGAATTATCTGTGTAGCACTTGAGATGTTTAAAAAGCACTCAGACATTAAACTATTTCCCTTCTTAGACAACTTCTTGAACTTGCTTAATGTTTTGTTCAGGATAAATGCTTCGAAGTAGAAATATTATTTTCAAACGATATATTAGTGGTAGCATTCATCGAGAACCAAGTATGACATTTAGCATGATGCTTTTCTTAATGCATTCGATGAAAATAAATTTGTGCAACATGGGCGATGTTTGACATGTCCTCAACCCTCACCTGGTCTGAAAAATGTGTGATAGTTACTGGAGAGTAGGGCAGTCCTGATGCAGAAGGTTTACACACAGAACTGCATGATTTGAGTAAATATTGTATGTTCTAAAATGTTTTGTGGGACAACTGATAGAGAATTATGGAATTTGAATGACCTTCTTAACAACATTTTGTACAAAAAAAAACGAACACCAAAGTAATTCATTCTTTGTTTTATCAGTTGCATGTGACATAATTCCGCTAATTATATGCCAATTAAACCTCAAAAGTGCATAATTTTACACCTATTAATATTAAACTGATATACATTTTTGTTTTCCCAAATCAAATCATTTTGAAAGTGCTGGATATCAGCGGCATCCCTGTTTGCCCTGTCTGTCTTCGCATGATCGGAAACATTGCACATCTCCTGTTAAACCCTTCCTAATATCATTAGTGTATAGACTGATCAACAAAGGCCCAAGGACTCAACCCTGAGGTACGCCCTGTTCACCTTAAATCTCGCAGATTCGCATCCACCTTTTAACACATTTTTGATATGTGTCTGGCAACCATCCACTGATTCAAGTCAAGAGGTTTTATTCCAATCCCATATTCTTGGGATTGTAATATAATGGCACAGCCTTTTCTGTGGTATCCTATCAAATGCCTTAGCAAAATCCACCATTATCATAGTGCATCCATTCCCTTTATCCAACTAGGTAGTAACATGGCCATCAAATACGAGCAAATTGCAAAAACACGACTTTCCTTTAGTACACATGCTTCTGCTTGAAGAGTATATCTTGGTTGTTTACATATTTCTGTATGCGAAGTCTTAAAAACTTTCTAACATCTTCATTACCACACCTGAATACTGATAGGTCGGTAGCTAGACACACACATCATATTTTACACCACCATTGTACAATGGAAGGAACTATCACATATGCTTGCATTCATGTGGTATTATTTTTGAGCTGAGACTCAAGTAATATAAACAAGTGAAAGTCCTAGCCAATTCGGCTGAACATTCCTTTAGCAAACGTATTGATATTCCATTTGTCCATATTCACAAATTGTTATCCAGGTTATGCAACAGCTCTTTAACCTCATTTTAATGCACCCGTAATTCTTCACCCAGTGTAACAGTAGCAGTGTGCACCATGCTACATTCACTTGGTTGATATAACTTAGCAAAGTGAGCACTCATTAATTTCTGACACTAGTGTACCATCTGCATTCATTTAAATTATTCTTCCACATTCATTCTTTCTTTTCCTTTCAGTATAAAAATTAAATTCTTTTGGATTGCCTTTAGCTTTCAGAGTCATTATCTTTTCATACACCAATTTAACAATACTCGTTACTTTTCTAGCCTGAGCTTTACATATTTCATTACCCCCTCTCACTCTTATTCTCAGGATATTTTTTCCATATCATCTTCATCTTGAGCATCTCTTGCTTAATAAGGTTACACGCCCATTTCACTCCCAACCTAATTATTCTTTGGACACAAAGGATACATTCAGAGACCGCTTCATTTACGCACTTTTTCAACGATTACCTATGCATTGCTGACATTTTTCCCATTCAGTAACTGATATCACAGGACCAATCATAGTATGTTCTTAATTTGATCATAATTTCAGCTTGGTAGTTCAGCATGTAACTTGTTCTAAAGGGAACATTAATGCAATCGATGAATACAAATCGATACCATGATCACTCTCAGAAACAGACTTGTCCTCGAGTTCCTTCTTTCACATGCTGCTTGAAATAATTCAATAAATTTCTTTTCATTCTTATCAGGAGATTTCCCTTCTACGCAATAAATGTTTGGAAATTAAAATCACTCATAATGGTTACTCGTTTAACCACGCTACCGGCCAGGACGTATATGTACTTCCACGAAACATGGATGCGAAGTGCATATTAAAATTGTAATACCATTGATATTATATTGAAATATATAATGGATACGAAGCGTATGAGGATGCTTATTTGATCCATAATGACCGTAAGGTGGTTTTAATACCCATAAGGCAAACTTGGCGATGCATCTCTACGTACCCTGCAGCTAAGTCATTAGGCGTGTAGCAACACGCTACCATATATTTCATTTCGTTAGCCGCTACTTTACACAAGACAGATTCAAACTCACCACTACATGGGCCATTTTCACCACTATTATTTTCTTGCGTTTCTACTCTAACTAGATGTAAGTCATCTGATATTATTAACAGTACTCCTCCTCCTCTCCTATCTCTTCTGTCATTTCTAAAAATTGTATACCCTTTACACTCGATCCCAGTTACCAGAATTGATTCTGATAGCCAGGTTTCACTAATGCCAAAAAACTTAGGCCACATCATATTCAATAAAGCAACGAATTCAATCCCTTTGTATTTGATTTTGTTGCAGAACTTTCTCTTTTCCCTCTCCAGATATACTCAAAAGGTACGAACTGAAAGCATATTTTTCTACCCCTTCGTCAGATTTATAACCATGTTCGAAGCCATTCCTATCTATATCACGTTTGAATACTTATAGCTGAACTTTCACACACATTTTTCCCATTCCTCCCTTGATGATCTAGTTATGCCTTAGGTCTCATATCAATAAGTAAGTTTTCTAGGCTGCTGATGCCAATTAAATTCTACTCAGCCTGCGCTAAAATAATTTGCTATTAGTACCCTCTTTCTTAACCCGGTACTGTCCGCGCGGTTAGCCTAGTGGCTTTGGGCTACGCAACCATATGCCTGGGGAAGGAGTGTCCAAGGTTCGATTCTCGTCGACGACGCTAGGAGCTTGAGAATCTCCCTCAGCCATAGACAAGTTGGCCGATCTTGGGCGTGGACAGTAGGGTTTTTTCCGCCAGTTTATCTGGGGGTTTTCATCCCACTAGCAGGCAAACTGATCTCGTGAACACACACGGAATGCAGCCAGGAATACTAACTCAGCCATAGGCATGATTCGTCAGCCTGTGCGGTTCCCGAGTCCGGATAAAATTTGGGGGGAATAGATGGTGTCGTATCCCCTCATAAAAAGGGGACTCACAGCTACTGTGCCATCACACGGTAAGGAAGGAAGAAACTCGGCACTGTCGTATCTCGGTAGCAAACCTATAATTTTTACTCTCTGACATTTTTTCTTCGCTTTTTCCAACAGTCCTTTCATATCCTCTTTCATACCATTTGTCTAATTTTCTGGACGAATTTGTAATAATTTATTTTAATCTGATATTTCCAATGTCAGATTATCCACGGATAAATTATCATCACTACAGCAAGTTTTTGTTGATTAACACAAACGTTCTCTTCAGTAGAAACAACTTTAACTTGAGCTTTAGACACTGCCGTGTTGTGACTAGTTTCCGGCGCCATTCTTAAAAGTAGTAAAAACTAATAATATTTCAACAATTATTCTATTAAATGCTGTATTACAATAACTACACTAAAACGTACAATAAGATACTGCATATAAACTAAAATAAACTAATAAATCTAAGAAACGCACACTCAATAAATTCACAATAATCACCAATTTTTCAGGATTTCAAAATTATGTGTCACAGAACCAAATTCTTTTCCCATTAAGGTAATAATGTTAATAAATTATTCCGAAAATATTTACCTGAGAGCCTTACCAAGAAGGAATTGTACTTGTTAAGCCATTGGAAGCAAGAATATGCTTTTATGATGTCTTTCATTAATACAGTGGTCAACGAGTTGATTGCAGAAGAAAGGGTGCTTAATGCTGCGCATATGTTGCCACAGACACATAACCCTGACAGTCCAGGATAAGAGGAGAACAACACTACAGCAAAATATGCATGTAGCTGCAAAAAAAGTTGCAAATAATATTAGATATATGATTATATTGCTTTTAGAATCAGTTCTTATTAAATCATTAGTATAAATCTTTTAAACATCAATTTTTCAAACCATAGCAATTCACATGGACATCGCTGTTTCGAATAACGTTTACCACAGGAAATCTACTCAGCAATGTCAGGTATTAAATCTGGAAAATTCCCACTAAAGAAGTTTAGAATTCAACTTCAGTTATGTTTCTTTCAAATATATATATTTACTGTAGCGAAAAAAAAAAACAGCGGATGAATTATTGTTTAAATGGAACAAAAATACGCAGAAAGTCAACTAAAAACGATATTTCAGAGAAATATGCGAAAGAATTTGCTTAAAAGCTAGAAAACTGGATCAACGGACACATTTAATACTGAACGCCATTTACAGGCCATAAGATGGAAATCCTATTCTATTCTTTGAGAAACTAGAAACCTACCTGATTAAAATAAATAACAATCTTAATGAACCTACAATAATTATACCTGAAGACATTGATATTAGCATCCTGTGACGAATGAAGCATAATTACAAATTATTTTGATTATGCTGTCCAACCAACAGTAATTATTTCATCTCATATATTACATACGAAATGATAACAAGGCTTTCACAGCATCACACCAAGGCATAAAAATATGTGAACTACAGATATCTGTATTATCATGGAAGGCTATAAAAGTTGGATTTTTGTTTGTTTGTTATATGGAAGGTGGGGTAATGAAAATAGAGTTTGTCCATAAAAGTAAGTTTCTGTGCGTTTTAGGGAGGGGATGAGAGCTATATTTTTCATTCACCGAACAGTGAGTGAATAGAACAGTTTGCTTCCAGAAATAGTGATTGCATCTGGTGTGAATGATATTAGAACATGGTATTACAACTGACGTGGTTGCTGTATGGCTTCCCGATCAGTTTCTTTAATATCGTTTTTGTTGTAGGTGTTTATGAGAACTTTTCAGTTCCACCTCGTATGTGCATTCAAATTTCGAAAGCTGTTATTCTGAATTCTCGTATATGTAACTAATATATTTAGGTAAAGTATGATTTCTGATTTCTTTTTCATTTTCTTTCAATGAAAGGTTTATATGGTGCATTGTATTTAAATATTTAAATACAATGTGTTTAAATATTTTTTAAAGAAAGACTTACTTGGTCTGGTGATGTCAACCTAGCTTGTGGATCTTGGAGTGGATCGCAGGTATAAAAATTTGCGTACATCACAAGCCCCATAATAACCAAACATGTAAAAAACGCAAGGGATAAAAGCCATCCAATTGGAAGAATCCTAAAAAGTAGACGTTAAACAGTTTCATTTTTTTATATTTTAAAGTTGTTATTAACATATTTCAAAATGTTATTAACGTATTTAAAAGATTTTATTTCAAGTCTGAACTAGGAATCTAGTGTTTGGTTTACAAGAATGCCAGGTAGGATCATTAAAACGAGATGGGATTACGACAACTGACTACCTTTTTAAAAGAAACTTTTAATTCCTATTCAAATACGAATGCATTCAGCTGGCAAATTCGAAGAGGGGGAACCTGGCAATTAACAATGTAACAATTTTACATTAACAAAAACGTATCATTTAGAGAAAGAATAGGATATATTTGTAACTAACTAAACAAATGTTTATTACTTTCTTTGAATTACCATAATATTTTATCATCTACATCAGGGCTGTCCAAAACACTGCCAGCGCAGCCCGCCTGTGAGTTTTGATTTTCACCAGCGAAAAAATAAAATAACAATTTGAATCGAATGTGTATTAGATATTTTAATTCTATCACTAATCGATAATCTCGATGTGGGGAATTTTATCTGGTGTTTTTACATCACTAGATACCCACGTGTTTTTCAAATATTAGATGTGTCAAAGAAGCGTTCTTACACTGTTTTGTTCCAACCAGTGGAGTTGCTAGGGCTTTAGCAGCCCTGGGCGATCTCTGAATTTCCCTACCCTCTCAATACAAAACAAAAATACTACAAAAGGTCAAAACGACGTATAGGGTAAGTTTCAAAGTGCCGCCAGGGATCCCACCCCGCAACTACGCCACTGGTTCCAATGCACATGGTCCGGGAGCTCACGGGAACGTGAGCGCACAATTAGTATTGTTTGTTTCTACAACTATCGAGGTTGTATCGCTGCTGCTGACCAAATTATTAAACACGCAATGTGATGCGGCCGTCGGATATATCTTTTTTTTTTTAATGTGGCCACGGATTACCTAAGATTGGACAGCCCTGATCTACATAATCAACGCACTCATCTGAAGAAAGGCCAACTTCAAAATCCTTTCCAGATTCATTGCTCACTTCTGTTTCGCTAACAGAAATGCAGATTTCAATGTGATAAGAACTACTCCTCCTAGTTTTCACAGTTTCTGATTCCGATGCTGTTTGTATCATAGATGACAGTTGCTCATAGGCCATTCTTCAATCTTGAAACCAACTATTCTGAATCTTTTGATTTTCCTTTCTATAAATTGCTAATTTTCTCCTTCTTCACTGATAACACTGAGATCAGCTACCATATACATTTAAAATTCACAACTCTAACCGACTTTCCTAACTGCACTGATTCAACTGGTAGATGCCAAAACATTTGCATTGTCACTATTATCTCACAAAATTGTTTACATGCCTATCACACAGAACCACCTCATTTCGGCTACTCTCAAAGTACTCTTGGCATTTTCTTTACCAGTCATATATGAAGTGTGCCATTTATATTCAGTAGACATTCTACTGAATGTCTACTGAATGTTGTTAGGGATTATAAGAACTACCAGGTGGCATTGTGTTCGTGATTGGATACATGCAACATATTACAAATATGTTGCATAAATCCAATCTAAGCACTTCATTGAATATTGACACCATAAGTCAAGAAGATAGAAAATTCTTCTTGCACATTAGTCTAAGATGAACTGATAGGTGGGGAGGGATCCGTTAAGTCACATTTCGTGTTTCCATTTTCAGAGTCACTTTGTTTAAAGACAATCAAAATATTTTTGACTAATAGGAGCCACTTGGTAATGTTTATGAATTACGCATTATGTGTGAGAATCACCAAGTAATGGTTAACTGTGTCCAGTTCGATTATATAAACAAGGAAAATTTGCACGTTACATGTCACCCTAATATACATGAACCTGCAATAGCAATGCCTCTACTATAAATATTGTGATGATTCGTTATGAACCAGTAGACGAGAAAATGAAAAACTGGATTCCAAAAGATACATATCCGTTTTCTTGAACAAAATTAAGGCGCTAAATAAAACTGCTATTTTCAAAAATCTGCTTTTCTTCTTGAAATTCCAAATGTCCGTGATTCCAGGGGAAAAACTTCAATCCATTTGTATCAGAATGAACAATGGATCTTTGTCTGACAAAGCTGTTTTGAAGTTGCTAGCTTTGAAAACCGGATGTTTAACCAGATCCCTCCAAGGAGCATCTTATAAAAAGAATGAAAACGAATTAACAAACAGCAAATTAAAGAATGATATTAAGTATACTTACCATTTAGCATCCGAGTATGACTTTGCAGCAAGTAATCTTTGCACAAATAACTGGTTTATTCCTTTTGCTGAAAGTGAAAACATCGTGTGGCAGATAAGCAAATTCCAAAAGTTGTATCGTTTAGTCATATCAAATTCAAATCTGTAACGAAAGTAAGATGATTCCTTATCAAATGCTGTTTTATTAAAGGGAACTGTTTTATCTAAAACTGCAAGCGTGCACATTTTCCGAAGAGAGAGAGAGTGAGATAGCATTACTTATTTCTAGAACATCTTGAGAGTAATTGGTTAAATTGACACGGACATCACACTATTCCACGGTTCACTTAAATCTGTTTCTATATGTTAAAAAAATTATCTAACGACTTTTTATTCCCATAAAGGGAGTACACGAGACCATTTTAGAGCCGGCAGTTGAGACTATTATTAATTTAAGGAGCCCGTAGTGAAGAGACACCACTACAATTGCTGCCATCTCGTGGTCCCTAACCCTATTACAATATTGTTTCTATATGTTTTAACTTAACAATAAATGTAGCTTTCAGCTCAATCCTTGAACCTGCTGATTGTGCGTCCATACTCTTGGTTACATACGTACGATGTTACAGTATTTTTTTCATTAATTTTATTGCATACTTTTTATTATTATTATTAATGAGTTACCTATTTTACATTACCCTTTTCAAACAGTGCAACTTTAAAACAGTGCTCTTATTACTTCGAGGAGGAAATCATATTACACATCTCTAATATATCAGCAGTTAGTGTCAGCTTAATTATTACTATTTATTCCTATAACAGAGAATTCTGCTCACTGGAGGTTTGTTCACTGACAAACTGAATAATATCTGTTCCTATATCAAAATCATCATCGTTTATTTATAATTTTACAGTTATAAATAGCGAAACCAATCAGAATAAATAAGTAGGCTATTTACACAAAGACAGGACTTTGAGGTTCTTATGATGTGAAGGAAGACCAGGCTTCTCTTTCATATGCTAATTGACGAATCTCTGATGCGGAGAGTTGTGGTGAAACGGGGAGAATATTGCTGACGTATTTCCAATATTGAGTTTGGGGTCTACCTCTGTTTCGTTTTCGTCTATAGGGGCGTAGAGGACCAGAGCATCAAAAGGTGCAGGGGTGGGGGTGACTGAGTTGGTGGCCAAGCCATTTTATTTGGTTATTTTGAACAGTGCTAACTAGAGGATCTTGCTTGGTTTCCTCTAATATAGTAGAGTTGGGAATGTGTTCTTGCCAGGAGTAATCCAGGATATTTCTTAGACAAGTAGTTCCATAGCTATTTATAATATTGGCTACTGCTTTCATTTACATGTTCCAGGTCTGGGAGCCGTAAAGATAGATTGTCTTTGGAAGTGCACCAGTCAGTCTATGGAAGTCGAGCCTCATCTCAAAGGAGACGAACATTTGAGATGAGGCTTGACTTCCATACTTTATTAAGACTTCTGTGGAACTGGAGTGTTTTCTGTTTTCTTGTCTTAATGTCTGTTAAGGAATCTGAAATCTGGGATCCTAGGTATAGAAAGTACTCTACTTCATGCAGGTGATCATTTTGATTTTTATAAATGTGCCCATCCATCTGATTTTTTAATATCTTTGTTTTTTGAGAGTTTATTTTTAGTCCAAATATTTCTGCGGTTCTCCTAAGGCTGTTGAAGTGGTTTTGGGCATCTGTAATGTTGGAGTCAATAAGGACTATATCATTTGCAAAGCTCAAGTCTTCAAGGTGCTTCTGTATATATGGTTCTTTGATGAGGATTTCCAGATTTAACTTTAATTAATTTAAAAATATAGTCAATCACTATGATGAATAGATATGGGGCCAGAGTATCTCCCTATAGTACTCCTGTGGATGGGAAAATTGTTTGCTTTGTCTCAGTTAACTAGTGCTCTTGCTTGATATCCTTGGTAGGGTGACTTGATTGCCCTGATAATTTTAGGTGGAATGCCAAAAAGGTTTGAGCGTTTCCTATAGACGTTCCCTGTCAATAGAATCAAATGCTTCAGAAAAGTCAATAAATTTCAAAGTCAATAAAGGAATGATAAGTTCTGGTCCTTTGAACTTTTGGTTAGTCTTCTGATGCGTTACATCAGAAGATGTAATGCATCAGTAGACTAACAAAACATGATGTTCTAGGGTACCAGTTTAGAACTAGAGTTCTCATGTTTTTAGGAATCAGCCTGATTTGTAGGAGGTAATGGAGTTATACGTGTGGTTCTAGTCTATTTAATATCATTCCATTATAGATTTTTAGAGGGGTAGAAAGGAGTGTGATTCAGCTGTAGTTTTCAGGGTTGCTCTAATTTCCCTTTTTTTGGAATTGGTATTATCGGACCCTCTTTCAACTGTTCAGAAACTTTGCCGGAGGAATGTGCAACGTTATATATGTGTGTAGGAGTTGTTGTTTGATGTCTATAGAGCAATGCTTTAACGCCTGTGATACCATCTTCTCCTGATGATTTTCCTGCTTTTTGTTGTTGAAGGGCCACTATGAACTCCTGCATAAATGGTGAAATTGTCGCAGTTGATGCGAACAGTTCTCAGTACTATGGGTTTCGATATGAAATCAATGTTTGGGGGTTGGTATGATGAGAAGACTTTGGAAGTGTGTCTTCCACTCATTAAGTTCTTTGGTCTTGTTTCAAACGGAGTTCCATCTTTTTTCTTGATTCTCAATACTCTGGGTTTTCTTTCAGCCGTGCTTAGGCACTTGCTTATTTTGTAAGTTTCTCTTATCTTGTGCAATATTTGACAGTTGTCTATCTCCTGGTAGAAGTTTTGGATGTAGGCTTCTTTATCTTTTCAGAGAGTCTCATACATCTCTGTGTTTAGTTGCTTTAGTTCATTTTTATATTCATTGGAATCTTGGGTTTTTAATTTGCTTTTTATTTCATTCAGCTTGTCAATCAGTGAGTCTGTTTCTTTGTTACCCAGTCTTTATCTACACTTTTTTGTGTTTGATTGAAGAAATGATTGGGGGGGCTGCTTGATGAATGATGCTAGTTATTACTTTAAGTCTATTGTTTGTGTTTTCATTTGATACTGCTTGCGGGTGGTTGTTTTTTGTGAGTTCTTGAAATTGATTCGCTTTGTTAGAGTCTTCTAATTCTTCTCAATTGTTTCGGAGGTGTTTTTTCTGTGATTCGTATGCCCTTACTCGTAGCTTTACTCGAGCACTTACTATTCTGTGGTCAGAGTTTAATTCTACGCTGTTGTATACCCTACAGTTTTGAACTGAACTTATCCATTTGCTATTTGTTAAGATATGATCAATTTGAGTCTTCGTTCCATTGGGGTGTTGCCAGGTCCATTTTCTTTCTAATTAATTTGGGAATATTGACTGAAGAGATATCAAGTTCTGGGAGTTGCAAACGTTCACAAAACGATGGCTGTTTGTATTGGTTGAGTCGTGGTAGGCATATTGTCCTATGTTTTTTGTGTTTCCAGCTACATCTTTTCCGATTTGTGCATTGAAATCCCCTCCAACTATGGGGGTTCATATCTATAACCAATTAAAACATGAAAATTAGACATGAGAATATCTTTGTGTAAACGCATATGTTCTTGATTGAAAACGAAATATTCAAGTTCCGATCAAATCCATTTGTCCTCTATGTAAATTTAATGTTTGATTTTTGATCACCGATTATTATTACCATAAGGTAATAAAGTTAGATGATTTATCAATAACCTTTTTTTTCGAGATCGGCCATTCAAGAATTCGAAATAGAATATTCACTATCTTGGAAAAACAAAAGCAAACAAATAAATTAAACTAGGATGATTATTTTTGTTCGATTATTTACCAACCATTCTTTTAGAGAGTGCAAATGATTACCTTTCGAATCGAGAAGGCTAAGGATATCGTTTAGTTTTTTTTTTTTTTGGACATCAACTTGTCCAACGAACGATATTACATTCCTCTACCCTAAACCAATAGCTCTGAATTTTCCAAAATTCTTAAAGTGGTTATACATGTTTTATGCTTTTACCGATCTGAGTATTTCTATCTATCACAGAAACAATTCACTGCAATTACAAGTAAACCAATCAGTTAAATATTTTATAGTTAGGAATCCTTATATACATCCATTTCCAAGGTGTGTGTATGACTTGTTTATTTCCTAGATCTGATATAAGTGCTTGAATTAAATACTATCCTGAAAGACAATATGCCAGGACCACAATTAGTCGATTATAAAGATATGGAATTAAAATACAAATAGAATTAATACTTAATTCCACTACCGTACACAATGAAGATGAAAATGTCTTGTCTGCGCACAACTACCATAGCTAAAGTGAGAACGTCATTCAATTATTGGTTGATAAAAAATAACTACACATTTCAACCAATCAAGAAAATAAAACTGGAAACTTCAACTATTGTCAGTAAGTATGTAAATGAAATATTTTAATAAAATATGGATGATATAACCTATTTTCTTTCTTACGTGGTTGAGTGTAATCTGCCTCCTTTGTATCCAATATCAATTACATTTCCAACACCTCCTGCAGCAACAATCCCCTGTCCAATCATCAGAAATACAGAAAGAAACATTAACACAGACTGGTATGCATCGGCCCATATAACAGCTTTCATTCCACCCTGAAAAGAAATCATAAGGTTGGAAAATTAGTATTTTTATTCTGCTGAAGGCAAAATATATTGGCTCTGTTAAAATTCAATGCATAAATTCAGAGAAGTGATTTTAAAAATTCTAATATATTCATAAAAATCAATAATTTTCTTACATCTCAAACTTGTAGTAAATTTGAAATTCTCGTAAAAAATTTCAAATTAACAAATATTAACCCAAAAACATTAATATATACAAATACAATACATTGTTGCGCATTTTGGTCAAAATTGATAATTATTCAGTCATTTACAGGGAGTAACAATAGCTGTAGAAATGAACACAATTCTGAAAAGAGATTTTCTATTTTTTTTTAAAATTAATTTTTTCAGATAGATATTTTTTTTATTGTAAGATTCATATTCTTGTACAAAATTCTGATAATCATATTGTAACCTAAGATCAAAAAGCTCGTCCAATTTACGATACGCATAAAGTTGCAAAGAGGTATATAATACATTATCATTATATATACATATGTACATTCATATAATAAACTTATTATACATTATTTAAATTAAGGGGATATTAAATACCACATTGTTTTAAAACCGAATAAGAAACTCAAAGATTGGAATCAGAGAGTTTCATGCCGAATATAGTATAATAGACTATATAGTATCGGCGACTACTAGCGTGAGCTAATGCAAGTAGTCCAAGTACGTAGTACAATCTCGGGCAACTCGCAGCAAAAGTGGTGAAGTTCTGATTGCTATTCATGGTATTTTCCATAATGTAAAAACACATTTCCTAGGAAATGTATGCTGTTATTGCATTATGGTGGGCGGTCACTACCCAAAACAGTTTCAGCCTTTATTGAGGCTTCATCAGTGAGTAGCTAGACCAAATAGATACCAAAGAGTATAGCGAAAAGAACTTATATACTCTGCTAGACGAGTTGTCAAAAAGATGCACCCATTAAGTTACTTAAATCTACTTGCATTAGCTTACGCTAGTAGTCGCCGATACTTTTATAGTTTATTATACTATATTCGGCATGAAGCCCTCTGATTCCAATCTTTGAATTTCTTATTCGGCGCTTTAAAACAATGTGAGATTTAATATCGCCTTAATTTAAATAATGTTTATATCGCTGAAATGGAGCCTATTGGCTCTTTATATTTAAATATTATACATTATTATAATGCAGAGTGATTCAAAAAGATTGACTCAATTTTGATAGCCATTTTGCTCTTTTTTTAGCCATCTTTTTGAATCTTTACAGGCCACGCTAGGCCTAAATCCTTGATACGCATGATGATAATGATGATCTTTTTGAATCATCCTGTATAATAACATAATAAAATCACTGGAAACATTTTAATATATACAGAGAAGGGTGTATAGCATTAATTAGGAACAAAAAAAAAACGACGAAGTAGTTAAATGGAATTTAAATTTTTCTACATTTAACACCTAAAACACGATTTTTTTTAAATACCAATATGCAAAACCAATAATTTACATTATTATTTTGAACAGAACTTCTTCAATTCTGTGTTAAAATAAACATTCATTCATTCGAGTTTTGTATTTGTTTGGGTTTGTTTCATTTCTTATTGTTAAAAGTAGTGTGTTAAATATTTTTCGTGCTAAATAAGTTTAATGTTTGAGTATTGCTGCTTTATTTCATTTAGGAATTATATATTTCAGACACTTATGTTTATTAAGGAAAGCTGTTGGATTGTGATAGAGTGGAATTTTATGAACTCCTATCTTATCACAATCTAACACGCGTTTCAAAACAAAAAAAGGAGATAAATACAATAAATTGCCTCTAAGTGTGGAATAAGTATTATGTATATATAAATCAAGTGTTCTGTTATGAAAAAGTTAAATAAGTATATATTTTGTGCCATTCAAGAATGGGCTTAATTCAATATTGAAAGTGTAAAACATTAGCAGAGCATTATAAAATATGTATAAAAGAATTATAAAATGTAAGCACAAACTCAACAGTTGGGGAGAGTCAAGTCCAAAGGTCACTGAGTCGTAACGCATGGGAGCGGCTCGCCAGAAGCAAACAACGTGACGTCAGCGTACATGCGATAAGCGGGGAGAGGATGGACACTGTGACGTAGTAACACGTGAGGGTTCGCTGGACATCGAAAGGGGTGAGAAATGCCGAGAAGAAAAAGGGAAATATAAGGATTATGCGACCCTGAAACAAGACTTTTTTTTCCCTGGATCTACCATGTGTTCGTCTTGTGTTGGGGACGAAGGGTGCCAGTTTCCCCGTACCGGAAGTCGCGGGTCACAGCGGCAGAATCACCGCGGGGAAAGTCCGGCTGTCCACAGAAGGCCAGTTTCCTGTGAACTTATGATGCCATAAAGAACCATAAAGGAAGATAAATAGACTTTGTTTGTGTCACACTGAATATGAATGAAAGATTTGTGCCACGTTAAAGGAGGACATTACTGATATAGGATAAGGTTGTATTGCTATCGCTTTAGAAGGGTATTGAATTTATTCTTATTGTCTGTCGATGTGTTAAAGTTCGCTTTTATATTGAATGAAATTAAGGATATGTTTAGAGTGAAGAATTAACAAATTATAAAGGGAAAGATATCAATGTTATCTTGAGTAGTCTGACAGAGCTACGGAGTAACTCTGTCAGACTAGTGTGGAATAACTGTGATATTAATATCTAAATAATGCATTAGAGATTGTTATTATAGTTCTTACTTTAGATAGTTGCTACTCAATGTGCTATATGTATAATAGTAGTGTTTGAATGTTTTTATGCTTTGTATGGATCTCCCTTAAGATGGGATTTGAATTAATGTTATCAAGTGTATCTACTTTTGAGAATTAATAAACCTTGCTTTTGATTCTCAAAAAAACTTTCTGTGATTTCTGGAATCCGATGCACCTCTTATAAAATATTAATGTGAATCTATGTGGGATATTTGAAAAGGGTATATTTTGGCCACGTCTGCAGAGTTGATAGGTATCATTAAGTACTGTCCTGAGATTACCTCTTGGTTGTTAGTATTAATAATTTAATAGTGCTAAGTGACGCAGCGTAACAAATAAATTTCTTGGCGTTTTATGGGAAGTAAATCGCAGACACTCTGGTACTGCCTCGATCTCGAGGAAATTCCATTGTCCTTCAGAGGTACCACGTGCTACCCGATAGAGTGTATTACGGAGATATACCAACAAAGGTTGAAAATAGTTGTAATAAGAAAGAAAGCGATGCAACAAAGCATCCTGTTTGATATTTAGGTATTCGTTGACGGTTTTTATGAATAGCAGTGCCTCATAGGTACTATGAGGCACTGCTTACATATCTAAGGGATAGTATGTTTAGAATGGTGTATTTATTACACATTACAGTATTATTGTATCTGTTTCAAGTTTGAATTGCTTTATTCTGAATCGAAAATAAAGGTTTCAGGATAGTGCGATAGATTCTTTCAAAACTTAATATACCATACTGTAGTGTGCTTTGAATACAGGCTGAATAAATATTTTTAGCATATTCAAATTTAAGAATCTATTTAGTTAGTAAAGTTTCTTTAACATAATCCTTACTTTATTTACGACATTGGTAATATGCGGCTTCCAACTCAAATTACTATCCACTTTTAATCCCCAATAAGTTATTACATTTCCTTATTCTATTTCCTCAATTGCAAATTGAATTTGTCCTGCAATTCTAAGCATGCAGTGAAATTTTCCAGTGTATTTCACAAACTAAAATTTACGTATCTAGTTTTTGTGATATTGAGACTGAATTTATGACTGGAACCAATTTGAAACTTTTATTTTGTCACTATGGTTTACATTTGTTCAGCTGTGTCCGTAGAGAAAATTAGTACTGCATCATCTGCAAATGTATTTATTTTTCTGTTTAGGTTAAGATTGCAGAAGTCATTGATATATATATTAAATAAAACTGGTCTTAAGACAGATTCTTGTAGTACATCATAGTCTACTGTTTTGGAGCTGCTATATCTATTGATTATTTTTACAATCTGACATTTAAATAATTTTTGAACTACTTTAGGACAGTACCTGGTATTCCTATGAATTTCCTTTTTTATTACATTTTCATGTGATACTGGATCAAAAATTTTGTATATAAATAGAAATACTGCTAATGTTAATTTATGTTCATCTAGAGAGTTATAAACAGCGCTTTTGAAGTTAAGTAAAGCATGTTCTGTGCTAAACGTTTGCCTAAACCCAAAGTGATTCTTTGAAAAAAGTTGTTTTGTCCGAAAATTTCATGAGTCTAATTTTTACCAAATTGTCTAACATTTTAGAAAATATCGGTAGAAGGGAGATCGGTCTGTAATTTTTCAAGTTATTTTTTTTCCCTTTTTGTAAATACGTACAACACGGCCTTCTTAAAATCTGACAGAAAAGTGCCTGTCATCAGTTAAAAGTCAAAAATATACAATAGGGGTTCGTTCCATAATGTATATTTGGCATACTTTTCCGAATGTATGTTATGAAAAATTATTTTCACAATGCTAGTGTGAATACCATCGTATCCTGGAGTGCTAGTTGTTTATAGGCTCTCTATACCACTTTTAATTTCGTTTTCACAAGTGGGGAAATGACATAGGGAGTTATCAATTCTGTTGGAAGTGCAATTCTGAGAGGGGGGTTTTAGCATTTATCGGAATGCTTTCACTGACCGTGGCAAAGTGATTATTGAATTCTTTAGCTAATCATCTGTCTCCATTTTCTCTATTCATATCGATATCTACGGAGAGGGTTTGTTCGTGTATATCTTTGCCGATTACTTAATTCACAAAATTCCATTGTTTTCTGGGGTTTCTTATGCAATTTAGTCATTCATTTCTGTATTATTCCATTTTACTTTCTTTTAATTTATAGTATATTGGATTTCTATAATAATTGAAATTGTGTACATAATATCGATTGTGCACGTATTTTTTAAATGTTTATATACTTTATCTCTAATCTTTATGTAGTTTCTGATTTCGTGTGCAATCCAGGGCATTGTTTCTTTAATTGAGACTTGTATTTTATTGTTCATTATCGAAATAAATTTATGATACGAAATGTCATTATTTGTTTCTGTCGTTATGTCTTCCCACAAGACAGTGCTCAATTAACGCTTCAATGCTCTGTCAATTGTTGTGTAGGGAATGTTTTCGGTTGTACTATCTCTGTGGTGAACTTGCAAATGCACTTTGATACCAATTGGAAAGTGATCCGCTAAACGTTCGAGCAGAACTGCTACTTGTATTTTGTTTAAACTTAAAGTTCTCCTGAATACATGATCTAGATACGTTCTACCACCAGTGAATTCTCTCGTGGGGACTTCAGCACATTATTCAGGGCCATGCACAGTAGGTAAATCCAGATAATATTGAGAGGAGCTACTATTCCTCAGCAATCAATATTCATATTCCCGATCATGAGAACATTGCTACTTTTGATCTTATCTAGACTACACTCGAATTTTTCTTGTATAAAGTTGAACTCTGTGTAGCTATGCGACCTATATACAGCCATTATGATGCCAAAAAAATCAGCTAACGCCTTTTTCTTCCCGTATATGGAGTAGGCAAGGCCGTTTTAGTCCAATCTAACTTTTGGGGAGTACCCAATCAGAGATAGCCACCCCAAGGCTATCAATAATTAAGCAGCCTGCAGTGAAGATACGGCACAACAAGTGCTATCTCATGGTCCCTAACATAATATGTTTAATGTTTGAAATAGTGTGGATTCTACGGTCGATTTTCTTGAGTTTACGAGACGAATAATCCGAGTTTCTGGGAGAAAAAACCTGTTTTCCGACCAACTCGGGAACCGGTCGAAAAAAGGCTTAATAACAGTTCCTCTAGTCGGGCCATTATGATGTTCTAAATATAAATTGACATTTTCAGCTGTCTTCGTCTTTATGTTAGTAATGTTGTTAACAGAAATGGAATCTTGAATAAAGATAAGTACTCCTCCAGATTTGTTATAATTTCTGCATTGATAATAATTTTTTAAATCCATTTAAATGGCACAAATCAATGTCTTCGTTTTTAACACAGATGTCTGTTAATATCAGAAGATCTAGCAGATAGTTTAAATTGTCTAGTTGTAATTCATTGTGGTCTAATTTATCTGGAACATTGTTGTTCCTGAGTCAGATATTACTCTCGGAGTTTACGCAAGTCTTCGTCGCATCTGATTCGACATGCTTTAGATGTATCATCTCTTCTCATGAACAGTTTTCCCTGTTTCACCCACAGCCATTTGTAGTGTACTTGTTTACATTTCTTGACAACAAACAGCAGATGTTTTAGGATTCCAGTCAAGCGATCGTTTAGATATATTTTGCTATCCTTAAAATTTTCACATACATCAGTTGTGTTTAGTCTATATTTGATATTTTCGTTTCTGTCAGGCCATTTGTCTCTGATGAAGATGATATTGAGCCAATAGCCTTAATATCATCTTCATTATAGTTGTTCTTGATTTTATGTGCAATTTTCCTTCCAGGTTTGAGCTAATTGCCTGATTCATGTCCCACTGTTTCCGGAATTATTTAATCTCCCTACTTGCGTTTTCTAGTTCAAAGTTCTTTTTTAAGTTCCTTAACTTCTTGTGTCAGGCCAGCAATGATAGTCAGTAAGTCATCTATTTTGTTCGAGTTATATTCAGTCTAACTTCTTAAGTTGCTGACGTCTTTTTTTAATTCTTTCATTATCCCCATTAAATCTGTTATACATATATTGTTCATGTTATTAATCTCTGGAATGCATGAATTAACACCCTTTCGAGAAGTTTTTAGAATGCTTCGGCAAGAACTGAAATGGCGTCTGTCGTAGAATAAACAGTTGGAACACTGAGCAGGTGTTTGTTGCTATGACCAGGATAATAAATATTATAACTCTTTTGAATTTATCTGCACACTTCATAACAGATGTGATGTAAATACATGTCTCTATAAACCTTTGCAGCAGATGGCCATTATATTAGATGAGAGTTTAGTGGTAAAGTTAATTCTATTCTTTGTTCTAGGTATAATGGTATAATTACATAATTGTCCAATTGCGACTGTTGACTAACGGCAAATAAAAAAACGAGTTTTTTTATTTTTTTCCAAAAAAGTTATCATAAAAAAAAGGCATTTTTAAAATTTTTTTTCCAAAAAAAGTTATCAGTATCAGTTGGAGGTGACATCACTAAAAGACATCCACAAAAGATGAGCTCACTCATCTCCACTAGGCTGAATAGACATCTTCTGGAGGAGAGGGGAGAGACTAGGGTGATGGGGTTAGGTGGGGGGAGCATTGCAGGGAAGACATCTGTCACCCTCTGTGATATCACAGAAAGAGAGACATATGTTCCCCAGAAATTTCCAAACACATAACGTCATTGTTGTCATGTTTTGTTTGGCTATGGCATTGTGGGTGATGTTTTTGAGATAAGATATCTTGGAATTTTCCCAGGGTGACACACACATCCGTCATTGTCGTCATGTTTTATTCAACAGCATGTAGAAACATGTCCGTGAATCATCTGTGCAAAAGTTTCATTTTGGAAGGAACGGTCAGGGTTAAGGGTCAGGTAAACAGTACTATAAGGAAAAATAAACAAGTCAAGTGTCTTTGCTGTTACGACAATTCGTTCATCCTGTGAAGTTATCGTATTGTGTTTTGGTGCTTTGTGTCCAGTAAAGTAAAGTAAAATAATGGGTGAGCCACAAAAGTCATTGAAATTTTCTTTCTTCAGGATAATAGCACGAGACAAAACTCTTCACCTAGCTCTAAAAGGATGGAAATCGATTATTATTTTAGAAGACACATACATTGTGATGTATTTATCCAGGACCACTTGGGAAAAATTATGCAGGAAGTGGTCTGATATCCTCGGCTACTTGCAAAGAAGAGTTGACTACGAAATGGACCTCAGTGAGTGTTATATTCTGAAATGCCAAGATGAGGAACTAATACTTGATGATGCAGGAGCTGATGGAAGTAAAGTTTTTCTATTAGTTGTGAAGAAGCTGAGAGATTTTCACCAAAAATGTACGACATTGATAATCATTTACTATTTTGGAAGCTGAATTACCATCTGTTCGTATAATGGGGAAAATTATCTCGCTAATCATTTAAATTCATCAATGGTAAAACTAGACGTTCAAGATTTTATCCAATTTGATAAAGATTCTTTATTTCGGGACATTTACGAACATTTTACAAAAACTGTTTGTGTATATTTGCTGACAAAAGAATACACAGAATGTTTAGGGACGGATGGTGTCATTTCCAGACTGACACAATATCAAATGTATGGAAGTATGGTTACCATGGTATCTGATTTAAAAATTCTTTTGCATGACCAGCTATTTTGATGTAATGTAACCAAGAAACAGTGAGTAACAAAAATTTTATTCATTGAACTCTTTGGAAAATGTTAAGAGTCTAAACTAAATATTGTGAAATATTTTAGGTAATTACATGTTTCGAATTTTTGTCAGTGAATATACTTGTAAATAGTATTTCAGCAAAATAAAATGTGCATTTGACTTAAATGAACAAAGATGTGTGTTTTTGTTGTTGTGTTTTTCCACAGTGAATTTTTACTCAGTTATTCAGATTAGATCTTGATATTTAAATCCACAACTTTATATCTTAATGCAATTCTGCTTAATTATTTTTAAAACAAATCACAAATGTTAAATCAATGCCAGGACAGGGAAATAAAAAAGTATTGAAAACTAATATCCTTGTATTGATTATTTTAGAAATTGTCTAATGCTACCTATTGACATTATTTGAGTTATCTGAAAACAAATCGTTCACATAATCGAAAATCCGAACTGTTAGAATTTGGGTTATTTTACAGAGAGTGAGAGAGAGAGAGAGAGAGAGAGAGAGAGAGAGAGAGAGAGAGAGAGAGAGAAGCACCTAATTAACCCAACAAAACATGACTTTAACTCTTCTTTAAAGTTTGGCATAGAGAAAATGTTTGTACTCTCCAGATAACACATATACAAATTTTATCTTTCCCTACACAAATTAAGATAAAAACATACCAACAGTATATCCAACAGCATGTGAAAACATGTCATTGAGTCATCTGCACAAAAGGTTCATTTTTGAAGGAATGGTCAGGGAAGGGCATGGTAAGTGTAAACAGTATTTTAAGAAAATACCATAGAGTCGAGTGACTTTGGACTTAAGGTAATCGTTCAAATCCACTGCAGCTGCTGTTTTGTGATTTGTGCTTGGTAATGTAAAAATAATGGGTGAGCCACAAATTCTTTGAAAGTTTCTTTGTGAAAATTTCTAATTGTTTAGAATTTTGTAAATGAAAGTTACCATAAAGTATACGATCAAATCAAAGCTCATAATCAGTGAAATAATAATAAATAACTATTTATTTGGGGTGCCATATGAAGTAATCAAAGAAGAAGAAGAACGAAGGAAAACGATTACGAAAAATCGACAGTGAGTGAATAATACGAATTTTCAGTTATCATTGGGGTAATTGACTTCCAATTTCTTTTGAATAAGAGTTCAAATTTATTTCCTAAATTAATTTGTATTTCTGATGGAATTAGTGTAAGATATGCATTGACAAAATCACCTTGTAGTTGGAAAGAATTACCTGAAAGAGTTAAAAAACAGAAGTCTTGGTTAATAAAATATAACCATCAGCTGAAGTGGGAAATTGGTTCACTATCTTTGGACAAACTAAGAAATTGGATGATAGAATCAACATGCAAATATCATATATTACTTGCCAAAGGAAGAGAAAAATCAAAAACATTAGCGATGTTATTAGGGAGGCCTGTTCTTGATTTAAATGAAATTGAATGCCCAAAACGTGAAAACCTAACGTGTACTTTTAAATGCTTTTGGAAACATAACGAAAGATTCTGTGCTTTCAATAATTCTCAGAAGTATACGTATTGGATTCAAAGAAATAAATATACAACCCTTAATTTTACTACAGTAATAAATTCCCAATGAACGCCAAATGAAAAATTAACTTTCAGATGAGAGTCACATTGTCAAAAACCATATGATGCAATTCCACAAGTCTGAGAAGAACCGTTTATGTATTTTTCAGTTTATTTATTTATTTTCTGTATTGATAGATTCAGTAAATACAATTTGTATATAATATTTCATTCAAATAAAATGTGTAAATTTAAATGAACAAATTGGGTGTCATTGATGTGTTATACAAATTTAAGAAAGACGATAACATTTTTATTTTTATTTTTTTTTGACTCACTGAATTAAAAGTCTTATTTGTTCATGCAAGCCCTCAAATATTTCAAGAAACTGTCAACTCTTGAAATCAATAGGAATAATCGGGTATTAAATTAATAGCGAGAATTTTAGTGTAGAAGATTTCACCTGAAAAGTTACAATACTGTAAGAATTTGACTATTTTACATTCGTTAATAATATTACAATCAAATAAAAGGTAACATAGAAATTAACAAAGTATATATTACAGAGCTAATATTCATTTGAAATAATAAGAAATAACTATTTATTTGTTGTACTGGTAAAAGAAATTAAAAAAAAAAAAAAAAACGCAAGGGCAAGTTCAAAAACCTTGTTTCTCACAAATATCCGTTACTTAAAATTACTAATGCTAAAGAAAAAAAAATAAATTTCACTTAGAGAAATAGGTTAAGAGCACAAGGAATCACAGGTAAAATTAATAGTCAATATTGGTTTTAAAATTAATGTAAGCATTAATTTACTACACCAATAAATGCCAACGGTAATGAAGAATGAATAATTTAGGTCTGTCATCCAAACATGTGAATACTAATCCCTTAGTCATATGTAAGTATTTGAGAAATATCCAAACTTGAGGAAATGCTACCTTTTGAACAATACCACAATTTATGGATGTTACTCATGTCATCTTCATGAAAGACCCCTTTGAAGAAAACCGCTCGCTGGGGGATATTGCACATGAGGAAACCACAGCATCTACGGTCTGTAATCTAAAGGATGAAGTACTGAACTAGTTCAGGTTACAGTATTTACAGAAATTTATTCTTTGTGGTTTTTGTGTTTGTGTTGTGTTGTGGATATAAAATTCAACTATTTTGGAATATTCGTGTTTAGAAGAGCCATCTGGAAAGCTATAAGTAATTTTTTTAACTTAAGCATAACAACAGCTCGTATGTTTTTGGTAAGCGTAATTCTAATGTTGAATACATAAGAATAATCATAGGGTATATATTAAAGTATCAACATGGATACATTAGCGATTTTTATGTCTAATGTTTATGTGTGTGTGTGTTTAAGGGACACCAGTACATAATTAATTATTCAGAAAAACTCGAAACACGACAGCCATCACGACTTTCTCTAAGAATTCCCACACTTTAACAGGAAAGAAATACTCAAAATATATTGGAAAATTAGTACAATAATCCATAGAAGAAAAAATTATTTATTGAACTTTAAGATCTTACTTTAGATAAATCAAAATATTCGGATGAATTATGAATAAAATATGAACTTCATTAGTATATGAATATAGAAGAAAATACAGATGAACTATGGGGAAAAAGTGTTTGAGTTACATTAGTATATATAATTAAATTATTCAGAAAACCTAATCACACCCGCCATCACGACATACTCTAAGAATTCCCACCCTTTAACAGTAAAGAATTACCCCAAAATGTATTGGAAAATTAGTACAACCATCTATAGAAGAAAAAAAAACTGCATGTTTGAGTGACATAGCATATAATTCAATTAATCAGAAAACCTCGAAACTGTGAATTTGCAAACACATAACGTCACGATTCTTATCTCTAAATATCACCCACAAGGCTATAAACGAACTAAAAACACCACGTGATGTTTCTGACAGAAGGGGCCCAGCGAAATTCCAAATATTCCAAATCAATAACAACAAACATCCACGTCACGATTCCTTATCTTATCTTGATCTTGATCTGATTTAAAGTGTCCCACCAATCACGACACGATTCCTTAAATACTAATATCATCCTTTCCATTCAAAACAATAACGTCACTTATTTACAACTAACAAATGACGTCACTGATATTCATCTGGCAACAGCAAACATTCACATCACGATTCCTTATCTTATCTTGATCTTGATCTGGTTTAAAGTGTCCCACCAATCACGACACGATTCCTTATCTCTAATATATCTCCCTTTTCCATTCAAAACAATAATGTCACTTATTTACAACTAACAATGATGTCACCTATCTACATCTCATAACAACACACACCCACGTCACGATTCCTTATCTTATCTTGATCTTCATCTGGTTCAAAGTGTCTCAAAAATCACAACACGAATCCTTATCTCTACCATCATCCATAATGCCATACGCGAACCAAAACAGAACAATTGAAGCCATTGACACATATGCCTACAGGGAAATTCCAAACATTCCATACCCATGACGTCACACACAATGACATTATCAACCAATCACATCACGATTCCTTATCATATCTTGATCTTCATCTGGTTCAAAATGTCCCACCAATCACGACACGATTCCTTATACACTACTATATCTCCCTTTTCCATTCAAAACAACAACGTCACTTATTTACAACTAACAAATTACATCACTGATATTCATCTGACAACAACAAACATTCACATCACGATTCCTTAACTTATCTTGATCTTGATCTGGTTTAAAGTGTCCCGCCAATCACGACACGATTCCTTATCTCTAATATATCTTCCTTTCCATTCAAAACAATAACGTCACTTATTAACAACTAACAAATGACATCACTTATCTACATCTCATAACAACAAACATTCACGTCACGATTCCTTATCTTATCTTGATCTTCATCTGGTTCAAAGTGTCCCACCAATCACAACACGAATCCTTATCTCTACCATCACCCACAATCCCGTACGCGAACCAAAATACAAGAATTGAAGCGATTGACACATATGTGACACATATGACACACATCCCAAATCCATGAAGCCACGCCCACAATGACGTCAACCAATCACGTCACGATTCCTTATCTTATATTGATCTTGATCTGGTTTAAAGAGGCTCCCCTACTACTTATGTCGAAGGTTTGCACGGTTAGCCTAGTGGTTGTGCGCTTCGGTCCTAGGGCAATTAATGACTAGTACCGAGGTTTGAATAAAAAACATTAATTACACTCCTAGTTTCGTCTAAATCTAAGACTTCATCAGGTGTGCGATAAATATAAATACCAGTAACCAATCTAAGGAATTGATGTTTTAACACATAGAGTAACGTATGTAACACTGAATAGAATAAAGGCTAGAGTTTAAATAGAAGAATGAACTCTGACTGTATCATTATGTACATGCCGCGTATAAGATCTCGAGAGCTCAAATGTTGAATGGTGGAGCTGTGAGAGTCTGGTAGGCTCTAGCTTAGGTTGTTATTAATATGGACGGGATTGATAACTATCTCTTTAGACCCTAAAATTCTTCTCTTTAACGCATCACCACATTGGTGTACGTTAAGAGTTTCATTCCGGAGTATCTGATGTGGAAAACCTGCATCATTTGAGTTCGCTTAAAATAACACATGACTGGACCATGCACTGGCCCGAGTTCTGTTGTAGGCAATGTCTCTCTGCTGCTCCTCTAAAGGGAGTTCGATAGATTTCGAACTCCCTTTAGAGATCTATATCTCTATTATATCTATAGACTTCGATAGATATCCTAAAAGAAAAAGAACAAATTATTACAATTTTATGAAAGATGAGGTCAACGGATTTTAAGGTATATTCTTTCTTGAGGATATATCAGTTTCTTTAATATCATTTTTGTTCTAAGTGTTTATCAAAACATTCTAGCCTCCCCATCTTACAATGCAGAAGTAGCTGATACGACGTTTTAGCAACAAGCGGCTCCCGTGAAACAATCGCACCTGCGTTTCCGTGGCTGTTTATTTACAACGTTCTTTGCTAGTTTCTCCTTATGGTTTGGTATTTCTCTGGCTGTGAATTGTCAATTGTTTTTACCTATTATTTTCTTTTATAGTTGTTAATAATGTCATAACTTTGATAAAATTCCTAGTATGGTTGCTATTGTTTCCAGCAAAAAGACCTGTCTTATATATTATATTACCACCATCATCATCATACGTATCAAGGATTTAGGCCTAGTGTGGCCTGCTCCGTCCTTAGAAGTCATCGTTGAATCGTTTAAGAGGATGTCCTGGTTTTCTTTTTCCTAACGGATTGTACTTTAAGGCTTTTGTAATCTTTCTGTTTTCATTCTTTGAACGTGTTCCATCCATCTATGTTTGTATTTTTTAATTTTTTCAATTACTGGTTCTTGGTTTAATTCTTTCATAATATCTTCGTTTCTTTTGTGAATAAACAGGGTATACTTTGCAGTTTTTCTCATAAACTTCATTTCTGCTGTTGTTAATCTTTGTTTGTCTTTTGGTTTTATTGTCCAGATTTCGCTTCCATACATTAAGACCGGTAGGGCTAATGTATTGTATACTTTTAGCCTGGTTTGTTTTTGAACTAGGTTTGGTTTAAATATAGAGTTAATTACTCCTGTTATTTTTAAATATTTTGCAATTTTTATGTTTATATCTTTTTCATTTTCATAAGTGATCATACATCCTAGGTAGTAAATGAATTCACCTGTTCTAAGATCTTGTTATCCAATACTATTTTAGTTCTTGCTGGATCTTGTCCTTTAAAGGCCATAATGTTTGATTTTTCCGTTGATATTATCATACCATAATCTTTGGATATCTCATTTAGATTTAAAATAGCTTTCTGTAAGTTATTTTCAGAATTTGTAATTATTATTTGGTCGTCTGCAAAGAGGAGAGTGTTTAAGTTAACTGTAGGTGAAAGTTTAATTCTTTGATGTAAATGTTTACTCCATTTTATTATTATTTCATTTAAGTAGATATTACAAAGAGTTGCTGAGATGGGAAATCCCTGCCGGACCCCTTGGTTTATCTCTGTTGTATATGATAGCTCATGATTTAATCTTATTTGTATTTGATTATTTTCATATATACTTGTGATAGCTTTTAGGATATTATTTGGTATTTGTCTTTCTTTTAATATGTTAAATAATATGTTTCTTTTAACTTTGTCAAATGCTTTTTCAAAGTCAATAAATGCAATATGTGTTTCTAAATTATATTCTCTTCTTTTCTCTATTATTAATTTTAGGCAGAAAGCTGGGTCTATACATGATCGTACTTTTCTAAATCCATTTTTTACCTCTAGAATAAAGTTTTTGGAATATTTCATTAGTTTGTTATTTGATTCTGCTGTATATTTTGTAACATGAATTTAGTATACTGATACATCTATAGTTTTTAGGGTCATCTCTATTACCTTTCTTAAAGATTGGAATCACAATTGCTTTTTTCCATTCTATTGGGGGAATACCAGTTGAGTAAATTTTATTTAAAAATAATAAGATTCTTCCTTTGAATATTGTTCCTGCGTATTTATATAGTTCTGAACCTAGCTTATCTTCTCCAGGTGATTTTCCGTTTCTTGTTTCTTTCAGGCTGATTTCTAATTCCTCTTCAGTTATTTCCTTTTCATTTTCGTTAATTGTTTGCCAATTGTCTTTTTTAAAATATTTGTCCGTCCACAGTTCTGTGTAGTAATTTAGAAATTCTTCTAATTTCAATTCAGTGTTTAATTTTATGTTTTCTTTGGTATCTGCATTAGGTGTTTCAAAATCTTATATACATTGGGTCTTATTTTATATAAATCATGTTCTAAATTAGAAACAAATTTATTCCATGATTCTCTATGTCTTTTTCTGACTTCTCTTTTAGCTATGGCTCTTATTCTTTTATATTCTATTTCATCTTCTAATCTTTTACTGCTTAATCATTTGTGATAGGCTTCTTTTTTCTTTTTGATTATTTCTTTGATTGTATCATCCCAGATCTTCAGTTTTTTTCTTTTATTGAATTTTTTGGTCTTTCCTAAGCTTTCATTTGCTGCTGCATTTAGTATCGTTTTTATATTAAGCCATTCTATTTCTATTTCTTCATTTTGTTTTATTTTATCTAGATACTGGTTAATTCTTTGTTCATATAGCCATTGTGCATTTGTGTCATTCAATAGTCTAGTTTTATAAATAAATGTTTCAATTTTTCTTTCTGTTCTTGTTACTTGTAGCCATTTAGGTGGTAATCTTAATTTTATTTTAACAAGGAAGTGGTCACTGCTTATTTCATATCCTCTGTGAACTCTAACATCTAGTGAAAATTTTGATGTCTTTTCATTTAATATGAAGTAATCTAATATCGATTTCCATCCTCTTGCTGCCCAAGTATATTTATGTATGTTTATGTTTATAGAAGGAATTCATTATTTTTAGGTTATTATAAACTACAAAGTCAATCAATTTTTTACCATTTCTGTTTAGAGTGTGTTCTCCATGTATCCTATATTATTATTAATTTTCGTGTTTCCAATTCTTGCATTTAAGTCTCCTGCTAAAATTATGTAATCATTTTTATTTATTTTATTATATATGTTTTGTAGCTGATTATAAAAATCAATATTATCCTGTTCTCTTCCTTCTTCTGGGGCACATAAAGCAATTATTGTTAAATAGCCTCTATCTATTTTTATTCTAGCTTCTATTATTCGTTCATTCCATAATTAATCCATGATTACTGCTATTTTAAAATTTCTTTCATTTAATAACTGGTCTAATTCTATTTCTTTATATGCTATTCCTCTTACATTCCAGTTTGCTATGTGTATTATATTTTGTCGTTTCCATTTTCGTTTTCCCTTTTCCATTCCAGGGTTGTTTCTCATAGATTCAATCCGATTATCTTTTTCTGTCAGCTTACAAGTATGGTTATGTTCTCCATGTCAGGGGACTAGCCTGACGATGGAATAGTTCAGTGGTAGGGCTGCTACCTTAAGGCTTCTGAACTTGCCTTCTTCCGAATTAAACCCATAGGAGGAATAGGGTATATTGAAGGGGAAAGGGTAGATTATTGAAGAAATATAGTAAGGTTTATAGAGAGGACATAGTTGTAAGGCCAGAAATGAAAAGACCCCATGGCACTCGAGTACTCTAATAGCACAAGGGTCATAAAGTAAGAAGAGTTGGCTGATAAGGCCTTATAGGAAAGATTAAAGTAAGTGGGTCTTCCTCAAAGTAGAAGAAGGAGAGGATGGATCCAGCTAGGGGTCCATGGGAGTGCCGCTTCCCTTACAATCAAGATGATTGTCCCTTATGGTCCTGTTGGTCCACGAGTCCTTATTCAGTATATTCGGACCACCCCACCATATATATATACACTCACACACGCGCATGTACACACACACACAGATGGTGGGCTCCCCTATCCGCCACCCAGGGGGACGCGCCCTCTAGGGGGTTACAGGGTCCCCTGAGAGGTATTTTTTTCTATATCTATTATATTACCTACTAAGAATAAAATAATTTAAATTTGCTGACAGCGATGCATCGTACAGGGGTCGTAGGCTACACTTACCTAGCACTACTGTTGTTGCATTTCTTTAAAAACAAAGATAATGCTCTCCAGTCAGTGAAAATTGCGACATTAGTTAATACTAACGCGACAATCTTATAGCTGAAATCGGAAAATTTTTAATTGTAGATTGATGTCTAAACAGATCGGATTGTTCCTTTAAGAAATGCGATTCAGAATAATTTTTACGTTTCCGATTATTATTCTAAATATTTGTTTGCGTAACTGACGTAAATGAATTCTTTATTTACGTGATTTACGCATATTTATGACTACTTAAAACGTTATTTAGCTATTACATGCCTTCTGCAATTTATATAAAAAGGCAATAATTCACTATACGATGAAATTCGCTATATGGCAGTGGTCTAGAACCTAACGCTTCCTACGCCCGTATGCATGTATTATTATTATTATTATTATTATTATTATTATTATTATTATTATTATTATTATTATTATTATTATCATTATTATTATTATTATTATTAGACCTCCCTAAAGTCAACGACTCATATCGGGTGGCCCTCCATTACACACAGCTCATCACTCTGTGGCTTGAATGCATTCACTGTCTCCACACCCACTAGACTTCCAGGCAACGCATTCCAATCACTCTCACCACTCGAAAAAAACAGTTCTTTCCAATTTGTTCACGACCATTTTATACAATGGTCGTGAAATGGTCATTCTCTCCTGTCTCCACCAGTTCCCTGAAAAATCTGATACTCATTCATCCGATAATTACCCCTTAATATGTCTCGATACGTCCTCCTCCCTCATCCTTCTATCCACTAAACTCTATAATGGCATTCTCCCAATCTGTTTTCATGTCCAACATTCCAAAAACTAGAAAACATCTTAGTCAATCGTTTCTGAATCTCCGAATTTTCTTCCTTTTAAAAACCAAGTAACGAAAGCTTGGCACAGTAATCGACATGCGGTCTGAATAGAGCCTTATGCAAGAGTCATTACATCTTTACGCCTACATATCAATTTTCAAGGCATAATTGTCATAATGAATTGTGCTGTCTTCACAATTTTAGCAAAATATCTTGGAAATTTCAGTTCCTTATCCACCAACATCACAGATCCCTCATCTCCTCTACCTCGTGTAAGATATTTCCCCACCATCCTATAATCTGCTTCCCATCTGTGCCTCCCAAACATTTAAACCGTATGAGTGTGTGCTGAAAATTTGTGATAATCACCAAAAAGGAATTGAGGTACAACACGTAACTTACATATTATTGTACATAATCACCACGAAATGTTATACAATTGTTAAAACGATGGTGCCATTTGCAATCCTCTGAGAAAAAAGGCTTTCCCTTGTTGTACAAACTAGTCCGCAGCTGCAGATATGACTTCATCATCTGTGGTAAATTTTGTTCCTTTCAAGTGTTTCTTAAAATTTTAGAAAAGGAAACAGTCAGGTGGAGCCAGGTCTGGCGAATACGGTGGGTGAGACAGACATCGGAAGTCTAAGTTGTGTATTGTCTGTTAGGTTTCTTAAGCAGGTGCATTGTCCTGCAAAAGCAACACGCCTCTGCTCAGTTTCCTGCAGCAAATCCTTCAGTAGCTCCTTCAATTCCTTCACAGCTGCTAAATAAACTGATACTGTAATATTCACCTTTTTTGATGTATTAGTAAGGATTATACCATCCATATCTCGAAATACAATGGCAAAAACCTTCCCTAGTGACTTTGGGTTCGGAACGTCTTTGGCACTGGAGAACCTTTGTGTTCCACTCCATTGACTGTTGTATGTCATAGTGACGAAGTCATATTTTATCAGCAGTCACAATACTAGCCAAACCATATGTACCAGATTTCTCAAAATGACCAAAAATCCCTTAGAGGTGACATCACACGTTTTCTCTTTTGGTCGACATTAGAACATTTAGGGACCTACTTCGCTGAGAGCTTCTGCATACCCAGAATTTTGGGGATAATGACCCTAACTCACTTCCTAGAGTCTTTACAATGTTTTATTTGTCTATCATCGGAGATCATGGCATGCACTGGATCGAGGTTTTCTGGTGTGATCGTTATGTAAAATTTTCCTGACCTGTGAGCATTTGTTGTCTCAGGATGCTCAGTTTTAAATTTGGCCACCCATCTAGTAATTGTTGGTTATGCTGGGGGGATAGTTCTCTAAAGACCTACAAAGTTTGGTTAATCTTAGTTAACGACTTTTCTTGAAGCACGAAAAACTTGATGTTCCGAACCTCTGTGTCTTCGAATTTCTTCAAAACCTTGACATGTCTTATAAATTATTATTTATTATTATTATTATTATTATTATTATTATTATTATTATTATTATTATTATGTGCAACTCCAAGGAGTCAGACTCATCGAGGGAGGCCCTAAACCTCATATCAAGAACAACTATTCGGCATTCTCACAGTATCTATCATACTTTGCTTTGAACTCATTTACAGTCATGGCACCACAACAAACTCTGGCAGCTTATTCCACTCATTCGCCAGTCGCCAAGTAAAAAAACTAGTTCTAACATCCTTGCTAAATACACTCTTGCTTGGTTTCCATGGATGGCCCCTAGTTCTCCCATCACCAGACCGGTTCTGAAAAATGTTTTCTGAATTAATCTTGTAAAAACGCTTCAGTAATTTGAATGTCTTAATCATATCACTCCTTTCTCGCCTATCAACCAATTTCTGTAACCCACAGATCTTCAACCTGTTCTCGTAAAGTTCATTCCATAGACCAGCTATCATCTTGGTCACTCGCCTCTGGATCCTCTCAACCTCCTCCCCATCAAGAAGAAACCCAGGGGCCCAGATCTGGGCATAATAGTCAAGATTGGGTCTTATCAAGACTCGATAAATTAAGGCTCAAGCACTTGCTTATCTCTGCCTCGTCAAAATGTTCTTCAGTAACCAAGTGATTTGATGAGCTGATTTAGCCACTTTTGCTATGTGCTCCCCCCCAAAACTTCAACTCCCTCTCTACCAACACACCCACATCATCTCTGGTTTCGTCAACCTACTGGAGTGCAGATCCACCAATTTGATATACTGTTGCTAATTTTTTCACCTCAAAATGCATAACCTTACACTTTGCCACATTAAACTGACATCATTCCCATTAGCCAAGACTGTCAATCTATCCAAATCATCCTGCAAAATTTTGACATCATGTGTATTCACTATTGCTCTACCCAACTTTGCATCATCAGCAAATAAATGTACAGTTTTGCTCAGATCCTTTCCTATAGCATTGATCAAATTAAATAGCAGTGGTCCAAGAACAGATATCCTAAATGAAAACGAATATATTATTACAATTTGAGGGGTAATGGGTGTTAACGGGTTTTAAATGGTTTTCATTGTAACTTACATCCGTTTCTTTAATATCATTTTTGTTCTAGATGTTTATTAGAACTTTTCAGCCCCTCCTGCATAAAGGTTCTTATGTTCAACTGGTCCTTGGGGTACCCCACTAGTGACTTTCCTCTTCTGCGATATCAAACTACCACATCCAACTTGCTGATAGTTATAGAACAGCCAGTCTCCAGTCGAGCACACAAATGAATTATCCAACTCTATCTCTTCCACTTTAATTACCAGCTTGTTATGCAGCAATCAATCCATATATTTAGATTTAGCAAAATCTAAATATACCAACTGTACACATTTTCTTTCCCATTTCCATCCCATTTTCCCAATTCACTTGTCTCCCTGTTAAATAAAAATTAGATTGAAACATGAGTCTTTTCCTTTAGTGAACTCATTCTGTGCATCAAAGAGAATAAAGTTATCATCATCAACCTAATTCTGAATCGTGATCCTCACCATCCTCTCTAATAAAGTAACCACAACCCATGTAATTCGAAACCATAGTCATATCACCCACTTTATGAAGAGGAGCAATGTTAAAGAGGTACATTAAGCTATTTTAACTCCTTGAAACATTCTCTCAAGACACGCTGTGGTATATCAACAATCCTACATCCTGCCTTACATCCTGATTGACACCGAGTTTACTCAGTTCCTAATGTATACCCCCAATTCACTTACTATTAGTGTTTCTCCTCCCTCCTCACTGACCTCACGTTTTTTCAGGATGTTATTTTCACGACAATGAAACAGCTTTATGAAATATTCATTTAATATCTCTACTATATCCGTCTCAGTCGTTATCATTCACTGCAACCAGTACAAGCTTGTTAACAGTCCTTGATATCGCCACACAAAAAATCGCTTTCCGAACGAAGTCAGATGAACAATAGATTACTGTATATGTGACATGAAAGGTATATCAAAAGAAAATAAAAAATTGCCACAAAAATATTCAATCCACATGCTTATAATTCATTTTTCGGCGAACTGTATTTTGGATGAATTGTGATTTTTCGATGAATTGCGTTTCGATAATTTGTATTTTCGATTAACAGCTGATAGGTGAATTGCTTTTTCGGGAAATTGTCGTTTGATGAATTGCGTTTTCGATTAACTGTTGTTCAATGAATTGATTTTCGATGAATTGTTTATTCGATGAATTGTTTTTTTTGATAAATTGTTTTAGGTGAACTCTCCGGATACACTGAACCGGACAACACAGAGTCGAAATCGTTCTCTCCTCGTAATCATTTCCATGATAATGCCCATTCCCGTCACCAACATAGTTACATAACATTGTAGCTCTTACACACATATGCACACAATCCTCTCATTATAATTTAGTTTTTTCTTGACTCTCTGTGTTACATCTCATAACTGTTATTAGTATTACAACACTCCTGATACCAAGCGCAATCAAGTGTAGGCCGTCCCTCTTATCCAAATCCAATCTTCCAATCCATAAAATTCAGTCTACACATAAAAACTCTCTCATACATTTCTTCTCTACAGCCTACACATCGAATCGTTTGCCATCACAGCACTTCTTAATTCATTTTTGTCATATCGAGGTAATATACTTACGATTTCAACATTCCCACTCTTCACTCTCGCCTCTTCCTACAACCCTTTCATATCCCCTCTCATACTGAAGTTGTCGTTAGTACCTATTATATGTGCATCCTGCCAAAGACTTATACAATACAGCCATACCATTCATCCTTCTACACATCACTGTCCTTCGCACCAATGCCTTAATCCGTGGGCTATCTTCATAATTTTGGCTGTCAACAAAATTTCAGCACGAGATGAGCGATCACACCGAGATCCCTCACATTCTGAGCCTCCTTTAAGATCTTTCCAATAATTGCATTCTGTGCAATCCATCTATGCTTACTGACTTTAAAACCTTATACTTCTCTACAGTCTCTACAGTTAACTGGTAATTTCACGCATTATCTCATTTACAGACTGTTTGTGTCCTCTTGCAAGGTTAGAACATGTGTTCTACTCCTCACAGGTCTTCCTAACTTTGAATCCTCTGAAAACAACTGTACATCACCATTCAAACATTTTCCAATATCATTAACCTACACGTTAAGAAACAACGGTTCAAATCAGGCCCTTGGGATACACCACTACTGGCTTTCCTTTTCTGAGATACTCGTATCTCCCCATACGTAACAGGCTTATACCTATCATACAAACAATCACCAACCTGACGCACGAATCTAATTTCTAACCCTATTTTTTCAAATCTAGTTACCAGCCGTCAATCTATCAAAGGCCTTTCCATAATCTAAATATACGACTGATGTGTGCATCACCCTGATCCAATGTATTTGCCACCTCATTATAATAAGTAAGAAGATTATTATAACACCATCTTCCTTTAGTAAACACGCGCTAACAACAATATTTTAATATTAATTTAATTTTATAAACATATATTAAATACATATATCAAAAATAATCATATTTTAACGTAATTAAGACATAATAATTGAGACATAACTTGGTGCTTACTATTGTAGAATATAAAGTGCAGACTGTTCCAATTATAAAAATCAGCGCCCATTCTGCCATTCCTGTAACACAGTTTAAACTTACTACATTTGCGTATAAAGTCACAGCAGAAAGGAAAATCTGTAAAACAAAAAGAAAACTTCATCAACAAATGAAGTAAATAAAGAGTAAAATAAAAGGCAGTGAATATCAAAATTAAAGCATTTTTTTTCTAAATGATACTTACTGTCTGCATCATAAACGCAAGTGAGGAAAATGTCCTAATACACTCCCCGAATCTTTTCTGCAAATACTAAATTAAAACGGTAATTTAAAATGTTAGGGAGTGTTTAAATCTCCATAATACGATGATTTGAATAAAAAAAATAAAACAAAACAAAAGATATAACTAAACAAGTATAAAATGAAAATAAGTATCACAGATATTTTGGTTTACAAAAATTGTATGATTATAAAGCTTTCTAAAATCTTTCTTTTTTTTTTTCCGCTTAATTATCGATCGTACACTGCTTACCACAATTTCCATGCATTCATGGTAAAGTGGGCGTAGGAAATGCTTCGATTCTTTCTGCCGTATTCGCCTATTTCCGCATATTTCTTGTAATAAAGATATGATTTTCAAGAGAAATAAATAAAGCCTTAAAAATAATTATCACAGTATTACTGATATTGCATCGTCGCACGATATAGGAGAATGAAGGATTTTTTAAATATCCGATAAGATAAATTCAATTTCTAAGTGTATTTCTAACAATCCTAAATTAGAAGTTGCCATTCATAGATATTTCTGCATGTTTGTTTCATTATTATTTCATCTTCCTTTGTTACTTTAACTGTTCTGTTTACCTGCTCTATGGTAGAAGAAATATCCGCTAGCAGAACGTATGTGGAACTGACCTCAATTAACCCATTTGGAGCACTCACTGGACAAATAGCAAATGGATCCGATGAACGTGTTGTGAGGAATTTAAATTTATGCGATACCCCAATGGTATCATTTGTTTCCTCAAAGTTTGCGAAGTGTCAAGGGAATGTCTGGTTTTGGCATTTTTAGCTGGAGCAGGTGTTATCTAAATAGCGTTTGCACTTCAGATCAAAAGATCATTCATATCCTCAGATGTTAAGAAATTTAAAATTGATTGTAAAGCATATATGAGTTCACTTAATAGTACTGTAGTAGACAACAGCGACGGTGAAATTTCTCCGATACTTCTAATGGATGGATCTGATTCGTTTTGCAAGAATCATTGAAAGCGATTTTAATGCAGCTACCAAAAACTAACCAATGAATAAAACTGCTCGTTCTGTGAGCGAAATTTATAAAATGAAAAAAATGCGCGAAATATAAACATTTTTAGTTTATTTATTTTTCAATGCACGTCACCTTCCTTTATGACAGAAATGACTATGGTACTGGTTTGCTTTCATTACAAATCCCGCAATAGTTTAGTTTCTTTATGAGATTTAATGTCATATTTGGTAAATATAAACTATTTAGCGAATATCCTCGTAGCACATTCGGTTTCGCCAAAGCTCATTGATTGGAAAGACATATTTAAATCGGTCTAGAATGAGAAAAACCTTTATCAGGATTTTTAGTTGAAAGTGATTTATCTGGACTCTACAGACATGGCAGTGTTTTGTCTCGGACATTCTGACTTATTTCTAGATATGTAATATGGATGCAAATTGCATGCACAAAATATATATTTAGACACAGAATTGACGATTTCAACTTTTGATTACCTCATTAATGGTGAATTTTGCTATCTTAAAATACACTGGGAAGAGAAACACTACCGTTATGCTCAACCCAATAATGTCACCTATAATCATAAAAACAACATCAATGCCAAATCTATATATTTCTGATGGAAACCCTACAGTCTGAATGCTTGATACTATGGTAGCCATGTAAGAAAGCGCAAGGGGAAGAATGCCTGCTTTCTTGTCTCCTAATAATACCTCGTCAATTTTCACCTGTTTTCCTCCAGCAATTCTGGCATAAATTCCAATAGCAGCAGAAATGGTCAATGCAACTGCAATCACCGAATAGTCAGCAACTCCTAGAGTATAATTCGTGGTCATCTTGGTGAGAATAGATTTATGTCTGCAAAAAAAAATATATATATATATATAAAATAATGAAGGTTGTTCGTATAAATAAAAATGTAACATTTTCTGATAATATCTTACTAAAATAATAAAGATAGAAAAGTCATTACTAAAATATCAGAATAATATGTGAATTATAGTAATGGAAATACTGTTATCACAATCAATTAAAATTATCGAAAAATCAAAAGCACATTGTTAACTAAAGAACAAAATCAGTCATGCATTTTTAATTTAGTAATTCTTGCTATATACATGAGGAATCCAAGATATAATAAAATTGATTCCATTTAACAAGTTGGGTATTTATTGCATTCTTTTCAATACAAAAAATAATAAGGTTACATGGCTGAAAAACCTTGTGATGTAACATTGAGAACTTCACTGCTATACTAGCAACGTTTTTTTTTTTATTAATTACGGGAATCTCCAGGGAGCTCATAGAATCATAGAAGGAGGTCCAGTAACATTCCGAAAAACCAAATGATATCAATCATTTTCATAATGCCTGTCATGCGTTTCGTACTTGGGTTTGAAATCATTCACCCATACAACACAGATGAATAACTCTGGGATGCTACTAACGCCATCCAGGCAAAAGCTATATTTCTAATAAAATGCTAACTTGGTACCTAAATTCTTTCTTAAACTCCAGGGAGTATACCTCGTTCTTCTTACACTCGTCACGTACCTCAATCCTATCAATCCTTTAAGTAAGTGAGTTCTCTATTATATCCTTTCTTCCTTTTTAAACCTAACAGCCAATTTTTGAAACCAAACCAATAAACCTTCAGTTTATCCCAGAAGGAGAATCCCGTAGACTTATCACCGTTCGGTCACTCGATCCTATATCCTTTTCACATCTTCCGCATTTGAGGAAGAGATGAAATCTTTGCGCATTGATATTGGGCTACTTTTTCAGTAGAGCATCTCAATTTTAACCAGTTTAACATTATCAATCCCCAAATTCCTGTTAAACAACTTTGTAATGTCTATGCATTTATCACCGCAAAGCTGTATAACTGAGAGGAGATCCACATAGCCTTTAAACGAATGCGGAGAACCAACCAGGGCTTCTGACCCAATGTCCATTCCTCACCTTCTCGTGGTGCACCCTGTTGGGTGTCTACCTGGATACTGAACGAATGAGGATGGGCTGGCAATTTAGGATTTAACCGACCAAATTGTATTCTTATTGGCTTAACCCAATATATTAAAATGATGGTACAACATGACAAAATTTCATGCCGGCTGACGCGTCGCACGGATAAACAAGGATCCTTTTGCCAAGGAACCAGGGCGAACAGCGAAAAGTGAGCTACTGGAACAAATCTGAAAAGACACCTCAACTGAACATCACCAGAGTTAAAGAGCCGTACTATCAACATAAGAAGCCTGAATTGCAAAGAATTCAGGCTGAGGTAGCTGAAGAATTAGATAAGTAACAGATCGACATAATAGGGCTGACTGAAACAAAAAGACCAAAACTGGTGAGATCGTTTTGAGCAATAAATACAACATGTTATATCCAGGTAATGACAATCAATGAAAAGAACGAGTAGCATTAGTATATTCAACACAAAATACGAGGCTAATCTTCTTGAATGGCAGGCAGTCTCAAGTAGAGTAATGTGGGCAAGTATTAGAATGGGGAATTGGACAATGAGACTTATTTGTGCCTATGGTCCCACAGCAGGTTCTACTAAGGTAGAAGTGGAGGAATTTTTTGATGCTTTAGAGAAAGCAACTGACACAATGAAAAAGAAAAAGTTGGTCCTTGTTGGAGATATAAAGAGCAGACTAGGAAATGATTGTCAGACGTACAAAAATATTTTTGGAAAATTTGGAGAAAAGTGCAAAGCTAATAATAATGGAAAATACCTGTTAGATTTCTGCTCAGGACATGGAGTGGTTATTACTAATACATATTCCAACATAAAAATGTGCACAAATTCACATGGAGAGAAGAGGCAAGGAAAAGGAAAAGTCTCATTGATTATGTTATTGTTGATAGTGATGTTTTTTCCCTAGTGCAGGACATCAGAGTGTACACAGGCTTTGAAATTGGAAGTGATCACTATTTAGTCTTGAGCAGGATAAAATTGAATTTCATATTGAAAAGAATAACATGTGAGAAAGTTTTAAAGCGAACAAAAGTTGAGCAGCTCTCAGATGTGAACTGTAGACTAAAATGCACAAAGATTATTGAATAAAAAATGAAAGAGTTTGAGAATAGGAAACAAACTTTGGAGATTCAGTGGCAAGCCTTGAAGAAAACCCTGATTAATTCAGACAGAGAGGCATGTGGTTTGGTTGTCTGTAGGGATAGAAAAATCAGAACTCCATGGTGGACACAGGAAGTTAAAGAGGCAGTGAAGGAAACGAAGAAAGTATATCAAAGGTGCCTGGCAAGTAAGTCAGCTTCTGCTCTTAAAGAATACAGAGACAAATGTAAGAATGCTAAACACTGTGTAAAACTAGCTAAACAAAAGTCATGGGAGGACTTTGGCAAGAAAATAGAAAATAAATATCAAGAAGGTGGTAAGGTTTTCTGGAGGTTGTTGAAGAAGCTTAGGAATGGAGGAAAGAGTTCTGTAAGAGGAGCTAGAGATGATAAAGGTGATATTAAAACGGGAGAAAAAGATATCCATGAAGTATGGAGTAATTACTTCCAAAAATTGCTGAATAAAACAAGCAGAGATAGCACAGTGGTAAAAACACTCAACAGGCATACAATCAGGAATTCATATCCATACTTGAAGTAGGAAAAGCCATCAAAGACGTGAAATGTGGAAGGACAGCAGGCGTAGCCGATATTCGACCAGAAATGCTGAAGTATGGTAGTATAAAAGTCATACAGTGGCTGCACTGCATTGTTCAGAAGACCTGGACGTAGGGTCGAATTCCTACATCCAGGAATTCGATGATTGGAGTAGAGCTCTAGTAGTACCCGTATACAAAAAAAGAAATTAAACTGAATGTGAGAAAATGTGAGAATTACTGAGGTATTTCCCTATTGAGTGTTTCTGGTACGATTTAGCTAGTATACTTGAGAAACGGTCGAGAATTATGGAAGAAAACTTGGTGAACAACAAGCTGGATTCAGGCCAATTAAAGGCTGTCAGGATGCGATCTTCGTACCTTGTTATATGGTGTCAACGGGGCATTATATAAAGCAATACTTAGTCTTTATTTGAGTTGTAAGTGAGCAGTTAGAATTGAAGGAAGTACAGAAAGATGGTTTAATGTTAAATCTGGTGTGAGACAAGGATGCACGTTATTCTCTCTGTTATTCATCATCTATATGGATCACATTATGAAGGAAAGTGGTATTAAACATGATATCAGAATTGGAGATGCTAATATCAGCCCTTTGCTTTATGCAGACGGTGTTATACTTCTAAATAAATCCGCTACGAGTTTGCAAGTCTCCCTGAGTAAATTGAATAACTGTTGTAATAGACATGGTATGCAGGTCAGCATTAAAAATATAATGAAAATAGGTAGAATCATTGAAAATGTCAACTGTGTTGTGAATAGAGAACCTGTGGAACAAGTAAAATATTTCAAATACTTAGGCACGATTTTAATGAAGATAGTAAATTAAAAATGGAAATAGACAACAGAATCAACAAAGCTGGTATGGTGGGAAGTCAATTGAATAAATTCGTATGGAGTAAGAGAGAGAGAAATTAATCGGAACACTAAATTAGCTGTATACAAGACAGTGTTCAAACCAGTTTTAACTTATAGATCTGAGAGCTGGGTCAGAAGTAAAACACTTAACCAAAGACTAGAGAACGCAAATATGAGTGTCCTGTGAAAGATTAGAGGCGTGAACAGATGGCATAAATGGCAATATCATATTAAACACCAGGATATTAGGAAAGAACGTGACATTGTCAGCATCCATGAATGCGTTAGCAGAGCTCATCTCAGGTGGTATGGTCACTTAAACAGAATGGGCGAGAAAGATTACAAAAGAAGTGGTCTCTGCCAGGTTAGCAGGAAAAAGACCCAGAGGAAGAGCAAGACATAAGTGGATACGGTAAAAAGTGCCTTAGAAAATAGAAATATAAGATCTGATAATATTGGAGTCTTGACAAGTAACAGACTGATTTGGAGGAAAATAGTGGATAGGAAGTTAGTAATGATGTAAATTTTTATGTAGTACTATCACATCCTGTACACCCCGTGAGGGTACATGTCAGGAATTTGATGATGATCATCATCATCTACGGCACTTTCTTCTTCTGCAGCTTGTGTTTAATGATATTACTCACCCATTTAGCTCCTATTCGATTAACCCTCCTTACCGTAGGTTATACAATTTAATATTGATTCTTTTAGATGCCCCTTAACTATTTCCCATGCACAACTAACATCCTTCTCTTACACTGTTTCATTGCAGGGCACAAATTAAAGCTTCCTCCTAAGCGTGTCATTATTACCTGCGTGGAGTTTCACAATTACCTCTTCTTGACAGAATATTTCTCATGTTTTACAATTTCCCAATCCAAGACCGCATGGTCACTTTCTCCAATTGGAGGCAATGTTTTTCACTTTGGTTATGGATTATCTCTTCTGATACTACGACCAAGTCCAATACTCTCCCACCCCTAGTCTCCATCACATTCTGCCTCACGTAATTATCTCTCAGTAGGTGTATAAATTCTACTTCCTTCCTACTATGTGATCTTTCTTACTTGCATTCTATATCTCCATCGTCGAAGTTCCATCCTCATAGAAATCACTCGAACTGCATTCATTCTACTAATTTGGCGATGCATGTCTTACAGATCATCTGTGGAACTTCCTGGCCTATAGCAACAACGAACTGTATATTTTGTTTTACTGGCATTAATCTAACACCATACTGCTTCAACTGAACCGCCACCCTTTCTCTCCTATCTCCTATTCTTTTTGGCTGCAATTCATCCACTATTACCACCTTCTCTATCTTCCCTGAAAATACTAAACCTTTCATATTCAATCCCTGTAACTACATCATCTGCTGTTAACCAAGTCTCACTAATGCCTATAACGTTTGGCAAGGTTGCATTAACAATGCCAAAAACTCCTCATACTTCTTCCTGATACATCTAGCATTAGTATATATATAGAATTGCATAATCCCTTCAGGTTCCCACTCAACTTTACTTCCTTAAATGCCTACCCTGTGCAATATTTTCGCTTGAGAGACTAGATTCCGAACTTAGTCATTCTCTCAGTCACATGCCTCATGGGTGCCTTCACACAAAGTCACTTGCTTTCACCCTAATTGATTAAGTTTTCCTGAATTTGTGTTTTAGCATGATCGGGTAACAAAACTCTCTCTCTCTCTCCAGACACTTGATACCAAAATCATTTAGATGCAGTCCATCAGTATTATACAAATCCTTCTTTCCATCAATCATAGATCCACAAATCCTACTTCATTCCTTCTACAGAACCTAGGTATTGATTCTTTAGCTACCAACACCCTCCTCCTTCTTCTTTCTCAGTTCGCCTCTGTCATAACGTGTCAGGTGACATACAAGTTTTCAACTTCTCGCTCTTCAGTTTTCCTGGGACTAACAACTCCTTTATATTCTCCCTCGTAGAATACCTCTCGCCTCTCAGATCATTTGTACAAACCAAAAAATTATTTTTCTTGCCTTACGTTTTTTTGCATCCGGTTGGTTTGACTAATGCTAATTTTTGCATCTGGAAAACACAATTTTGTTACACTCGCATTAATTATTCTCCTGATCATTGCATCTCGGTAGATAATTTTCTACTCTAATTGTTTTTCGTGTTTGTTTGCTCTACTTCGAACTATCTGCTTCTTTCTCTTCTCAATCATAGATCAAAAGCAGCTTTGGCAACTTTTCTTCGCGCTTTGTCCTGTGATGGATAACATTCAAGTGCGCTATTTCTTTCTTTATATCCATTTCATTCTCCTGGATTTCCATCGCCGAACATTCGACATTAACTCCGATAGTTTTCATCCGACCGCCGATATTGTTCACTCTACTAGCATTTTTGCTTTGTTCTCGTCACCTAATTTGCGATCACTTTTAAAACATTTAATACTCTCTCTCTCTCTCTCTCTCTCTCGTTTCAATTTTATTTTACATATCGTTTAATTTTCGGTATAAATACAACTCATACACGCTGCACTACACTGCCCAAAACTCCGACAAAATAGTGTTCGCTGCCATTGTTCTACCACAATCACTGGCTCCAAACCGACATTATCGTATATAAACAAATAATAATAATAATAATAATAATACAAGGCTTACTTACAAACTGAATAACTCAATCAATAACTCACCCGTTTAAAACAATAGCTGAAATAAGTTAACTATATATTATCAACTAAAATATGCAAAAAAAAAAAAATTAACTTTCAAGAGCCCTGATAACTACGCCACACACACACACACACACACACACACTATGTCATTTAACGGCGATTATTTAAAGATATCGAAGACATCAATTCATTTAACTATTCTAAAACGACTATGGTTTAAATAGTTGTGGTTTAAATCTGTGGTTAATCTGTGATTTAAAAGCAAATGACAACTTTTAATTGACTGAGAATAGCAGCAGTAACGGAATTAAATTTCTTCTATTTCTTTCATTTTATTACTTTAATTGATTTTGTAGGATTTATTGCTAAATGGAAGAACATTTATCATCATAATATGAGGTTTGAATATTTAGTACGAAGTTAAATAGAAAGGTGATAATGTAAAGTATAAAAAAAATCAGCTAACGTCTATTTATTCCCGTATAGGGAGTAGACGGGGCCGTTTACCCTATCTAACTTTTGGAGAGTGAGTGGGCATTTCAATCTCCACTGGTAGCCAATCAGACAGATAGCTGGCCCAGGGCTATCACCGATTCATCGGCACGCAGTGAAGGTGGCAAGCTGGTGTCGCCATCTCGTGGTCCCTAACCCTAACACAATATTTTTTTTTTTTAATGTCGGAAAAAATAGTGTGGGTTCGACGGTCGATTTTCTTGAGTTTACGAGTGAAAAAACCCGCTAGCCCGTGCGAGAGATCGACTAACTCGGGAACCGGTCGAAAAAAGGCTAAGAAAAATTTCCTCTACTCGGCGACTAGATTTGAACCACTAAATCCTTTCTTCGTGCGGTCAAGCGCCATAGAGTGCAAACGCCACTTCTACTGAGTTTATTTGTATCAACAACAGCAGCTGTGTACATTTAAAAATAAATATATATACAGCTATTTACAATTTGTACATAGACTGCTAATTCTATTAGGCATTTTCATTTACTCGTTTCAATATACTTATTACTTTTCATCATTACTTTTATCTTTTCTGAGTTTAGGTGTATGGAGGTTTTCGTGAGCCAGTCTATGATCAGATTTACAGTATATACCTACATATACATACATATATATGTTAGCATTGATATTTTCCATATGTACAATTCGTTATACATATATCTTCATTCTATATCTTTGTTCACATATTTTGGATGATTATTTTATTAACTTAATTTAAATGCACACCTTATTCTTAAAATACATACATTGCTTATGTTTTTATTTACATTCATATATGCATATATTTTGGTAGTATCTCTATACCTCATGCCGATTTTTTTTTGTAGGCACTCTTATTTTTTACAAAATGAATTCTATATTGCTTTAACATTATATTGTTTGCTTAACTTAAGAGGTAAATCTGTAATTTCTTATATACAAAGGTTTTCTGAATGGCAGAATTAGTTATAGGTCTATAAATGGATAACATATCCTATTAACATTTTGGGTTATTTTCATGTTATGAACTTATGTTATCTACATTTCTTACAATTGACATTTCTACCGTCCTTGTGTCAGTATATACAATAACATATACATATTTCAGGTAATATATCTTAATTTACGTTATATCTTAATCTACATATTTATTACTCGAATAGTATTGACTTATCTTAAGGAGTAATTGCTATTTACATTTCCATTTTTTTTTCCTTACACAATTAGATATACATATATATATAACATTCTTATCCCTTATATATAGGCGTACCTATATTAATATTTTTATTATTTTTTTAAACTTTTATTTATTTATTTATTTTAATTATTATATATATATATATATATATATATATATATATATATATATATATATATATATATATATATATATATATATATATATATATATATATTTAAATTAATTTATTTTTATTTTATTTATTTTTATTAGATTTGATATCTAATAAAATCTATAGCTCAGTGGATGTGGCGTTTGCACACCACCGTACTTGGCCGCACGAAAGAAGGCTTGGTTTCGAGTCTAGTCGGCGACTAGAGGAAATTTTTCTAAGCCTTTTTTCAACCGGTTCCCGAGTTAGTCGATCTCTGGCACGGGCAAGCAGGTTTTTCCTCCCGGAAACTCGGGTTTTTCGTCCTGTAAACTCAAGAAAATCGACCGTAGAACCCACATTATTTCAGACATTAAAAAAAATATATTGTGTTAGGGTTAGGGACCAGGAGATGGCGGCACATTTGAGCCGTCTCTCTTCACTGCGTATCGCTTAATTAGTGATATCCTTGGGCCATCTGCCTCTGATTGGGTACCAGTGGAGATTGAAGTGCCCACTCAGTCTCCAAAAGTTAGATAGGGCTAAATGGCCTTGCCTACTCCTGTATACGGGAATAAAAAGGCGTTAGCTTATTTTTTTTTTTTTTTTTAGATTTGATCTCTTGTTGTCATTATTCCTCTCATTGTGGCGAATGGGCCTACGTTAAGAGCACCTTTGTCACGGATTATGCTTTTTGTTCAGATAGTGGGTTATCATTTTTGTTTACCACTAATTACGGGGGTTCCATTATCGGTATACGTTTTATTTTTCCTTCTTCTTCTTCTTCAATTAGGCCGAGTTTCCTCCATTGCTGTGTTGTTATGCTTTTGGTTTGTGTAGTGTTTATGATTATTTCCTTTAAATAATTTTTAATTTTTGCTAGTATGTCTGGTCTGGTGTCTCTTCCGTGTATTTTGTCACATCTGTGGGACCATATTGCATACATTGTTATTATTATGATTATTAGTTCTGTTTTTTTTTCTTTTTTTGGTCTTCCAACCAAAATAATGTGTTTTCAGAGAATGGTTGTGTTTTATGTAGGAATTTCTGTATGGTGTTCCATACTATGGACGTTTTGCTACAGAACACATCATAATATGATATATTGTTTCTGGGTCGGGACAGAAATGACACTTCGCTGGGCCTTGTAATGGGATTTTTTTTGCTACACACCACATTTTTGTGGGGAGACAGGCATGATGTGCTTTATAGAAGAATGTTTTGTATTTTGGTGATATTGGAAGTCGGAATACTTTGTTAAGCACCGGACATTCCCACCTCCCCAACACAGGGAAATAACCCTGTGTTGGGGAGGTGGGAATGTCACTTGACTTAATGTTTTATATAGTTTTCTTGGTTTGATTGTCAGTAAGGTTTCGGTATCTGAGTGTTTCATTATATATGTGTACCCTTCGGCTATTTCTTTGAACATTCTCGGGCTTGGTTTTTTTATATCTGGACGTGAGCTTATAAACCTATGCGGCAAACACTTTTGTAAGAATGTTGCCGCATAGGCATGATAGATTTTTGTGTGTGCTCGGGCTGCTGTTATTGCCCTTCCGATGAGAGTTTTCAGATGGATGTTTAGCAATGCTAAAACTCCAGCTTCAACTTCATGGAAGAGTGTTGATCTGCGTATGGGTTCATACTGAGAGCCCCAGATGTATGTAGCGCAGAGCCTGTGTATTTTTTCGGCACACCATCCATAATACGGGGTGTTGTGTATCTTGTACCACAGGCGAGATGTTAGGTAGATGCAAACCCGGGCCCTTCCTCTGACGGACAGCTCTCTAGGGCGCATTGCATTAATTTTCTTCTTTATGCCGTCATGGAGTTCTTTACACTGTTCTTCGTGTGATTCTGAGCTTCCGATATTGATGCCCAGAACTGGTATGTAATTATTCACATGTATTCCTGAAGGAATCCTTGGTTGGTTTTCCCACTTTCAATGTTATGGCAGTTTCACATATGGAATTCGGTTAAAGAGAGTTATCATTTCAACTCAATTGTCTTTTATCTTTTGGTTGCGCGATGTTTTGTTAATACCGCACCAATCATATGCACTTTTTAATAACCTGCCTTTTCTGTCTGTTTCGCGTTAGGCTTAATTACCTTAAAGGGAGAAAAGTCACAAAAGAGAAAAATGTTCCTGGTCCGGGGATTCCCTTATTCAGGTAATATTCACTAATTTCATGTTATCAGTCTGTGGTGTGCCTGTATCGGTAAGTAGTGATATTATTTAATCTATTCTACGTTAAAAAATTTAACCCTGAGATGGATAAGTGGCTGATAAAAAAATAAAAGAAGCAGAAACAGACTAAAAAAAAAAGGACAGTATTTCATATTTTACCAGAACAGCCCGCATCGTCTTCAGAACCAAACGATAAGAGGCAAAAAATGTAATACATGCATTTGATTTTTGCAATATTCGCTGTGTATGTTTTGTATTGAATATAAATACAATAAATATTACAATAATATATCTCTCTATTAAGATTTTGTTTCGAGGGGGGTCGTGAAATATTTTAATTTTTGCAAAGGGGCCTTGACATCCAGAAGTTTGGGAAGCACTGGTCTAGTGTCTTGTATCATAAGTATATCGGGTCTGTGTTGAAAGATTAAATTAACTGTTAGTTGAATCGATGTTTTATTATTTAGCCCGTTTACATTTAGTGTAATGATTTTTAGATTGTGAGTCATAGTTAGAAAGTTGAAAGTTTTCTAGAGCCTTTTCTTTCCGGACTCTTAGCTAATTTTTTTTTCTTTGGGTTTTGACTTCTGGCTTTTGGTGATGTTAGGCGTAAACTTCATTTTTGCTCTCTTTACTGGGGTCTGGTTTGTATTCCATTCTGATTTCTCTACTTCGTTTTCTAAATCCGTTTTACTATTTTCTGTAATTTGTGTTACCGAGATGGTTTGAATTATTTCAATGTTTGGAAGTTCTTCATCTTCAACCGCAATTATTATTTAATTCTTCATTTGTGTTATTCGGAGTGATATTTTTTTCTCTGTAGTTTCGGGTTTTGTTACTTTTTCTGAATCTAAAACTGACCTTTGGCTGTTAGTCTCCTCTCCCGCCCGGATAATCCCTTCCTTTGGCTTTAGCGGAGAGTTTTCTCATTACATTCCTCGTGCCCGTAGGTGTTAAGCCCTGGGGGGCTGCTCTCATTGACCCGATTCTCTGCTTCATGTTCAATAGTTGAAGTTATTTCCTGGAAGTCTTCTGCTTTTTCAAGCTCATCGCATGTGTTCGATTGACTACCCGAAGGGCGCGCGGCCAACATGGAGACATATGTCTGCCCTGGACATTGTTTAATATCGTGTCCGATTCTCTTGCATCGCTCACATTTCGATGCTGTGCATTCTCTTCTTAGATGACCTACCTGACTGCATCTGAAGCATTCAGGAGGTCTTCCTGGAATGATCACTAAGCCTGGCATTTTAGAAACTTTTATAATGTACAGGATATTTTCTATTCTGACATCGTCATTCAATGTAATAGTCAATCTTTTTTTGTTGGATAATACATGCGCCCATTCTTTATCTTTTATATTGGATACATTTTCAATACATTCTATTTTACCAAATGATTCAAAATGCATGCCAACTAATCTATTAGATATTTGGGGGGCAACCAATGAATTAAAATATCTAATTTTCTAGATCTCACAATGGGGATAATTTCACATGTATGGTTATTAACATTAAGTTATTTTAATTTAGCAAATTTTTCTTTCAAAGAAACATGTTTAAATGAAAAAAAAAAAAGTATAACTGAACTTTAAGGAGCCAAGGTGTCACACATCGGAACCTCTTATCTTGCCTTTCGAACTTTCAATGATATCCAGTTCTGTATATGGGGCGCCAGAAGGATCACACTTTAGGATGCAGGCCTTGCTCCAATCTAGTTCATCTGGGAGATTCAACGATGAGAGAACATCTGAATTGAAATCCTTCGTTGTACTGGCAGCAGGTGACTGAAATACGGTCGCTGATGCCTGTTCCATTGTGTTATGTAGATTTGTTACTGTAGATACTGGGGATGTATCCTTCAGAGATCCAGTAGCCTTGGCACTTGAAGAGGTATTGCCAGATGAAACATTTCCTTCTGGTAGTTGTTGAAATCCTTCCGGTAGTTGATACCTTCCGGTAGTTGTAGCCTTAATAGGTGAGCTTGTATTAGCAATTGAAGATTTTTCCGCGATTGACGACATGCTGTATGAAAGCAGAAGGTACGTTAAAGGCAACGTGCCCGCACTGGTAAAGGCTTAAGCAGCACTAATCCTCTTACGCTCGAACACTAAGGAGCACACAAAACACGTCTGTTCTACTGAGCTACACAGGCTCAATGTAAAGTAAGTGTAAGTAATAAATGTATTTTTCCTTTTTCAATCCCCACAATTATGAGGCGCCCTCTCACCATGAAAATGCCGATTTGGAACCTCCTCCACTTAGGCATGAAGTTGAAAGATGATTATGCAGCTTAACACCAAAAGGCCTGCAGTAAATATGGAAACTCAGCAGAGTTAGTTAAAAGCACAGAAGATGGAGGGATAAGAGTGTTTCATACATTGAGTAAAAAGGTGTGGGACAGAGGATCATGGCCTAGTGACTGGAAGAAGTCGGTTTTCATACCACTGCATAAAAATCAGGAGGGAGTTATGAAAGCTTGCAAGAACTATAGAATTATTAGTTTAATATCTCATGTAATAAAAAGTTTATTGAAGATAATGCTAAATAGGATTGATGCCAAAGTTGAGGCAGAGTTGTTTGAGGAACAAGTAGGCTTTAGTAAAGGTAAGGACGCCAGAGACCAGATCCTTTGCCTTAGACTAGGGTTTCCCAAACTGTGTTCCGCGGAACACCAGTGTTCCGCGGTAGGCGAATAAGTGTCCAGCTAGAAGTGCTTCTGGAATTTGTCATTTTAGTTTTCTAAGCATTTTTCATGAATAAATATTTTATAGTGGAAATATTCTGAGGAGAATAATATTCGTGAATATGTCGAAAACTCAGACCCAGAGCGCCTAATAACATCTGTGTTGCAAGTTAAACGTGGAAGTATTCATGAATTGTCGTTAATTTTCACACATCGAACCTTTTAACATTTGGGAAAGGGAATACCGCTGTTGATGACCTGTCATAGAAATTGTCTGCAAGAGGATTATAACAATGGGTGGCGTATCCTCTGTTCTCAAAACTGAAAGAAATTACACTGTATAGTAAATGTCAGTGATCAAGCGGCATATTTTTAAACATGGAAATATTCACCAATTATCGTTAATTCTCACAAATCGAAATCTTTCAGCAATCGGGAAAGAGAATACCGCTATTTATGACCGATCATACAAATTGCCTGCAAGCCGATTACAACAATGGACGGCGTATCCTCTGTTCTCAAAACTGAAAGAAATAACATCTGTGTTGCAAATGTTAGTGACCAATCAGCAAGGAAGTATAAAGAAAATTTTTCCACTAAAATTGAAGATCAAGGTAGTCTGAATTCGGTTCTCAAATCTAGTAATACTGAATAACTTCTTCTCAAGTTCGTATTGTAGGGTGAAAGTTTCGAAACCGTAGTGCTGTGATTTTTGAAAAGTAATAGGCGTGCAGATTTAAATTTTAATATGAATAAGAGACAAGGGTCTTTATTTAATTTGGGAATTAAGAAATCTCTTATTGAAGGTGTTGTTTGTGATGCAACAGATAGTGAGTCATCCACCACCAGCCTACAAAGCGATCTTCAGGATGTACAAAAGGAGGGGAAAACTCCAGCACACAGGAGAAAAAGTCTGCATTCACTATTAAGTACTTATAATAATATTATAAATTATTCGTCATAGAATGGAATATGTTTAAGGAAAATCAACACAAATGAATTTAACGTTGTTTATGTTTAATTAATTAGTAATTAATAATTAATGATCAATTATTAATTAATTATAAAATCATCTGAATTAACAATTAATTATTAATTAAACCTTTACAAAATAACCAAGGTGTTCCTTGAAATTTTCAGGATTTGTGAAGTGTTCGTCGTAGGAAAAGTTGGGGAAACGCTGCATTATACAGATCATAGAAAAATATACAGAATTTAGACTCTCTCCTGTGATGTGTTTCTTAGACTACTTTAAAGTTTCGACTGCGTTTTGTGAAACTATGGGAAGTAATGAAAAAAATGGGTTTTCATCAACATACTATCAGATTGATATCCAACTTGTACTGAGAGCAAGAAGCCACGATAATTTTTATTATGTTAGATTAACTGACTAGCTTCAGGTTGGAAAGTGAGTTAGGCAAGGATGTTTACTTTCTTCTCACTTGTTTAGTATATATACGGAGGACATCATGCTTGAAGTATTGGATAAACCAAAGACAGAAATTAGAATAGGAGATAGATTCATCAGTAATCTGAAGTGTGCTGATGATACCGTAGTCCTCTGTAATGACAAACTAATGTAAGGAAAAACTAGGACAAATTAACAAGATCAATAATAAGAGGACTTCGACTCAATCCTAGCAAGACAAAGCCTATGGTTCTCAAAGGTAAAACAAAATGGGAAGTTCTTGAGAAACAAGTGTACCTTAACCGCTAGACATAGCAATTAAAAATCAGAAAGCGGTCGTTTTTCTGCCAATGTTTGGATGGATGTTATTTTAAATAACCTCTCTTAATTTTAACAATAAAATGATCAAATATATTTCAAGGGAAGAGCGAGAGAAGTTAACAACAACAATAATAATAATAAACTATGAGTAGTCAAGATATTCAAGGATTAGGTAAAATGTGATTTCAAATAATCAGCTTAAATCCTCATTTTTTATAGAGTTGTTTAATACTCCTTCGCCAAGTAATCAGAAGACTTTCTTTACTAGTAATGAGTACGGACTGGAATAAAATTATTCATTTCAAAGTTAGACTGATGATAAATATATATCTTCTTATCAACCGATATATGCATAAACAAAGATGATGTAGGATTACCTGTATACCATTTCTAATGTACAAAACTGTCTCAGAAATACCCCAAGATTGCTTCTCAAGAATCTGTACAGTTTTAAAGAAGACTGATTGTATTAATCTTAGGGATAGTCGGGGAATCAGCTTACCAATCTGACATGCTTAAAACATAATACTTGTATTCGTGTTGTTATTAATAATCTTAATCATAAAAGAAAATAATAAAATAAAAAAATGCAGAAGTAAATAGTTTTGTGTTGTGTAAATAATAATAATTCTTACTTAATTTACAATGACGTTGGCACTTCTGGTGGTTTTGTTCAAATTATGTACATCTAACTAAAGAAAACCTTACCTTAATGCTTTGCTATTAATGGCTATTACATCCCTCAAGAGTGTCAGACGTTACTTTTATCAATCCAGAAGTATCGTCAGCATAACAATATTTAAAATTTGTTTTGTACGCTCATGAGTGTGAACGATTGCGTACAAAAAGCTAGTAAAAAATGTGACGTCTTGATGGAAGAGGGTGAATGACACTACACAAAATTGACGAAACGATGGGCAAATGACGCTGCATGAAACATGCCTTTCTTTAATTTGAAAGGCGTATTACCGGTTGCTTATAAAACTGAGGAAAGCTATTAAGTGGAGTAATAAATCACCTTGAGTCAGCAGTTACAGTGTGGTGGTGGTGGTGGTTCATTAGTAAGGAAAAAAAATAGCTACGCCTAGGATGCGTTTTTATTACATCTATATCATGCATCTAGGGCTCTCATTACATAAAAATTTCCATTTCTGTAATTATAATGAACTTTAATTTATTAAAGTTCATTGTTCGACTTTAGTTAGGAGAATGCTACAATAAGCATTTCGCTTGTTCCTTTAATACTTATTAAATATAATTAATACGACACGGAATATTGTTTAGTTGTTCCACGTTTTGCAAAGTCAATAAACTATGAATTAAGATAATGCCCTGCCATTCCACCAATTTGCCATATTTTAACAAAATAATTACTTGTACAAATCACATATTATTTTTCTATTAAACTCCCCACACGGTCAGTGGTATCATACTGCCAGATATCTGTTTTAAATCATATAATTAAAACATCCTTCACGTTATGTATTTAAGTATGTTGCGCTATTTGTAAGTGCAAGTCATTCTATGTAAGCAAAAGGATAGACATCGTGTGTTATGTTGTGAATATCGATTGTGTCAGATTACTGTGTAAATAGTCAATGTGATAGTCCGGGGGGAACAGAGTTGAATTTTGCCTTATTGCATTGGAATGAAACATTAATTATAATACATCAGCTCGTTTTCTTAATACTTTCTGTATACGTGACCTTCTTAACCCCTTAACGTACCAATTAAAAATAAGAAAGCGGTCGTTTTTTTGTCAATATTTTGGGCGAGGGTGATTTGCTATATCAAATTCATATTATTTGAAAAATAATGATGAATATTCGCAAACGCAAACGAAATAGCCGATACACGCCGTTGTCAACTTTTCTCGGCTGAAAAGAAATAGGCACAAGATTGTCTAGCTTCTATCTATATTCGGTTGTATTTATATGTGAAACCAAAATTCAAAATCAATTTTGGTGCAATTAACAAAAGACGTGTCACAGACGTCTTTGTATGTTAAGGGGTTAACAGAAAGTGTCAGGTATGCGAGGAAAGAGAGAGAGAGAGAGAGAGAAAGACTTAAAGAGTTAGGACCAGTGGTGAGCTATGGAAATTTTAACAAAGGCTCGCATCGTCGAGCAAAAAAAAAAAAAAAGCCGTGTTTCACACAAAAACTTTTATTAATACGGCTTGTGTACAAATGCCAATCAAAAAGTACGAAGGGACAACCTGTAAAGGCTATCATTTTTAAACCAATATTTCATGAACTAAAAATGAAATATTTGCACACAATCATCTGTGTTAATTTATCTTACATAAGAAACATTTTTTACTATCAAAATATAATAAGAATAAAATCTTTTATAATCGCCCATATGAAATAATCCGCAATTTTTATAAACAAAATAAATTTCTTTTGTTGCGATAGAAGTTTTTATGACAAACAATCTATAAATAATAAATAAATATTATCTAAACACAATAATATTGGAGTACGTTATATTTCTCTTTTATACTTCAAGTGATAATCAACGGTACCAATCAAGCGGCATTATTTTATAGAAAGTGAATTCTTATTTGTAAAATGGTAGTAACAGTAACTATAATATTTTATTTAATAAAATGACTGTGTTAGATTACCGTATGAGTTTGTAAATTAATATATTTCAAAAAATTATGTTTTTTTTTTTTTTTTGAAAAAATAAAAAAAAGTAAACAAGAAAAACAACGGGCTCGCAAATTTGAGAAAAATGTAATAAAGGGCTCGGACGAGCCCCCGTTAACCCCTTATATCTCACCACTGGTTGGGACCAAAGACAAATTTATTTATGTCGTTTCGTATTGTTTGGATCATAGTAAGGTCCGGCAGTACAAACACGACCGCCATCGAAAATCCATTTACTTTTCTATATATAGAGGAATGTTTTTTTTTCCTTTTAACTTATGTTCATTCATTTTTATAATATCTTCAAAATGCCACTGTAATAAGTAACCTAAATGTAAAGTTCTTTTAATCACTCTTTCCATAGACATACGAACTGCATTGCTCAATTTTAGACCACAATGAATGCAAATAATAATTCAAAATGTATCATCTTCCCATATATTTCTTAACAACCATCATAGTTTGAGATACGAGCTTGATAAGTTGGGTCAAAACAATCTAATAGTACTTCTTTCTGTGAACTTCGCGAAGATTTTCATGATACTTTTATTAAATATATTTCCCAAATTTTGAAATAAATCGCAGTCAACTGTATTCAATATACAATATGCCAATTGAATAAATGTCTCTATGAACAAGTTGTTAATGTCATCATCATCATCATCATCATCATCATCATCACCGATCATTGTGATAAAGTGTAATGAATTCATTCCGCATTCCCGACGCTGAATAAAAATGAATTAAAATAAACTACAAATAGAAATAAAAATATGCATGATAAAATAGGGAAATATGCAAAACTGTAAATATAAATTGTTCTTGTTATAACAACTATTAATTTTAACATTAACTATAATATTATGTTGTTCTAATTATAATACATTTCATTTAACATGTAAAAGATGTATACCACAGTCATGTAATTTCTTTCAAAGATAATAATCTGTTTAAAAAAATTAAGTACTTGTCGTGGATTGACTGCGTACATCATAACCATGGCTAATTCAGGCGTAAACGGAAGTCCACGGTTTTCATGGCGGCGCGGCCGCACACAAGTCTAATATGAGAAGGGCTACTCAAGCATCGAGTGGAAATGGAGTGGAGTGTAAAATTCTCTGCAGTTTCATTCTGGAGTGGTGGAAACGCTTTCTGTCGGATGATCAATCATACTTCAACATGTGGCAATCCGAGGGACAAGTCTGGATTTGGCATATAACAGAAGAATGCAATTTACCCTAACGCGGTGTGCCGACTGTGAACTTTTGTGGAGGAGGCATCGAACTCAACCCAATCGAACATTTATGGGATGAATTGGAACGCCAATTACAGATATAATTACATTCTCTAGAGTTTTGAGCTTCCACCTTTAATAGTAATAGTTCAGTGAAGGTGATTTCTTGTATGAACACGATCATACCCTTGTCCACAAACTGATGTCCAGAAATAATTTGACGAGATGATCATTGAAAAACTTGATTGGCCTCACACAAAGTTCTGATCTCAACCCTCGAATAACCATGGAATGATTTGGAACAACGATTGCGAGCCACAGTGAATCGCCCACCTCATTAATACTGTTATGGAGGAATGTCAGATAATATTCTGACATTCCTCCATAAATTTCACTTGATTTCGGAAAAGAGTTCCGAAATAACCTCTATTTCAAAAATGGCCTTATTTGATTTAATGAAACGATAGAAATAACCAATTAAGGATAGGTTAGAAATACCCAGTTATATCTTTCTGGACGTGATCTGAAGTTGAAGAGGAAAAAAACGTTGAAACTATGACATAATTCGTGTATAACATTTCTCAATTTTCTGTTATTAGTTCAATTTTCGAAACATTTAGCTGAGACAGCACTTTTCCTGCACTCAGAGGTTCGTCTTGTTGAATAAAAATAATGAATAAATTCAATTATATAATTCATGAATTAAGTAGCGATTCCACACACAAAAAAGAAAAGAAAACATTCCATTCCATGCAGAATTATATTTTTTTGTATATATTTATCTATGACGTGTGATAAGAAGCTTTTCGACATCCCTTCACGGATTTTTTCTGGATGAAAATTATGTGTTAAATCAAGGTATAATGGATTTATTAATTATGGTGTCATTTACAGTTTCTGAAGAAGTTGCAAACTCTAACTTTAAAATCAGTGAGAATTAATTTATTCCTAAATATTTGTTTATTTGCTGGAATCGTTATTTTGTTGTAGTTTATGAAATAAAAAGTTTACTGTGTGTCTGTGTGCTAAGATAGTTTCACTGGTACTGTTTTCAAGTACCAAATGATGACACACACACACACACACACACACACACACACACACACACACACACACACACACACACACACACACACACACACACACACACACACACACACACACACACACACACACACACACACACACACACACACACACACACACACACACACACAGAAAGCTCGGTTTGGATTCCCACTGATATCAAGACCAGATGATATTAAGGGTACTTAAGTTTAAATCGGTATAGTTTCCGTTTTAATATATTTTTCCACATTCTGGGCTAGCGTCTTTTCACATTTAAAAGTTTTCGACAGCTATTGCGAACGATATATTTTCTGAAACAGCAAGAATATAAAACAGCACATGGAACCATCCTTACCTTGCGTATTCTACAACATTCATTTTCTAATATTTGAATTGTAGGACTCCACAACAACGTCTAACATCAGAGCATGCGTACGTTTATTTATACAGGCATTATTTCTAATGCAATAAATAAAATATTTAACAAACATCCTTTGTAGAGTGAAACACTCCAGTTTCCAGAAAGGAAAAAACTTACAACCTTCGTGTGTGACCCTTCGATTTTCAGTCCAGTAAAAATCCCCGATAAAGGTTCACGTCTCACTTGGGATTTGAACCCCCACCTATTTCCAACCAAAGGGTAGCTTCCAAACAAACGGAGCGAAGGAACTTCTGCACTCCCATGTATTGTTACCTTTTAGCAAAGCTATTACAGAATTACTATATATGGCGTGCACTCTATTATATCGAGTTTCACTTTATTTTTAAATTTTACCTAGTATAAAATTCAAAATTAGCAGCTTCTTTAATATTGCTAGTGATCACTTGACGATCATCAAAACATTCTCCGATGAAGGCGTTGTAGTACTTTTAGTTGTATTGCATTATGGTGCTATGGGTTTTTTCTATTTATATTTTATGCTCCGTTCTACGTAAAATGTAAGAATACAGAGCATTCATATTATTGCAGTGAGTGAGTGATCTATGAGTCATATAATACCGAATCTCTGTTTTAAAGAAAACACATGGAACGTTTTAGCCTGTCAGGCATTTATTATTAAGGAGAATGGTGGCGGTTTCATACCGAGTAATGAAATCACTTTCCAACTATCAACACGACGAACTAGATCAGTGAGTTCTTATTTGGCTGAGAAATTAAAGCTAGTTTTTCAGTGCAGTCTTGGTAAACACTCTATCTGAATGTTAAAATCACAATACGTGAAAGATATAATGCAAACGAAGCATGCCTTCTTTTACGCAACGAACAGACGCGTTATCTACTCAGTTAAATAACTGGATATTATTATTGGATAAACCAAAATAATAAATTATTTTCCATTTGTGAGATGAAAACAAAATTCTAAAAATGTTCCACCAAGTACCTGAAATCTAACTGCTCATCAGGTTTTATATGAAATATCGAATTTTTGGATAATTATGCATCGAATCTATCCTTAGTTGTACATGTATTTTAACTGTACAGTGCATTTGGTTTACCGTGTGGTTTTCATGTTGGAAAAATATGCAGACTATTCGGATTCTCTATATCTCTGGTGTGAAGTGAAGACTAATAGGATGAAATCCTATTAGCATCCACTTCACATTATATATATTCAGATTTTTCTCTCAAAGAGCGGTGCGTGATTGGAACAGTTTACCTTTGTGTTAATCAATATAAGAGAAGATATGATAGTCGGTATGGATAATTTATGTCCTCAGGAAGGGAACATTTCTTGTACCATTATTGTTGAAGTACTTACAGAATAACTTGAATAGGCTTAAAATGTAAGTAATGATAGCTATGAATTCAGTGTTATTAACAAAAAAAAGCATTCGTTTTGGTGTGATGAGAATTAAGCGTATTAAACATACTAGTCACAGAATCAGGAAGTTTTATTTGATACCGTCTTAGACCTCCTTCAGTTGGAATTACAGAAACAAACTGGTTCGGCATGGATCCCACATGGTGTTGGATTGTATCTATGTCTGTAATGTATAGGATACATCCATACGTCGTAGACGTAGTCCTCTTCCCTCAGATTTGAGGGAAGGACAGTAGCATTATCGTCCAAGAAAGAATCGTTTCCAATCTTCCAGTGTCCAATCATCATGATCCTCACTCCATTATTTCACGAACTTTCCGGTTCTTCTCAGATATAAATGATTTCCATATAGACATGAGTAGTAGAGGTTGAACTTTGAACCAGATCAAGACAAGATAAGATAATGTATTAATAAGATTGTTAAAATTTAAGAATATAAGAGTGCAGAGCTTAATTTGCTCAGTTACTTTGCAAGCTACCCTTTGGTTGAAAAGACATGGGGATTCAAATTCAAGTGAGATGTGAACAACCTTAGTGACGAACTTTTATCGGATTGACAATAATAGGGTCACTTACGAAGGTGGAATTTTCCCCCCTTCTGGAAACAAGAGTTATTCATTATACAAAGAGTTTTTATTAAGTATGTTATTTATTGCATTTGAAACAGTGCCTAAATAAATAAACCTGTACGTGCTCTGATGTTGGAGTTTGTTGTGGAGTCCTATAATTCAGAAGATAAAAGTTGTAGAATACAGACGTTAAGCTCAGTTTCCGTGTTTATTGCAATTCTATCTCGCCTCCTCGAGGTGCATCCTGGATAACCTTGTTAATCTTCTCGATCTCCTGGTTATAGCACACATGAACTCAAACACACTTATTAGGTCTCTTAAGGGCAAGATGACTAGAAATATTCGACCTGTTGTCCGAATTTGCCAAATCAACATTGAGGGTATATGTAGAGCAAAATGTGATATAAAATTGTTGTCATATAAAATCTCTAAAAGATTTTATATGACAACAATGTCGATGTTGTTCTTGTTCAAGAGACTCACTGTAAGGATGAGGATCAGCTCCACCGCAGGGTCAGAATTCCTGGTTACATTATTATTGGAGCCACTTACCATCATGCACACGGCCTTGCCACCTATGTACGTAGTACCCTAGAAGATTCCCACCTCATTACAACTAGCAATATCGGCAGCGTGCATCTGAGAACAACTATTATAGGGAACATAACCATTACCAAGGTGTATAAATCCTCTGCCCTCTTGTGGCCTCCACAAATTCTAACCAGTGTATAACCACCCTGCGATGAATATAGGTGACTTTAACAGCTACCACACCCTATGGAAATATGCTTCCAACAATGAATGCGGAAATAGACTTTGACTGGATGGGCAGAAATTCACAACATGCACCTAATTATCGATGCAAAAGATAGATCTTCCTTTAGGTCAGCAGCTTAGAACAGGGAGTACAACCCTGACCTCTGCTTCGTCACTGAAGACAACAATGGACGAGCGTGACCTCCATCGAGAAGAGTTCTCTCCAACTTTCTCTGAAGCCAACATAGACCAATTATATTAGAGGTAGGTCTGCAGTTACCCCTTGTTAGATCCATCCAACGTCCCAGCTGGAACTTCCAGAAAGCCGACTGGGATACATTTGCTGCCTGTATTGACAAATATGTCCGTTGGATATCTCCAACAAGCAATAATTACAAGAGATTCATGGGAGCTGTAGTAGCTGTAGATAAGAAGACCATACCAAGAGGTTTCCGAAAGGAAAGGATGGTGACAGGATGGTGACAGTAATAAACTGTATCTAGAGTACCTAGAGTATGGCGATCCTGATATTGTAGATGAAATCATTCACAGCCTTGACACTAGCCAACAGAAGAAATGGACTGTGACAGTAGAAAGACTCGATTTTTGGCACTCCAGTAAAAAAGCATGGAGCCTTCTAAGAAAACTAGGTGGTGGCACCCTGACTGCCCTGGAATAATCACCAATTTCTCCTAACCAATATGCATCACATATTGTCAACACATCAAGATATACCACCAAGGACAAACAGCGCACTTCAAATAAAAAGAGAACTTACATATTTGAAAATAACAGACAATCAGACACTTTATATTCGCGACCTTTCACTCTTGAAGATATTAACACAGCTGTAATGGATGTGAAATCAGGCAAGGCCCCAGGTCTCGATGGAATTCATCCTGATTTCCTGTTGAAGATAGGCCGAAAAGCTCGACAGTGGTTGGCTTGATTTTTCTCTAACATCCTCCAGACTGGTAGACTCCCGAAAGAGTTTAAGAGGACAAAAATTATCCCCTTCTTAAAACCAGGAAAAACCGACAACAAACCAGAAAACTATCGATCAATCGCCCTGCTTAGCACCTGTTATAAGCTCCTAGAAAGGCTCATCTTCAATAGAATTGCCCCTAAAATAACAGAACAAGTCCCAGTGGAACAGGTCGGATTCAGGCATAATCGAAGCTGCTGTGATCAGGTTCTGTCACTCACCACACATACAGAGGCATACTGCCAACAATGCCTGAAAACAGCTGTAGCTTTTGTAGATCTTAACATAGCTTATGATACAGTCTGGAGGAATGGGGCAGTCTGCAAGTTGCTCCGTGCAGTCCCATGCAGAACAATAGCAAAACTAATCGATAACATGCTAAGCAACCGCATGTTCATGCCTCGTGGCTAGATCAATGAATTACCACAAGGGTCAGTCTGGACTCCCCTACTTTTTAACTTATACATCTCGGATTTGCCTAATATAGCCTCCGAGAAGTTTTGCTAGGCTGATGAACATTGATCTAGCCACGAGGCACACACACCAATGGAAGATACACTAACAAACTACCTTACAGTCCTAGATGAATACTTCAACAAATAGAAATTAAGCCCAAATCCTAGCAAAAGAGAAGTTTTATGCTTCCACCTGAACAATAACCTGGCTAACAAAGAACTCATGGTCTACTTCAACCACAAACTGCTACGCTACAACCGATTCCCGAAATATCTGGGCGTCACTCTGGTCATTAACACAGGATCCAAGCTAAAAACAAGACACAACATACTGCAAAAACCTATGTGGTGGAACAAACTGGGGTGCCTCAGCAACAACGCTTCGCTTCGCTGCTTTGCTCTTGGCCTCGTTTACTCTGCAGCTGAATACTACTCACCCGTATGGTTGAACAGCGCCCATGTGTATTTGGTTGATACTCAGCTTAACATCACTATGCGCCTTATTTCTGGAACTGTAAAATCAACCCCAACCTACTGGATCCCAGTGCTAAGCAACATCTCACCTCCACACATCCGTAGATCCAACTTTCTTCTACATGAATACAGCAAAATCATGAAAATCCAAAATCTTCCAATCCACGAAGGCATCCCATCCCTGGAAATAAATAAGCTAAAGTCAAGGTACCCTCCAATCTTAAGAGCAAAAAATCTTGCAGAGACAAATTTCAACATGAAGGAGAAGTGGAAAGAGTCCTGGTGTAAAATTTAACAAGGGTCTTCCACGAATTAGTGGATCCAACACAGATGCCTTCGGGTTTTGACCTACCTGGGAAAACTTGGTCTATCCTTAGCAGAATCCGCACCAATCATGGCAGATGTGCACATCACCTTTACAAATGGGGCATAATTGCCTCAGTCAGGTGCGAATGTGGTTCACCCCACCAGACAATTTTAGCAGAATGTGCCCAACGTGCATACACTGGGAACCTGTCAGACTTCTTCCATGCTACACCACGTGCAGTTGACTGGATAATCATCCTAGACATACAGTTGTGGCCTATTCTTGAGTGTCTCTTTTAGGGCTGTATTATGTCTTATTATTGTGCATATGTCTATTACTATGTCCATATATATTAAGAATTAATGTAATGTGACTTTTCATGTGTGAGCCATATGCTAAATAAATAAATAAGACCGTATTTATGTTTTATATTCTTGCTGTTTCAGAAACTATATCGTTCCCAAGGTCCGTAAAACATTTTAAATGTGTAAAGACGGGGAATGTGGGAATATTAAAAATGAAACTATTCCGATTTAAAGTAAATTAACAATAATATGGGCTTATAATAACCTCAATATTGGCTGATAATCTTGATATCAGTGGGAATCCAAACCCAAACTTTTTTTTTGTCATCACGTAGTACTTAAACATAGCACTAGTGAAACTATCATATTTGTACAGATTTGCAATATTATTCACCATTCAATTAGTTTTAATATTTTAGGACCCAAAGAGACAGTTATCTTTTTATTTAAGAAACTCCAATGAAAGAATAATTCCAGCAAATAAAGAAATATTTAGCTTATAACATTGATTGATTTTTAATTTACACTTTGTCATCTCTTGAAAACATATTGATGAGATATATCTTGATTTAATACTCATAATCATATTCCAGAAAACATCCTCAAGGGCTCACTTTAGTGAGTACGGGCATGGCAAACCCGAGGTACCTGATGCTGGACCATGCCTTACTTCATGTAATATATATCTGTTATATTATTCTGTAGATTGGTCCCTCCTCTTCTTTCTTTGCTTCTTTCTCCTCTCCTTGCTCCTTCCCCCTGATGCTATTAGAGTATTCGAGGGCTAGGGGTGAGTCTTTCCTATCTTGCTAAGTCATTTCGTCTTATGCAGCCACCGAAGGAGGCAAGCTAGCTTCAATAGGTGCCGGTCCCAAGCCCGGATAAATGCGAGGGTTGATGTCAGGAAGGGCATCCGGTCGTAAAACTTCAGTGCCAACTCAAACTATGATTATGAGTCTAAGAGAAAATGATATAAGGGCTAGGGCGTACCCCTTAAGCGACGCGCAGCCACATCGCCCTACAGCTGTGAGAAGTGGACGAGGGCTACCGCATCAAGGGCGGGTGCGGTTAAAGAAGCGAGCCCAGCAGGTGGAGAGGATGTTGCGAGTGGGAACACTGAATGTTGGAAGCATGACTGGAAGGGGAAGAGAGGTGGCAGACATGATGAGGAAGAGGAAGTTGGACATTTTATGTGTGCAGGAGACAAGGTGGAAAGGGGGAAAGGCAAAGGAACTGGGAGATGGATATAAATTGTTCTACTCTGGAGCGAATAACGAGGGAAGAAATGGTGTAGGAATTGTGGTGTGTGGCAGAATGAAGGGTGAAGTACTGGACGTGGGTAGAAGGAACGACAGGATCATGCGAATGAAATTGGGTCTTGGAGAAGAGCGGGTGGTCGTATTATGTGTATATGCCCCGCAAGTTGGTTGTACAGCAGAGGAAAAAGATGAGTTCTGGAACGTGTTAGATGAAGAAATGAGGGAATTGGAAGAAAATGAGATGGTGATTGTCGGAGGAGACTTGAACGGGCACATAGGAAGACAGAATAGAGACTGTGAAAGGGTGCATGGTGGCCACGGAGTGGGAATGATGAACCAGGAAGGAGAGAGGGTTGTGGACTTTGCAGTAGCGTTTGATCTGGCAATTGTGAACTCGTTTTTCTTCAAGAGGGAAGAACATTTGATAACATTTAGAAGTGGTAACAACAGCTCACAAATTGACTACATTTTGACTAGAAGAAAACATCTTAAGGTAATTCCAACAGATCAAGTAGCACAACAACACCGACTGCTGTGCGCAGACTTTAAATTAAGATCGAAGATAAGAACTTCTGGTTGCCATGGGATGAAGACAATTAAGTGGTTTCGCTTAAAAGAAGAGAGTGTGAGGAATCGTTTTAGGGAGAGAGTGTTAGAGAGGATTTCGGATGGACTGGAAAGTGTACAAGATTGGTGGAAACATAATTCAAAAGTAATCCTGAGCTGTGCAATCGAGGTGCTTGGTGAGACATCTGGAAAGATTAGAGAGCAGAAGGAGGGTTGGTGGTGGAATATTGATGTACAAGTGGCAGTGACAGCTAAGAGGAAGGCAAAGCAGAAGTGGGATGAGTCAAGAGTGGAAGAGGACAGAGAGGTGTACAAAGAGAGAAAGCAAGAAGCCAAGAGAGTTGTGGCACAGGCGAAGGCCATGGCATATCAAGATCTGTATGATCAATTAGAAACAAAGGAAGGACAGAGAAAAATTTACCAACTAGCGAAATGTAGAAATAAAGCAGCTAAGGACATCTTACATGTGAGGCAGATCAAAGATGCTGAAGGAAGAGTATTATGGAGGGATGTGGACATAAGAAACAGATGGAAAATATACTTTGAGGGACTTCTGAATGAGGAAAATGCAAGGACTCACAAAGGAGATGGGCAGCCTTCTGAGGGGATGGTGCAGAACATCAGTAGAATGAAAGTGACGGAGGCCATGAAGAGGATGAGGAATGGAAAAGCGGTGGGCCCCGACAGAATTCCAGTGGAGGCATGGAAGGCACTGGGGGAAGAGGGAATTGACCTGCTGTGGGACCTGTTCATGAAAGTTTGCGAACAGGAAAATATACCCAAGGAATGGAGGGAGAGTACTCTTGTTCCCATCTACAAGGGTAAAGGGGATGCACAAGACTGTAAAAATTACAGAGGAATAAAGTTAATGTCCCACACAATGAAGATCCTAGAAAGGGTTCTTGATGGTAGATTGAGGGAGGAGGTGGAGATTGCAAAGGAACAATTTGGCTTCATGCCTGGTAGATCAACAACAGATGATATCTTTGGGTTACGACAGATGATGGAAAAATATCGAGAGAAACAAAGGGAGCTACATCTGGTATTTATTGATCTGGAGAAAGCATACGATAGAGTGCCAAGGCAAGAAGTCTGGAGGTGTCTGAGGGAGAAGAAGGTGCCGGAGAAATATGTCAGGTTGGTGCAGGAAATGTACAGAAATGTGAAGACAAGTGTTCGGACCTGTTTGGGACAGACAGAAAGTTTTCAAGTAACAGTTGGCTTGCATCAAGGGTCAGCATTAAGTCCGTTTCTGTTTAATATTGTGATGGAGGTGGTAACAGAGGAGGTGAGAGAAGATGTACCTTGGACAATGTTGTATGCAGATGACATCTTGCTGTGTGTAGATACAAGAGAAGAAGCGGAAACTAAACTGGAAAGATGGAGAAAAGTACTGGAAGAGAGAGGTATGAGACTGAGCAGAAGTAAGACAGAGTATATGTGTTGCGCAGTGGGCGGTGGCCAGGAGACAGACCTAGAGCTGGAAGGAAATGTCATCAGGAAGGTGAGAGACTTTAGATACTTAGGTTCGACAGTGGAAGAAGATGGAGGAGGTGAGAAGGAAGTGGGATGCAGGATACAAGCAGGTTGGAGGAACTGGAGGGAGATGGCTGGAGTGTTATGTGATAAGAGGGTGCCGATCAATCTGAAAGGCAAAATTTATAGGACAGTAGTGAGGCCAGCTATGACATATGCTATAGAAACAGTGGCCCTGAGGAAAAATAACATCAGCAGGATGGAAGTAGCAGAGATGAGAATGCTTAGGTGGATGTGCGGTGTGACCAGAAAGGATCATCTGAGAAATGACTATGTCAGGAGAACAGTGAAAGTTACGAACTTAGGAGCGAAAATACAGGAGGCAAGGTTGAGATGGTTTGGTCATGTGATTAGGAGGGAGGACGAATATGTGGGAAGAAGGGTCATGCAGATGGATGTGCAAGGAAGGCGGAAGCGTGGGCGGCCAAAGAAGAGATGGAGGGAGCTGGTAGAAGAGGACTTGAAGATGAAGAACTTGGATGTGGTGACAGCCCAAGACAGGAAGGTGTGGAGGAGACTCATAACAAACAGTGACCCCACTTAAGTGGGAGAAGCTGCAGAAGAAGAAGAAGAAGAAGAATCATATTCCAGAAAACGATTCCTTAAGGGGTGGCGAAAGTAGTCGAAAATCTTCTTATCACAAATGATGAATATGAACAAAATATAATTCTCAATGGAATATAATTTTCGTTTTTCTTTATTTTCTTTTTTGAATCGCTACTTAATTCATTAATTATAATAATGGGATTTATTCATAATTTGCGTTTAACAATTCAGAAAGTAGAATTATGAATTCTACTTTCTGAATACTACTAGAATTATTAATTACACTAAAATAGTTATATTTCTCTTTCTTTGTCGTTTTCAAACAAAAAAAAAAAATGAACAGTGGTAGTTGTAATTTTCAAAAATATTGTCTGAAATTTTTTTGTAATTTAATTTGCAAAGAAACCTCACTGAACTATTCACCAGCATATATTTCTTTCTACTATCGATAACTAGAAATGAAGGTGTTATTTAAAATTATAATTTTAAAGTTTTATTATTATATTTTATTTACTTGAACAGATTTGCTTGATACTTCAGGTCAATAACGGATGTCATGTTCTTCTTTGATGTTTTCAGGTTTATTTATAAATCGGGAAAGAATAAATGATTTTAAATTTATTAATTGAGACAAATTGTATTTCCTTAATTAATATAGGGACGGTTTTTCTTTCTCCCGGGCGTTTAAAGTATTTCTTTTTCATTTACGTTAGTTACATGTTCTGCATTGTTACTTTGCCTCAGATTGAGAACCTCATAGGCTCTTATATTAATAACAGCTATGTGTAACTTATTATTAGGCAAGTTTCCTCTGTTGTCCTTTTCAACCACTTTGATGGTAACATCCTTTGGCATACGAGTCCTCACTGGGATTGAAGAGGGGCAGTCTCGCTCATGTTTCTGTAAATATATAAAACATCTTTAATACACTTAAACATTATGGTATACTATCAGAAATTCATTTTCATTACAGAATGACATAAATATACCTCTTTACATATAAAGATTTCTATTGAATCAAAACGTTGTGTGAATGATTTTTCTCACATTATTTTTTATACCTCAAACACAGAATATTTAAACGAATATTGAGATCCATACTAGCGACTATTTCCGAGACCCCATTTCATACATTAAAAACTCTGCAAGCAAAACAAAGATAGTCATCGTCCCTTTGCTAATTACGCTCTTACACGATCTTCAAAGATGATGCCTTCTTCTCTTATTTGCTATGATACATTAAAAATATTCCTTGTCAATACTATACGATTAGACCTTCAATCCTTCCTCATAGGGGACATTCTGAAGATCTCTCACTCTCATTAGGAATTGTCTAGGATTCTCTCCACAATAACCTCATCCCCAACTTTATCCTGGCAAACGAATCTGTTCGCATATCGTCACCCTTTACATCTCGCTGAAACCCCATATTTTTACCTAAACATTATTTTATATTAATATGATATAAATTTAATAGAATCTGCGTAACACTAATCCTAATGGGAATACTATTATTTTACTTACATTCTCCTAGATCCCAAACACTACTCTTTGATGTCTGTCAGCCACTCTCTTACCGATATAATACCTAATTTTATTTGCTCCAATTTATGAAACACGGTATCATATAGTGTCCTGGGGAAACCCATTGCAAAGAGTACCATTATCACTGTTGTAATTTACAAGAGGAGAAGCTATGAACAGTGGTATACTGTATCACTATTCATACTACTGTTCATCACTGTTCTTCTTCTGGATCTATTCTATACCATCCTTTGATGTTTGGCATCAGCCACTATTTTACCAATATCACCACTTCATATCAAACCTCATTTACTCCAGTTTATCTAACATAATTCCGTGTCGTATCATCTAGAATACTATTACTATTGTGCATCCTTATCTTTATCTACTTCAATTGTTATTTTATTCAAAGAGGTGAGCAAATTACTAAGGCAAGGCGTTTTTTTTTTAATTCCATGCGTCCCGTATAGGATGTCATATTCTTCATTCATTCCAAAATTTTGCCATTTACCAGTTTACCCAATACCAAAATCTCTACTACTCTCAACCTCATCTCATATAAATATCTGTGTTTTGAACCTTTGATTTACGTTTAGACGATTAGACCTCTCAAGTAAGGAAACATTCTTGATTCGTTATTGTAATTTGATTTCAGAAAGAGTTAAGCTGAGTAAAGAGCTAATTGAATCATTAATGCAATTAATCTACCTTACTTAATTTATTTACCTTATGATGTTTACGTATTTAAAAGTTGCCTTTGGTGTTATTGTGGATTAATCGGAAGAATTATTGTTATAATAGTTTGACGAAACGTGTACGTGTAAACGCAGATTTATTACATATGCTATAAAAGGTTTCTAAAGAATGATTGCTGTAATTACCGTGCTGATTTTATTATTCCAGATTGTTAGTTTTCTTTCAGAAACTGGAAAGTTGTTTCTTCTTCCTTAAAATAATAACCGGTCCAGAAATTACATACAGTTTAAACGCATAATGTACTGGTATTAAAACTACAGCTGCTTCTTCCGAAATAAACATTTTCTTTTTATATCCATCCGACGAACGAGATAGTGAAAAATCTATAGCACAATAGCGCTGCTTGTATGTGCGTGGGCACGCGAACAGTGGTCAACATGAAAGAAAGAAGGCATCTATATATATTTCGAAATCGAGATTGTCTATTTCTAAATTTAATTTGCCATATTCACTAAATTTCTGCATAAATAGTTGAAATACTTGTTCTATAGGTTCTCCATTCAGGAGGCAGTTTACCTTCTCAATGATCCTACTTTTGTTCAGAGTCTTTGTGTTTTTACTGTGATTATTATACGAAATTTATAACAGCGATGGTTTGATTTAGTTAGATTTAATTAGTTATCTTTCCAATGGAAAAAAGCTCTTGATAATTCTTTCACTTCTTAAAATACTTTCAATTTTCAATTATTTGTGATTTTTTCAGGTCATTGAAACTACCAGAAAGGAAAAAAAATTGACGCAATTGAAAAATAACCATCGATCCATTTTAAGAGCAGCTACAGTATTCCCAAACTGTTACTTTACAAGTAATGAATTATTTTCCATATCATCCTATTCATCTGTTATGATTAACACTAGATGTATTCCTATTTATTCTCTTGTGTACTAATCTTCTTTGACTTTTTTCACTATAATAAAGAGTAGAAATGTATTCATTCAACGACTACTTAAAACGAAAGAGAAAAACTATTGACATGATTTTACAAAAGATAGGGGAAATGCCTTACATGTTTTGATTTTCTTCGTAATCCTTCACATACCTCCTTATAAACGGACTCACCAACTGTAGTTGAGCCTTCGTAGTAGATCCTAGAGAAAAAACATTTCAAATGTATAATTCTTTTGTATTCCTTCCAGAATATTAATGCTACATTAAGTAAGGCATAGCTACAAATTATTTTAAAATATGCATTTATATAAATGAATTAATTAAATAAATTTTATTAGAATCTCATAATCTTTACTACAGTAATACTGCGTTTTTAGTACCACAAGATAGTATAAACTGGCCATTAAATTGGTTTAATCGGTAGAACTGAATCATAAATCTAGTGAAAGCAAAACAAAGTTTGCCATGTCTTTGTGAATCATCATCTTATAAAATAATATTAAAATAATGATCCTCATATACATTACAACATATCTCTACACAATTATCGTGTATTCGATTTTTCTTTTATATCTTCCTGCACTGAGAAGTTTGTCTTCTCTGATACAGAGAATCTTGAAAAAATTAGGATTTTCGCAGACCTTTGCGACGGGATACATGAACATCTGAAACTTAAAAAAAAAATAAAACTGACAAAGCTTTTATTCGTAACGCATTATAAATACACAAAACGTGTTCCTTCATTAAAAATAAGCAGTTATAGTAGAATATTTATGGTAGAATAGCCAAACGAAGATAATTTTCCCCATTTCGTGGTCGAAAAGTGGATGATGAGATTTGCATATAGAGGAATATAAATTAACTTTCATGTAAGTAAATTAATAAAGCATTAAATCAAGGCGAGACTTCGATATTTATCTATGAATAAAAATGCTATTCATCAATCGTATTTACCAGCTTAAGCGTCGAATATGAATAATTAAGAGAAAACCTCCATGCCACCTTTTAGGGAATACTGAGAAACAACTAGGAGTTCTAGTCTAATGTACAATATCACTTACTTGTGACGTATCCCGTATGTATCCTGGATAATGAAAGAATGAGGATGGTTGGGCAATTTTGGATTTAGATGTTCCAATTGTTCTCATATTGCCTTAAAACAAAATACAAAATGATGCGGCAACATAATCGAATTTCATGCTAGTCCGGGCTTCGCCTAGTTAAACAAATCTCCATTTGTTTTCATTAGGGAACCAGAGCGAAGAGAAAAAATGTAGCTACTGAAACGACTCCACTCCAATATCAACAAAGTTTAAAACTGGCACACAATGTTGATGTAAGTAGCAAAGTAATGGATAAGCACAGAATCGAAATGGCAGGTGTTTCCGAAAGAAAGACAAAAACAGGTGAGATTCTTCTAAGCAACAAACAAGAAGTGTTATATTCAGAATATAATTAGGAGGATAATCATAATTATATCCTGAATATAACATTTTATTATGACAATTATCTTCTCGAATGGCATGCAATATCAAGTGGAGAAATGTGAACAAATATCAGAATCGGCAATTAGAAAATGCGTAGCTTATTTGAGGCTATGGTTCCTAAGAAGTTTCTTTTAAGGAAAATATACTAGAATTTTTAGAAGAATTAAAGAAGACAGCTGAAACAAAGAAAAAAGGATAGTTGCATTTTTAGAAATATAAATAGCAGAGTAGCAAATACTTACCAAATGTTAGAAATATTTGGAAAAATGGAGAAAATTGCAAAGCTAATAATGTACGATAAGGAGATGGAGATGTGCACAAGTTTACATGAAGAGAAGGTAGAAGAAATAACAAAAGTCTCATCGACTATGTTATTGATGACAGTGATATCTGCACCCAGGTTCAGGTAAAAGATTTCACGGAGAATTTAAAACAGGAAGTGATCAATTTTGGGTTTCGAGCAGTTTATATTGCAAAACTGAATATTTAAAGGAAAAATTTTAGAAAGAAAGATGGACAGCTTTATTCAAGACGGAAATGAAACAACTTGAAAACAAGAACCATACACTGGAGATTTAGTGACAGACTCTACAGAAATATTTAGATAGTCAGTTAGGATGTCTGCAATTAGAGAAAAATAAGAATTCCATGTAGACTTAAGAATTTAGAGAGACAATCATGGAAAATAAGAAACGAAGTCGAAGATTCTGGCAGATAATTCAGCATGTGCTCTGAGAGAATACCGGGGAAAATGCATGAAATCAGAGGACTGTGAAAAACTAGGTAAACAACTGTAATGGGAAACGTTTAGTAGGAGGACAGAAAATAAATATAAGGAAAGGCAATATTGCTGAAACAGTACTGTAAAAAGGAATCGGAGACGATATAGGTGACATGAAGCTGAGTTAAAAACATTTTATATCGATGGAAAAATTACCTTGAAAGATTGTAAAATGAAACAAGAAGTTACTCCGAAGTGGTAGGTAACATTCATGAGGAATCAAATCCGGGTCACTTTTCAACACTCGAGGTGTAATAAGCCACAAAAAATTGAAGTATGGGAAGGTATGGCTACTCCGAAGGTGATAAGATCGAATTCTTGATGATTGTAGTAGAGCTCTCAATAGCATCAATTTATAAAAAGGAAGTAAAAGTGAAAAAGAAAATTTAGAAAGTTTTTTTCTAGTGATTGTTCTTTGTAAGATTTGCGCAAGCATCGTATAAAACGAAGCTAAGGTAAACTTGGAAGAAGTGAATTTCAAAAAGTTCACAACATATATATATATATATATATATATATATATCAATTGTAAGTCATAGTTAGAATTGATGGCGATATAGGAAGATTATTTCATGTTAAATCAGGTATGAGACAATGGTAAAAATTTTGACCACTATTATTCATTATTGATATGTATTACAGTATAACAAAATTGGCAATTAAACATTTTAATCGAACTAGAAAATTCGTTCTTTACTTTATGCATCTGATGTTATTCTCATAAATGAATTGAGTCTGCAGGTCTGCAGGATTCCCCTAAACTTAATAGCAGCTGTTATATTTCTCATGAAAATCAGAATCAGCAATTTAATATTAAAATATTTTAATATTGAATTGCTACTGAAGAGTTATTACAAAAAGATTCATTCTCCATAACTATCTGTATTGTTTATTTTTTACTCAAAATCCTGGTTGCTAAATTGTTTCTTAAAATGTGTTTTATTTCTCTGATGTTTATTATCGATTTTATAACATTTCTGAATAGATTTAAGTGTAACCAAATAGGTGTCCTTTTTAATCTGTTCTTACCTTCCCCCCCTTCAAATTCGTTCTTAATATTCAATTCCTAATGCAATACATTAATTTGCTATAATGAATCAAAACTGCTCAAATAAAGTAACTTATCTTACCAGATAGAAAACTTGTTAGATAACCCACTACTGTTGTTGTTAACAAGCCAAAAGCAGTTACCCACAGAAAGGAGAGTTTATACAGTGGAAAGATATATCTGAAGAAAAGTAAATAAAGTGAAAGTTACCCTTTATTTTGAATAAAAATTATATTTTTTCTCATTGAATATATATGAAAATAAACGATTATATGAATGCTTTAATTTACATTGTGCGTATAGAATATACACAAGCTGAGTCTTTTATTTTTGTAAATAAAAAAAAAAACAGAAAGGAAAAATTTCAAAAATCAAAATCTTAACTACTCACTCTTCTTCTTTTTCCGTTAGTTCGATGTTCATTTCTGTCGAATTCGTCCAAGTTCCGTTCATTTCCAACGTATCTACAGCGTAATTGCTATTTGCGTTTGTGGTATAATTACATAGTTCCACGGATAACGGCAATGCTTCTGATGTTTTGTTTTTCACGGATGTTATTCCAATTCCCACCCAAGAAGCAATCCCGATTCCTAGACACAATCCGACCAATGCTCCCTGCAGCAGTAAATGAACACATTATTTTTTATTTACATATACGATTTCTCGTGCAATTTCTAAATAAGAGCTGATCAGAAACATGTACCAACATTTTAATCAATTGATTATTTTGCACGTTTAGGAATATTCTATTAAACGTTTAATAACTGTGATATTGATATTAAAGAAGTACATTCTTGATGAAGATTAACGATGTTGTGAATTTATTTATTTAGGGTATGGCTCACATACGAAAATTTACATTACAATAATCTTTGATATATATATATATATATATATATATATATATATGTGATATTAAGAACAGACTACAACTGTTAATTTTTCAGTTTTATCCTAAACGTAATTTTATATTAAGAATCTTTTACAGGAATATCGAAAAATACACCAGTTACGTAAACCGTATATAACAACAGAATCTCGAATCGTTGTTAAATGCACTTTATTTAACTGATGCATTTTTTCGATATTCCTGCAAAATATGTCTTATGCATCTTAAAAGTCATCAAAGATGACTTTTAAGATGCATAAGACGTAAGACACTGGGATACTTATCCAGTGTCTTACGTTTTGTGCAGGAGTGGATGAAGTCCGACAGGTTTCCATGATGTACACTCTGGGCGCATTCTACTGGTATTATGACTAATTGTACGGGGGGGGGAGGAATCCACAGTCGCATCTGGGTGAGGAAATCATGCCTTATTTGTAAAGGTGGTCTGCACATCTACCATGATTAGTGTGGAATCTGTTAAGGGTAGACAAATTTTTCCGTGGTAGGTCCGTGTCAAAATTTGTCTCCTCAAGATTTGTCGCTGTTAAGATTGGAGGGTTCCATGACTTTAGCCTATTTATTTCTAGGAGGAGAGATGTCTTCGTGGATTGGGAGATCTTGGATTTCCATGATTTTACTGTATTCAAGTAGAAGAAAGTTGGATCTGTGGTGGTGGGTGTTGGTTAGCACTGGAACCAGTAGGTTGAGGTCGAGACCACAGTTCCAGAAATAAGGGCATAATGGTGTTAAGCTGAGCATCAACCAAGTACACGTGGGAGCTCTTCACCGATACGGTTGAGCTGCAGAGTAAACGAAACCAAGAACAGTGTAGCTTTGCGGCTGAGGTACCCCAAGTGTTCCGCACAATTTTTGCAGTATATTGTTTCGTGTTTTTAGCTTGGATGCCGTGTTAATGAGATGTGGTTTAAAAGTGAGAGAGTTCTGTTATCAGTGACAACGAGAAACGCTTAGAAGGTATGAAACCATAGTTTCACAGATTCGTTAATCCTACTGTATAGGATGAATACGGTAAAAAGAGACTTTTATTGCGACTTTTGGCTCAGACACAAAACGATATTTATCAACGAATGGCCATGAAGAGGAATTTTCTATATGAGCTTCGTAAATTACTTGAATTTTCATGAAGCAAAGGTTCTTCAGACTGGCAATGTTTCTTTCAAATAGATCAGTCCTTTGACATCGATGGTTTGCCCATTTAGAAAAAATACTGGAAAAATCAGTCAGAAAAGTAAAAACGTAACCTGAACTTTGAAAATCAAGATCAAAAATAATTGACCTTTTCATATCATTTACATCGATGCAATTATCGATGCAAGAATGTGGGTGTGGAAGCAGCCTGGTGAACTTTTGTTACCACAGTGTACTTAACCAGAGTAAATTTGGTGGTGGCAATAATGTCGTGGGATGCATTCAGCTGGCTTGGAGTGGGATCACTGGTCGATTTCCATGGTTCTGTGAAAAATAGATGCATTGAGAATATATTCTAGACTCTAAATAGGACAAATGACAGTGAGATTCTATGATCATCTGGCGTAGGCACAAACTGGAGATAAATGTAATATTTTTAATGTTGCAAAGCCAAATGAATGTTACCGTCGAAAATAATTACAATATACACTATAACCTCTTATTAACAAAGAATATATTTTGTATATTTAATAAGAATTTTTGTAATCAAATAAGACATGTTTGTAAAGATCTTTCAGTTCTATCCACAATTTCATTTAATATTAAAAATATTTTTACAGAAATATCTAAGAAAATACTTCAGTTAAAATAAAGTGTATAACAAGTAACATACCGAAGTACACTTAAATCATCTTTGATGACTTTTAAGATACATAATCCAGAATTTTAAACAAAATATTAATAAACACTGGTAGGCAAGAGGCTGTTCTTTTTTAAAGATAACAGTTTTATGATACACAGAAAGACTATTAAAATCAATTCTGCAAATGCTTCGAGTCAGTAAAATTACAGATTATTCTTTGTATCATCAACATGTATTTGACACGAGACATATTTTCCATATCAAAAACAAAAAGACTCGATAACAATGGACCAAGGACGAATCCCTTAGTGTACTCATAGTCACAATAAAACTAGCATACACACCCACACATCAATTTCGATGTTGGTCAGTCAGTCATCCTCTTATCCAAGTTAATGTTACATAATACTGATGCATATACTATAACTTATGTAACATCCTGCCATGCATTTCCTTGATCAAAAGAAACCTCCTAAACGCATCACTGTCTATCTCAATCGTAACATTCTCTGAACTCCCATTTCTGTATGCACGTTCTCACCACCTTTTTTACAAAAGCTTATAAGGCGGCTTTTCAGGCTTGATGCAAAGAGAGTGTGAACTGGAAAATTGTCCATTGGAAAACGGTACTCTGGAACGATGAATCAAGGTTCAGTTGTTTCCAGTTGGGTGGCAGGTGTTGGTGTGGAAGCATCCTGGTTTGTTACCACAGTGTATTTAACCACTGTAAAGATGGGTGGTGGGAGTAATGGTGTGGGATTCATTCAGTTGATTTAAAGTAGGGTCACTGGTCGTTGTCCATGGTTCCATGTAAGCAGCTCAGTACCCTGATATTTTGGATAATCAGATGCTGCCTACAATGTGGAGTTTTTATGGAACTGACTCATGTTACAAGACGACAACAATTCCCTATGTCACAAAGCTTCAGCTGTTATGGAATGGTATGAACATATGGGTGTTAAAACACTGTGCTGTCCTGAGCAGTGTCCTGACCTCGACCCCATCGAACACCTGTGGGACGAATTAGAGCGGCGATTGAAGTCCAGAGCAGCACGTCCTCGATCTGTCGATGACCATTGGAAAATTCTCAGTGATATAATGGAGAAATGGATCCACCTGATGTATGCCACACATTGATGGAAAAGTCTTCTTCAAAGGGTACAGGAGGTGATCAAAGCCAATGTGGGACATACCGATATTAGGGGTTCGCCTGATGGTATCAATTGCAAATTCCTAAAGTGTTCGGACAATTGGTAGATAATGCATATGTGGAAGTTATGCTTTACTGTATATAGCGGAATGTTTCTTTTCACTCAATTTATACACTTCAAAGCAAAATCAAAGGCAAAGTCTCTTCAGCTGAAGACTGTTTTACCATTGCTGCTGATATATACGATAGGATCTATATGTGGAAAAGGTGAGTTTGACGCAAAGCCTGGGCGAAATGTATTTATATCATGGATGTTTGTATTCACCGGGTCATTGCTGCTGATATATACGATAGGATCTAATTAGGAATTCTTTTTTTTTATTTATTTAGGCTGTGAGGAAAATACAAGAAATTATTGAGCAAAACAATATAGAGCCTGATAGTTCAATTAACCAGTTGATGGCACTGTGTGAGATTAAATGCAAATTTTTGAGGCCTCCAAGAAGGGAGCCTATGGCGGCGTGGGAAGTTATCATTAATACGATGAATAGTCTTTTCAGAACCATAAAGACTCCGTAGCTTAGTCCTATAGATGAATTCCTTTGGTCGGAAAGACCTAGGTTTGATTCCCACCCATGACGTGAGGAACTCTTATCGGGCCTCTTTTGATTAAAGGTGAGTTAGCCGCTCTCATAAAGAAGGGTTTTTGTCCTCCCGATGATATGGTTTTTCATCCATCAAAACAGGCAAACCGGCCCGGTGAATACAAACATCCATGATATAAATACATTTCGCCCAGGCTTTGCGTCAAACCGGTTTGGTCTCACTTAAAGGCGCATCATGTAAAATAGTGACCCTGCACTTAGCGAGATATTACGCGAGGAAGAAGAGCAGTCTTCCCAGAACCACACACGAAAAAGCGTGAAAATTCCTCGCAGATGAGACGTGTTAATACAAATTGGGGTTGCAATGCGTCGATTTTTAGAACAGCCGCTCTGACTCGATTCTTCCCAATCGTAGAATATTTTTCAACACGTTCGAGCCCAGGTCATCCCATGACTCTCGGGGAGACACAACTTGACATAACGAGTCATCTCTGGTACCTTACGATCTACTCCTCTCTCATGGTTTCCTGTTATTTCCTACAGCTCCCTTCCAAATTAGTTGAAAGTTTTTCTATGCTAATGACATATCTATCACCATTCAAGACAGAACCTTCCATTGCCTTGAGGAAACACTGAGGAAAGATCGGAGCTTACTACAAAATTACAAAAAAAAAAAAAACTAAGTTTAAGATATCTGCCAAGAACATCATAAACAAGCTGACAGGCACAACTTGCGGTTGTAACGCCTTGATTCTTAGAAACGTGCCACTGGTTCTAGTCTTGCCTTTTGCTTAGTCTTATTTAGCAGTTTAGAGAGAACAGAAGGTTCACGCGACTCTCTGGTCACACAGCTTAACATGACAATGAGAAACCATCCCTGGTACCTTATGTTCTACTCCTCTCAAAAAAGTTACTTGTTCTTTTCCACAGAACGTTTCGATGCTTCAAAAGAAACCTATCATCAAAGAAATAAAAAAAATCAGAAATAATATGTATCTTCCTATTCATCAAGATATTCCTTCACCTTTATCATGTCCCCTTACCTCTAGATCTCCCATATTGATTGTGAAATTACCAGATCATGGTCCCCACGACTGGTGGAGAAGATTTTAGAATGAACTACAAATTACAAGCAAGTACCTGTCACAGATCCAACCTTTGAAATGGCAGGATTAAATCTACCTCAGCATCTCTGGTGTCAGCTAAACAGATTAATGATAGGAAAATGTGCCCAGGAATTCTTGTTCTTCTCCAATTTATACAACAGCTTTAAAATCTCTTCTCCATACATTTTTTATTTTTTTTTCAGTGCAGAGTCGTACAGAAATATTTTGTGTACATATTTCTCTTATAACCTTTCGAAACTCATTAATTAGACAGTCAGTTAGACAATTAATTAATCAGATAGTCAATTTAGACAATTAATTAATCAGATAGTCAATTTAGAAAATTCATTAATTTAGACAATTAATGAATTGTCTTAATTAGAGTGACTTCCACGGTCGTTTTTCTTGAGTTTCCAAATAAAAAACTCTAGTTTTTCGGTTAAAGAAAACAGCTTGCCCATGGATGAAATAGACTAACTTGGGAAGCGTTTGAAGAAAAGGTTCATATAGTTAGCGACTGGACTCGAATGTCAAACGGCCTCACTTCTCTGCCTAACGCTATGAATAAAAATGACATTTCAACGGAGATACCAAAAATTATATTTATTATTTATTTATTTTAAATTGGTAATGTATTAAGAATAATATATATTTATGAAAATTCTGTATCATGTGTTATAATGATTCCATCCTATGATATTTCATGAAATCGAATCCTTTTACAAACATAGTAGTTCACGTTATAAAAATATCATGTAATCTAATTATAATATGTAACACAAAATTTTCAAATGAAATGATATAACAATATAATCACCCTCTGGTTTGCTCTTATAGTGAACATCCCTAGAAGGAACACTCCTAACACTGGTCCACTTGTTATTCCAATGAAAATTACAGTTGCTTGAAGGACACCATCAAAGGATCCAACAGAAAATGATAAAGCGATAAACAAAAATCCGAAGCAGGCAGCTGAAAAACATGAAAATTAGCCAGTATATAATTTAATGAAAAGATAATTTCTGAATAATTTCGTATAAAATTTTGAATAAATGTGTTACACAAAATCATTTCAGTATGATTAAAAGCATCAGAAAAACAGACTGGTCAAAAAAAATAATGCTTTGAAAGAGTTTGATATAAGAAGTTTATGGACCATTTCGAATCTTTTTTGATTTAAAAGCATCATCCTCGTCTGACCACAGGTTGTTAAGTATTTTTGCACCTTATTTAAAACGTGCGAGTGATCGTTTCAGATTATTGGATACCATTATTAGAGAAGTATTCAGCTATTCTATCAACAGTAGAGATTTTGTAGATTTTCATCCCACTGTAGAATGGATTCGTGTGAAACATATGATTCATATGCACACAGCACATGGGTTGTTTACAAAGCAATCACACATTAAAATATTTCTTTTCATTGACAACCTCTGAAACTTGCTTAATGTTTTGTTCATGATAAATGCTTCAAAATAGAAATATCATTTGCAAACGATATATTAGTGTTAGCATTCATCGAGAAATAAAAAAGCATACAATTAAAACTATTGGAGCAAACGTATCTAAATATATCATATATGAATCACTTTCCAACACTCTAATGACATTTAGAGGTATTCTGTTTCTCTTAATGCATTCGATGAAAATAAATTTGTGAAACAAGGGCGATGTTTGATATGTCCTCCAACCTCACCTGCTTTAAAACATGTGTGATGGTTACTGGAGAACAGGGCAGTCCTAATGTAGAATATTTACACATAGAACTGGAACAACTGATAGAGACTTTTGAATTTTGAATCGCCTTCTTAGCATAATTATGGACAAAAAATAAATGAACACCTAATGTAATTCATTCTTTGTTTCAAAAATTAATTAATTAGTTTGGTTATTGTTTGAAATAATTGAAAAATTTTTCCTTCTGATAGTTCGTAGTAGCAAAACCATCCAAGCAGATCCCAATAAACAATGAAGAAGTTTAAAAGTACATATATAAAATGAGTTAGCTGTAGGAAGACAAGCCTGCACTTGTTTGTATAGCATGTACTAGTTCTTCTATATCTTCCAAGAGTTTTCCACCACTTCGACTAATTACCAGCATCATGTAATATGATCCTGACGAAATATCGGAAAGTGTTTCTATATAAGATTAAAATGACTCTATTTGTAGTAGATTGAAACAAACTGATTTTTGTTGTGAATTTATTTAAAAAAATTGACAGTTCAAAGAAATATTGAATTAAGATAATAAACGTATATTTAAATACATACGTTTTTATGTTAACAAGCTCTAGATGCTTATAATGACAAAGAAAAGACCACCGTATTAATAGATGCTACATCTCATTCACGAAGAAAGGCATATAGCTGGCATAAAGACATAAAAAATGACCACTAATCTTATTCTTATATTAGATATGCAATCTCTTTGGCCTTGTTGGAACTTTCTGTTTTCTCACCTCAGACATATTCAAAAGGTTTGAACCCAATACATGTTTTCCGCCCCTCAGCCAGATACCTAACCATGTTCAAAGCCATTCATATCTTTATCACGTTTGCATGCCATAGGTGAACTTTCACACGTTTTTCCCATTCCTCCCTCGATGATATCGGTTTCCTGACTCTCTGTAACTGCAGGCCGTCCCTCTTATAC